>NC_138898.1:34473061-34831677 GCF_965194825.1 Balaenoptera physalus
CCGCGCGCCTAGAGCCCGTGCTCTGCAACAAGGGAAGCCACCGCAATGAGAAGCCCGCGCAGCACAACAAAGAGTAGCCCCCGCTCGCTGCAACTAGAGATAGCACACACACAGCAATGAAGACCCAACACAGCCAAAAATAAATATAAATAAATAAAATTTATAAATAAAAAAGAACTAAGGGCCAAGTTCAACTCTGGGTTGAACTCCAGATGGAGTTCAAGCACTTTATCCCAAGTATTTCAGGTGGGGGTGGGGAGCTGGGAGAAAGCTGAAACAGAATGTGTTTGGTAAGGAATACCAGTCTCTCTCCTTGGAGGGATTCATTTGCTCAGGGAGCAAGTCACAGTCGTTTGTAATTGACATCTAGTTTCTATGCAAAAAGAGAGGCAGAGTATAGCAGAGTCTTTGAAGCCAACAGTCTTGAATCTTATCTTGGCTCTAGTTCTCCCTAACTGCGTCAACTTGGGAAAAATCCCTTCACCTCTCTGAAACTCAGTTTCCTCATCTGTTAAATGTGTATACCACTTCATAGGATGATTGTAAAGACTGAGCAAGATAAGCCCTACTAAATCCTTAACAGAACCTCAGCAAATGAGAGCTATTATTAATAAAGTAGATGTTCCCAAATTATTTGAAACATCTTAAATCTATTTGGATTAATATCTGAAATCCACAATGCCTAATCAAAACTAACTGGTTGCTCAACATAACAATTATAGGGCATTGGGGGAAGGAAATGCAGTTCCCTAATTTTCAGCACACATAGGGAAAAAGGTGTTTTAGTCTGCTCATGCTACTATAACAAAATACCATGGGCTGAATTGTTTAAACAGTATAAATTTATTTCTCACAGTTCTAGAGGCTGGAAAGTCTAAGATCAAGGTTCAGTAGGGTTCAGTTTCTGGTGAGGAATTTCTTCCTGGATTGAAGATGGCCACCTCCTTCTCATTGTATACTCATGATGTAGACACAGAGAGAGAGGAAGCTGTATTTTCTTATAAGGGCACTAATTCCATCATGAGGGCTCCACCATCATGACTTCATCTAAACCTAATTCCTTCCCAAAGGCTCTCCAAATACCATAACATTGAGGGTCAGAGCTTCCACATGCGAATGGTGGCGGGGACACAAGTCATCTTAACCCTTGTCATTCCCAAGGGCAGCATCACCCTAAGGTACCTTCATGCCACCTTGGGCTTCTGGGAACAAAATGGAATTTGGTGAGCTTTTATTCTGACATCTTCCTGACCTTCTTGATAGGTTGCCTTGGAGAGCTGGCTATTGACTTCTTTAAGGTCTAAGATGGTCATCTTTGAGAGCTAGATAATTACAATGCAGCCTCTCCTTACACAAGAGTGCGTGTATTTCCAGGGACTTTTTGGGATCATTGGACCGCATATTAAGAAGCCTTGCAGAGGTAGATTTGATTCTGAGCACTACAGGGCCATGCAGAGTTGTGCCAGACAGAGTCTTAAGTCCAGAGTGTGGCTGAGGCTGCTTATGAGCCCCCAGGCATTATTTTTGAGGTCTTCTGTGTGCCACCAACAATTATATCTCCTTCACCCTACAGGTAATCACTATTTTGAATCTTGTTTAGTGATCATTTGCTTTTCTTTATAGATTTTTTTTTTACAATTTTTGTATGCTCAAAAAATTTATTAAGTAGTTTTACATGTTCTTGAAAATATTTGTATTTTTATACCATGTGTCTGTTCTACTTAACTATTGCCCAGTTGTATTGTATAACCAGCAATCCCAAAATTCAGTAGCATACAACTATCAGCAGTTATTTCTCACCATACCTGTAGGGGTTGGTTGGGTTTTGAGCCAGGTTCAGCTGGTTTGTGGTTTCAGTCCAGGCCTGCTTCATGTGTCTCCCATTCTCCTAGGACCAGTGTCTTTCTGAAGCATCCTCTTCACAAGACAAAAGGCAGGAGCACAAGAGCAAGCCCAACCATGCAAACACTTTTATTATTTTTTTAATGTAATTTTATTATTTTTTTAATACAGCAGGTTCTTATTAATCTATTTTATACATATTAGCATATACATGTCAATCCCAATCTCCCAATTCATCCCACTGCCACCCCCAACACCACCACCCCGCTTTCCCACCTTGGGGTCCATACCATTGTTCTCTACATCTGTGTCTCTGCCTTGCAAACTGGTTCATCTGTACCGTTTTTCTAGATTCCACATACATGCGTTAATATACGATATTTGTTTTTCTCTTTCTCACTTACTTCACTCTGTATGACAGTCTCTAGGTTCATCCACGTCTCTACAAATGACCCAGTTTCGGTCCTTTTTATGGCTGAGTAATATTCCATTGTATATATGTACCACATCTTCTTTATCCATTCATCTGTTGATGGGTATTTAGGCTGCTTCTGTGTCCTGGCTATTGTAAATAGTGCTGCAATGAACATTGGGGTGCAAGTGTTGTTTTGAATTATGGTTTTCTCTGCGTGTATGCCCAGGAGTGGGATTGCTGGGTCATATGGTAATTCTATTTTCAGCCTTTTAAGGAACCTCCATACTGTTCTCTATAGTGACTGTATCAATTTACATTCCCACCAACAGTGCAAGAGGGCTCCCTTTTCTCAACACCCTCTCCAGCATTTGTTGTTTGGAGATTTTCTGATGATGCCCATTCTAACTGATGTGAGGTGATACTTCATTGTGGTTTTGATTTGCATTTCTCTAATGAGTAGTGATGTTGAGCATCTGTTCATGCGCTTTTAGCCATCTGTATGTCTTTTTTGAGAAATGTCTATTTAGGCCTTCTGCACATTTTTTTGACTGGGTTGTTTGTTTTCTTAATATTGAGTTGCATGGGCTCTTTATATATTTTGGAGATTAATTCTTTATCAGTTGATTCATTTGCAAATATTTTCTCCCATTCTGAGGGTTGCCTTTTCATCTTGTTTATAGCTTCCTTTGCTGTGCAAAAGCTTTTAAGTTTCATTAGGTCCCATTTGTTTATTTTTGTTTTTATTTCCATTTCTCTAGGAGCTGGGTCAAAAAAGATCTTGCTGTGATTTATGTCAAAGAGTGTTCTTCCTACGTTTTCCTCTAAGAGTTTTATAGTGTCCGGTCTTACATTTAAGTCTTTAATCCATTTTGAGTTTATTTTTGTGTATGGTGCTAGGGAGTGTTCTAAGTTCATTCTTTTACATGTAGCTGTCCAGTTTTCCCAGCAGCACTTATTGAAGAGACTGTCTTTTCTCCACTGTATATCTTTGCCTTCTTTGTCATAGGTTAGTTGGCCATAGGTGGGTGGGTTTATCTCTGGGCTTTCTATCCTGTTCCATTGATCTATATTTCTGTTTTTGTGCCAGTACCATATTGTCTTGATTACTGTAGCTTTGTAGTATAGTCTGAAGTCAGGGAGTCTGATTCTTCCAGCTCCAATTTTTTCCCCTGAAGATTGCTTTGGCTATTTGGGGACTTTTGTGTCTCCATTCAGATTTTAAGATTTTTTGTTCTAGTTCTGTAAAAAATGCCATTGGTTGTTTGATAGGGTTTGCATTGAATCTGTAGATTGCTTTGGGTAATATAGTCATTTTGACAATATTGTTTCTTCCAATCCAAGAACATGATGTATCTCTCTATTTGTTTGTGTCATTTTTGATTTCTTTCATCAGTGTCTTAGGGTTTTCTGAGTACAGATCTTTTACCTCCTTAGGTATTTTTATTCCTAGGTATTTTATTCTTTTTGTTGCAATGGTGAATGGGATTGTTTCCTTAATTTCTCTTTCTGATTTTCATTGTTAGTGTATAGGAATGCAAGAGGTTTCTGTGCATTAATTTTGTATCCTGCAACCTTACCAAATTCATTGGTTAGCTCTAGTAGCTTTTTGGTGGCATCTTTAGGATTCTCTATATATAGTATCATGTCATCTGCCAACAGTGACAGTTTTACTTCTTCTTTTCCAATTTGTATTCCTTTTATTTCTTTTTCTTCTCTGATTGCCGTGGCTAGGACTTCCAGAACTATGTTGAATAATAGTAGCAAGAGTGGATATCTTTGTCTTGTTCCTGATCTTAGAAGAAATGTTTTCAGTTTTTCACCAGTGAGAAGGATGTTGGCTGTGGATTTGTCGTATATGGCCTTTATTATGTTGAGGTAGGTTCCCTCTATGCCCACTTTCTGGAGAGTTTTCATCATAAATTGGTGTTGAATTTTGTCAAAAGCTTTTTCTGCATCTATTAGGATGATCATATGGATTTTATTCTTCAATTTGTTAATATGGTGTATCACATTGATCGATTTGCGTATATTGAAGAATCCTTGCATCCCTGGGATAAATCTCATTTGATCATGTTGTATGATCTGTTTAATGTGTTGTTGGATTCTGTTTGCTAGTTTTTTGTTGAGGATTTTTGCATCCATATTCATCAGTGATATTGGTCTGTAATTTTCTTTTTTTGTAGTACCTTTGTCTGGTTTTGGTATCAGGATGATGGTGGCCTTGTAGAATGAGTTTGGGAGTGTTCTTCCCTCTGCAATTTTTTGTAAGAGTTTGAGAAGGATGGGTTAGCTCTTCTCTAAATGTTTCATAGAATTCACCTGTGAAGCCATCTCGTCTTGGACTATTGTTTGTTTGAAGAGTTTTAATCACAGTTTCAATTTCATTACTTGTGATTGGTCTGTTCATATTTTCTATTTCTTCCTGATTCAGTCTTGGAAGTTTATACCTTTCTCAGAATTTGTCCATTTCTTCTACTTTGTCGATTTTATTGGCATAGAGTTGCTTGTAGTAGTCTCTTATGATGCTTTGTGTTTCTGTGGTGTCTGTTGTAACCTCTCCTTTTTCATTTCTAATTTTATTGATTTGAGTCCTCTCCCTCTTTTACTTGATGAGTCTGGCTAAAAGTTTATCAATTTTGTGTGTCTTCTCAAAGAACCAGCTTTTAGTTTTATTGATCTTTGTTATTGTTTTCTCTGTTTCTATTTCATTTATTTCTGCTCTGATCTTTATGACTTCTTTCCTTCTACTAACTTTGGGCTTTGTTGTTGTTGTTCATCTTTCTCAAGTTCCTTTATGTGTAAGGTTAGATTGTTAATTTGAGATTTTTCTTGTTTCTTGAGGTAGGATTGTATTGCTGTAAACTTCCCTTTTAGAACTGCTTTTGCTGCATCCCAAAGAATTTGGATCATCGTGTTTTCATTGTCATTTGTCTCTAGGTATTTTTTGATTTCCTCTTTGATTTCTTCAGTGACCTCTTGGTTATTTAATAATGTATTGTTTAGCCTCCATATGTTTGTGGTTTTTACGTTTTTTCTGCTGTAATTCATTTCTAATCTCATAGCGTTGTGGTCAGAAAAGATGCCTGATATGATTTCAATTTTCTTAAATTTACCAAGGCTTGATTTGTGACCCAAGATGTTATCTATCCTGGCAAATGTTCCCTGTGCACTTGAGAAGAAAGAGTGATCTGCAGTTTTCAGACAGAATGTCCTATAAATATCAATTAAATCTATCTGGTGTATTGTGTCATTTAAAGCTTGTGTTTCCTTGTTAATTTTCTCTCTGGGTGATCTGTCCATTGGCTTAAGTGAGGTTTTAAAGTCCATCACTATTACTGGGTTACTGTCAATTTCCTCTTTTATAGCTGTTAGCATTTGTCTTATGTATTGAGGTACTCCTATGTTGGGTGCATATATATTTATAATTGTTATATCTTCTTCTTGGATTAATCCCTTGATCATTATGTAGTGTCCTTCCTTGTCTCTTGTAACATTCTTTATTTTAAAGTCTGTTTTATCTGATATGAGTATTGCTCCACCAGCTTTCTTTTGATTTCCATTTGCATGGAATATCTTTTTCCACTCTGTCACTTTCAGTCTGTATTTGTCCCTAGGTCTGAAGTGGGTCTCTTGTAAACAGAATATATATGGGTCTTGTTTTTGTATCTATTCAGCAAGCCTGTGTCTTTTGGTTGGAGCATTTAATCCATTCACGTTTAAGTTAATTATCAATATGTATATTCCTATTACCACTTTCTTAATTGTTTTGGGCTTGTTTTTGTAGATCCTTTTCTTTTCTTGTGTTTCTTAGAGAAGTTCCTTTAGCATTTGTTGTAGAGCTGGTTTGGTGATGCTGAATTCTCTTAGTTTTTGGTTATCTGTAAAGCTTTTGATTTCTCCATTGAATCTGATTGAGATCCTTGCTGGGCACAGTAATTTTGGTTGTAGGTTCTTCCCATTCATATCTTTAAATATATCGTGCCACTCCCTTTTGGCTTGTATAGTTTCTGCTGAGAAATCAGCTGTTAACCTTATGGGAGTTCCCTTGTATGTTATTTGTCATTTTTCCCTTGTTGCTTTCAGTAATTTATCTTTGTCTTTAATTTTTGCCAGTTTGATTACTATGTTTTTTGGCATGTTTCTCCTTGGGTTTATCCTGCCTGGGACTCTCTGTACTGCCTGGACTTGGGTGGCTATTTCCTTTCCCATGTTAGGGAAGTTTTTGACTATAATCTCTTCACATGTTTTCTTGGGTCTTTTCCCTCTCTCTTCTCCTTCTGGGACCCCTATAATGTGAATGTTGTTGGGTTTAATGTTGTCCCAGAGTTCTCTTAGGCTGTGTTCATTTCTTTTCATTCTTTTTTCTTTTTTCTGTTCCATGACAGTGAATTCCACCATTCTGTCTTCCAGGTCACTTATCCATTCTTCTGCCTCAGTTATTCTGCTATTGATTCCTTCTAGTGTATTTTTCATTTCTGTTATCATATTGTTCATCTCTGTTTGTTTGTTCTTTAATTCTTCTAGGTCTTTGTTAAACATTTCTTGCATCTTCTCAATCTTTGCCTCCATTATTTTTCCGAAATCCTAGATCATCTTCACTATCATTAATCTGAATTCTTTTCCTGGAAGGTTGCCTATCTCCTCTTCATTTAGTTGTTTTTCTGGGGTTTAATCTTGTTCCTTCATCTGGTACATAGCCCTCTGCCTTTTCATTTTGTCTGTCTTTCTGTGAATGTGGTTTTTGTTCCACAGGTTGCAGGATTGTAGTTCTTCTTGCTTCTGCTGTCTGCCCTCTGGTGGATGAGGTTATCTAAGAGGCTTGTACAAGCTTCCTGATGGGAGGGACTGGTGGTGTGTAGAGCTGGGTGTTGCTTTGGTGGGCAGAACTCAGTAAAACTTTAATCTTCTTTCTGCTAATGGGTGGGGCTGAGTTCCCTCCCTGTTTGTTTTTTGCCTGAGGCGACTCAGCACTGGAGGCTACAGGCTCTTTGGTGGGGCTAATTATGGACTCTGGGAGGGCTCATTCCATGGATACTTCCCAGAGCTTCTGCTGCCAGTGTCCTTGTCCCCGCAGTGAACCACAGCCACCCCCACCTCTGCAGGAGTCCCTCCAATACTAGTTGGTAGGTCTGGTTCAGCCTCCTATAGGGTCACTGCTCCTTCCCCCTGCTTCCTGATGCACACACTACTTTGTGCGTCCCCTCCAAAAGTGGAGTCTCTGTTTCCCCCAATCTTGTCAAAGTCCTGCATCAAATCCCACTAGCCTTCAAAGAATGATTCTCTGGGGATTCCTCCTCCCATTGTCGGACCCCCAGGTTGGGAAGCCTCACGTGGGGCTCAAAACCTTCACTCCAGTGGGTGGACTTCTGTGGTATAATTTTTCTCCAGTTTGTGAGTGACCTACCCAGTGGTTATGGGATTTGATTTTATTGTGATTGCGCCCCTCCTACCATCTCAGTGTGGCTTCTCCTTTGTATTTGGATGTGGAATATCTTTTTTGGTGAGTTCCAGTGTCTTCCTGTCAATGATTGTTCAGCAGTTAGTTGTGATTCTAGTGCTCTTGCAAGAGGAATTGAGCACACGTCCTTCTAATCCACCATCTTGAACCAATTTCCCATCCATGCAAACACTTTTAGCATTAGCTTATGTCTCGCCCACCAACATCTCAGTGGCCAAAGCAATCATATGACTTAGTTTAAAATTCAGAAGTGAGGAATTCCTCTCTGCCTACCCTGAGGCATTGGGAAAGGTGTGGGTCTGTAACACAACAGAAGGAAGTCATAAATGGACTCTGTAACTCAATCTACCACACTGACACAATTATGTTTATTATATAATTCCATCTAGGAACATGTAGGTGTACTTTTTCATCCTTTTTGTTTTATTTTATTTATTTATTTATTATTTATTTTTTAACATTTTTATTGGAGTATAATTGCTTTACAATGGTATGTTAGCTTCTGCTTTATAACAAAGTGAATCAGTTATACATATACATATGTTCCCATATCTCTTCCCTCTTGTGTCTCCATCCCTCCCACCCTCCCTATCCCACCCCTCTAGGTGGTCACAAAGCACCGAGCTTATCTCCCTGTCCTATGCGGCTGCTTCCCACTAGCTATCTATTTTACTTTTGGTAGTGTATATATGTCCATGCCACTCTCTCACTTTGTCCCAGCTTACCCTTCCCCCTTCCCGTATCCTCAAGCCCATTCTCTAGTAGGTCTGCGTCTCTATTCCCATCTTGCCCCTCGGTTCTTCATGACCATTTTTTTTTTTTTTTTTTAGATTCCGTATATATGTGTTAGCATACAGTATTTGTTTTTCTCTTTCTGACTTACTTCACTCTGTATGACAGACTCTAGGTCCATCCACCTCACTACAAATAACTACTTTTTCATCTTAACTGAGGTAGTACTCATTGTAATGATTGTAATGATGTTTCCATGATGCTCTTTATGGATATTTGAGTTTTGTTAATACAAACAATGCTGCTTTGAATACTTGTACATGTCTCCTAGGGCAGGTGTGTGAGAATTGCTCAATATTAAACTACTGTATAGCAAAATTACCCAAAAGTTGGAAATAAAGCAAAAAGATGATTGTATGACCTTTAAATAACATTCTAAGAGCATTTTTATTAAGCGTCCTGGAGATCATCTAACTCTCTCAGGGATGTAACTTTGTTGACTTATTAATAATTAATTTTATAATGAAGTTCTATAATTTAGGACAGGTAGAGATGAACTTGTAGGAAAATGATAAGTTGTGATGATTTTTGTATTTGGTAAAAATGATAACCCTGAAGGTTGCAGCTTTATTGTCCTTTGGTACAATAATATTTTGTATTCTATTCAGCAATTGTTCCTCTATATAAATCCCAGTTTCTCATATCCTCATGAAATTAGTTTTTGTCACTCTTCTGTTTCCTTAATTAAGCAGTTAAATAAAACTTTGACATATGCTCATCATCTATTTGTATGAGAATAGTTTTTATTCCCCTACTGAAGCCTTTTATTCTGAATTTGTTTGTGCTTAAGGAAAGCAGCTATGCCTGTAATTCATGTGCCCCGGTCTTATGACACCAACTTGTATTTGGCTAATTAGGAACGAAGCAAAACTGCATTCTTCTTAGGTCTATTCAGTTGATAAATGTCATTTAACTGATTTCTTTGATATAATCTTTAACAAGAACTCGTAAGTCACATTAATTATGCCCCAAGAGATGAGGGACCTGTGGTAATTCAGGTGGGCACTTCTGAAAAGACTTGTCAGTTTTCTGTCCTGTTCTAGTCAGACTTTTTGGAAAACCTTGGGGAAAGATTGAAGTTTCCCACCAATCTGAGACTACATGTGAGTTTTTACAGCATTAACTGGGAAAACAAGATTCCCAACATGGCACCCAATAGACCTCCACAGACAAAGTCATGACCAAAAGAGCCCTGTGAGTCATAGTAGTAAGCAGATACTCCTTTTTTTTTTTTAAGGACCAATAACAAAGACCATTTATTACGGTATGTTTATGGTAATTGCATGGAGATATTAATTTCAAGAAGTTTCCAGTTCAAAGAACTCGGACCCTCACCCAATATAACAAATTCATACAATATTTAGTGTACAAAAGCTCCTTTTGGTTAAGAGACAATACTAGGAAACTCATTAATGACACCAAAAGTGCCTGTCTCAGAAGAAGTTTGCCAAATCCATTTCTTCACTCTCTCATTGGTAAGAAAGTCCCCTCTGATACTCAGCACAAGATGAGAGTGTTTCTACACCAAATGTTGAGGCCTAGATTCAGAGTCCAAGCTGACAGCGGCCACTGGTCCTCAGGGCTTCAAATTCTGCTCCTGCTGCAGCATAGCCTCTTCTTGGGCTGGCTGGGTTACTGCTGCTGCCGTTAGCTTTAAAACTCTGCACTGCTGATTGCCATTCTTCAGCATTCAAAACCTCCTAGCAGGACAGATGCCGGGGAGCACAGTGTATCACTCTGCGTCGTGCCCCATCTGTCCCCTCATGTTGCCACCCACCATCGCTGTGCCATGACCACCCTGCAAATAGTCCTCCAGGGCCAGGGACCCTGGAGCTTCCGCCTTGTGGGGGGCAAGGATTTCAAACAGCCTCTCACTAGTTCCTGGGTCACTCCTAGAAGCAAGGCCGCTATAGCTAATTCTGTGTGTAATCACAGCCATTGATGGGGAAAATACCAGCAATATGATGCACTTGGAAGTTCAGAACAAAATCAAGGGCTGCACAGACAACATGACTCTCATAGTAGCCAGATCTGAAAGAAAATCTGGTCTCCTCTGGTGACAGAGGAAGGGAAACATCACCCACACAAGATGAATTTAGTCTCTGAACCCCAAGAGGTCCTACACATAGGAAGCACCCACCACAAAAGTGCCATGCCCTTTACCGCCTCACCTGCCTCCAGCTCTGCCCCCAGGGTCATCACAAGCCAGTACAACAACCCAGCTGACCTCTACTCCTCTGAAAACATCTCCAACTTCAACAATGCCTTGGAGTCAAAGAAGGCAGCCAGCGGGCAGGAGACGAATGGCAGAGCCTTAGACCATTCTCAGCTTCCAAGCGGACTCGTCATTGACAAACATTCTGAAGTCTTCTTCAGGAGAAACAGGAGTTAAATGAGCCTCTGAAACAGTCCTCTTCATTCCTGGTTTTGCAGGAAATCCTGGAGTCTGAGGAGAAAGGGGATCCCAACAAGCCATCAGGATTCAGAAGTGTTAAGGCTCCAGTCACCAAAGTGGCTGCATGGATTGGAAATGCTCAGAAGTTGCTCATGTGTGATAAAAGTGGCATTGGCATTGCTGGCATGTTTTGTGAAGCTGCGGGACCGTCCCCACCACCCTGAGTGTTATGTGTGCACGGACTGTGGCACCAGCCTGAAACAGAAAGGTCATTTCTTTGTGGAGGGTCAGATCTACTGTGAAAAGCATGCCCGGGAGTGGGTCACTCCACCCGAGGGCTCCGATGACATGATCACTGTGTTCCCCAAGTGAGTTGGCAGCTCTGCACCCAACACTGTTCTCCAACGAGCCCCTTCTGCATCTTGTCCTCTAAAAGTTCTGGCCTCTCTTTTCTTGAAAGTTGTCAATTACTTTGGTTTTATCCCTGCTCATTAAACGTCACGTGCCCCTTTGCTAGCTGACTCATGCTGGCTGCATGATGCCCGCTTTTATAATCAGCAGAGAATGGTTTTGTTCGTTGTCCCCTTGCCAGCGTCACTGTGTCTTCTCTTCACCTCCATTCATCTCTGCTGCAAATGAACATCAGCCAAATTTGAACCAAACTGAATTTAATGACTGACAATGATTTCATTTTTACTCAGTAAATTAATAGACTTCAAAAACAAACAAAAAAACGCCCCAACCCACTGCCCCCCCCCCAAAAAAAAACCTCCTAGCAGGCCAATGTGCCTGTCCCATACTCAGCTGTTGGTGATCACATGCTGGCAGCCCTTCAACTAGTCTGCAGCACCGGTGGGGGGAGTTGGAGGGATGCTGCTCCCGCCTCCAGTACCCTGCAGTGGGTCTGCCATCCAGTTCTCTGAGCTGCTCACTCCCAGCGGTGAGCCCGGGCGGGGAAAGGGGTCCCGGCCTTCAAGGCCTTCAGGGTCCCGAGACGGTGGCAGCCCTGCTGGACAGACACACGCGGTCCTTCAACCTCAGCCACGCGGCCCCAAGACTCGGACACCCGGCCACGACGCCTGCCCGGAGGCCTGTGTGGACGCAGCCGTCGACCTCCCACCCAACCCCCCACCCCAGCTTCACTTCCCGAGAACATCGTTCAGAGATTAGAAAGGCTCTGTCTGGTTCCCTCTCGTCACCGGCCGAGAGGCCTAGAAGGAAATACCACCCACCTGCATGATATCTACAGTGGAGACAGATGCTCCTTAATGGGACCTCGAAGGCCAAAAAAAAGAAAGAAAAGACATTGCTGAATCTGTTACAGAAAAGAATGGGCACCAAACCTCGATAAATACTAATTCCATGGCATTTCAGTGCCTTGAAAGCCTGGTAAGTGTTTGTAAATTTGTCGTGATGCTTGTGGTCTTGAAGCGATGTTTGAACTCTTTCCAATGGAGTGAAAATTCCTTCTGTTGACCCTGCAAGTACTGCTGCTGGGCTCAGGGTTGCAAACTCCGGGGAACTGATAGGCTTACAGGGAAGGCAAGATAAATCCTCATAGAGACAAAACATAAGTGCCAACACAGCTGTCTTCTGCATTAATGGGAGAAGGATTCTAGGATACAAGTTTCGAAATCCATCCCTCCTCAACTGAAATACTGCATCCCAGGTTTTGATTCCATACAGCTGTCACTGGAAAGAGGACTTTCCGAATGGGAAATGTGGCTGCTACATTGCTGAAAGCTCACAGCAGCCACACAAGTGATGCTTCATTTCGCCAACATTTGCAATATGAGGTGATATATCTCATTTTGAAGACGTTAGGATTGGAGGCCTCTTTTCATAAGCTTCTGAATTTGTGTTGCTTAAGATCTTTCTTCTTCAAGATGGATTTTTTTTTAACCCATTACCGCAGGTGCCGGACTCCACGCCTGATGGCCGCCCACTCACAAGTGGGGGAGCCCAGGAGCCCTCAACCCAGAGCTGGCGCCAAGAATTACGGTTTTTTGTTGTTTGTTTTGTTTTTTTGGCCGCGCTGCCTGGCTCGTGGGATCTTAGTTTCCCAAACGGTGATCGAACCCGGACCCCAGCTGTGAAAGCGCAGAGTCCTAACCACTGGATCACAAGGGAATTCCCGAGAATGATGTTTTTAACAACTTGAGAATGTCACTTTGCAGTACCTGTGCCTGACACTGCCACCTGGTATACTCCATTTGAGAGACTGTCAGTGCTTGTTATTGGGTTCTAGTGGACACTGAAAAGCTAAAAAAGTAACAGCAGGTGGTACTACACCCTGACATCCCTATCCTGAGATGGGTCAGAAATAAGAACACCAACAAAGTGGGTATTGCCAAACAAGCCTCCATTACTAATGGAAATGGTATATCCAGGAAATTAAACCAGGCATTAATGACATCTTACAGGTACATGAAAAAGTTCCCACTCATTGGCCAAACATGGCTATCTCAGATGCAGGGTCTGTGCCAGCCACTCCAGCTTCTTCCAGGCTTTGTTACACCCAGTTTCCTGAGGCTACCTGGGCCTGGTTCACAGACAGACTGGCTAATTAAAGGATGATGGGGTATACCCAAATAAAACTGCTTAAAACTGTGCAAGGTAAAGGGAACTCTGCTCAGTGGGGGGAACTGCAGACTGTGATGCTTGCCTGGAAACACCCCCCCCCACCCCCTGCCCAAGTGCACCTTATTATATTTTCACTGACTCTGAGGCAACTGAGGCAATCACCGTGGTGGGACAACTGGATGAAAAAGTTTCATTTTCTATGGGGACAAACCTTATGGCAGCACATTGCACAAGACCCAAACCCCCTGTTTGTGTCCCATGTGGATGCCAAAGAGAAAGGATCCTTCGATGATGAACATCATTGGAATACACAAACTTGTCAAACCTGTACTGCCAGGTTGCAGGTGCCCTTAAAGGATGGAACGGGCCCCTCTGAAAGGAGGAACTGACCAAGATAACTGACAAAGTAGGCTCAGCTCCCAGTGGAGCATACTCTTCATAAAGACACTTTGGGGTCTAAATGTAGCATTTCCTAGAAATAGTACCACCTATTTAAATAGAATGTTGGTCATGTTAGGGGATGCAGGAGACCTAGACTGCTTGTAAGATTCCCACACTGCATAATTAACCCTTCTTGCTGTACCTCCCATGCTTACCTCTTGGGAAACTGGGCTACTGGAGTTTCAGAGTAGCAAAAAAGAACTGGGGGTGGGTGACTCTAATCTGGTGTTTCTTTTGCCATCTGGCTATATTTGTTGAATTGAGGCAATTATGCCTATGATAATGATCAGGAATATGAGGTTGTCATATTCCACCACAACTCCTAAGGTGGTCCTGCTGCGACCACACATCAGGGGGTGAGAGAAATTTTCAAGAGTAGTACAAAGTATATATACTGCTGAGCCACATCGGGATGAGTCTGAGTTTATGGTGTGGGTAAGACACGGGAAGGATTCTTCAAACATGATGGAGTGACAGCTGCAGGAACTGGTCATTCTGATTATCTGGCTGCGCAAGGACCCTAGCTGATGGGAAGAAAACACTTTAGAGCCTGGGATGTCAGGGGTAAAGGGAGGTACCTAATCTCACTCTGAGCTATTTGTCTGCAGGGAATTTGGCCAATTTAACCCAGACTGCCACTGCCACCCTCCAATATGCTGGCCAGCATTGAATCTTCATCAGAAACCTCCCAATAGCCACTGATACCAGAAAGGAATAGCCTCCACTTGAAACAACAGAACAAAATTGACTTTGTGGACACTGATATTATTGTTAGACGTTTTTGTACATTTCTCATTGACTACTGATTCTTCTAAATTCTATAGCATAAGTGCACTGATAGAGGCTTAGACCGAATCTGTTTCATGTCTTGGGCAACACTGGACAAGAGGGTCTATGCTAGTATGACTCTCCATCTGGGCCAAGTCAGTTAACTATGTCATAAACCCAGGTGCAGCATGAGGTGTTGGCAACCACACACACACACCACAGTAACTGGCCAGCAGAAAGTCCAGGACAATGTGATTGTCCATTATCAGTTACTTAGAGAATGTGATGGGATGGCCCTTGCTACTAAGAATTCTTGGTTGAATATATAAAAGGCCAAAGGGTGTGGACATGTAGGGGAATGGCTCCACCTGGACACCCTGGCAACCTTGCATATATCAACATAAGCCTCATAGGCAAAGGTTTGAATCACAGGTAATCTGACTTTTGGCAGAACACCTTGTGACCCCCCCTGGAACACAAGAGGATGGAAGGTCTGTGAGAGCTGCTCTGGGCCATTTCCTACTCACTTCCCTATGTTCCCTGAAGGCTGCCACTGCCTCTTGGGTTCTGAGGAGGTATGAGGCTTCCTGTCCCATCCACCACCACCCCTCAGAATAGAGTTGCAGAATATAAAACTGCTTAGCTGCAGTCTAGAATAGGCTCCTCAGCAGTGGGTATACCCCAGGCTGTGCCTTGCATTTTTTGGTGTGTAAGCTTGACAAATGAAAGACCCTGCAACTTCCCCTCCCTACTAAGAAGTAAAACAGAAAACCAGAAGAAAAACAGCATCACTCAGGGAACTCTGTGGATTAATGCCACAGTCCAAGACTTGAAAGAAGCAGGGATGGTGATATCTATCATATTTAAACTCACCAGTTTGGCCTGTGCAGAACTCAGATGAATTTTGGAGATTGACTGTGGGTTATTATTAACTGAGGCAGGGACTCTAATTATGATTGAAAGCTCAGATTTAAAAATTTTACTGGAGGGACTTCCCTGGTTGTCCAGCGGTTAAGACTCCGTGCTCCCAATGCAGGGGGCCTGGGTTCGATCCCTGGTCGGGGAACTAGATCGTGCATGCGTGCTGCAACTAAGAGTTCACATGCCTCAACTAAAAAGACCCACATACTGCAACTAAAGATCCCACATGCCACAAGGAAGATCCTGCGTGCTGCAACTAAGACCCGGCGCAGCCAAATAAATAAGCAAATATTTTTAAAAATAATAAAAAATAAAAAAATAAAAATGTTCCTGGAGCAAATCAACATGGGCCCTGGAACTTTGTACATAGCTGCTGACCCAGCTAATGCCTTTTTCTTCATATCAACTTGCAAGGACCACCAGAAAGTTGCTTTTACCTATCAGTGGTCACTGCATACCTTCACAGCACCATGGGGCCAGGTCTGTTCTTTTCTCTGCCATAATATAGTCTACAGAGATATTGACTTGACATTCCACAAAACATAACACTGGTTCACTATATTAAAATTATGCTGATTGGATTTGATGAGCAGGAAGAAGAACTTTAGATGCCTTTATTCAGACATATGTGAGCCACATTATGGGAGATACAGCCAATGAAAATCCAGGGAGTTGTCACCTGAGTGTAGTTTCCAGGGTTTCAGTAGTCTGTGGCAAAAGACAAGGTTCCACACCTTGTACCACCTACCATGAACAAAGGTACATAACTCTTGGTAGACCTTTTTGGAATTGAGAGGCAACATATATCACAGGTGAGTATACTGTCTTGACTCATCTACAGAGTTGCTCATGAGAAGGCCAGTTTCAAGTTAAACCAGAGAAAGATGAGGCTCTGTGATAAGTCCAGGCTGTAGTACAAGCTGCTCTACAACCTGGTGCTTATGCTCCAGCAGGTCCAATGATATTCAAAGTGTGGCAAATACAGTTGATGTATAGAGCTTCTCACAAACATGAACAGGAGAACAACAGCTTGATTTCTGGGGGTTTTTAGAAAATATCCACTTCTGGAGATAACTATTCTCTTTTTGAGAGTAGCTCCTGGTTTGCTACTGGGCCTTGGTAGATAATGAACTCCTAACTCCAGAACATGAGGTAGCCCTGTGGTCTGAGCTTCCCATCATGAACACACTTGGCCATAAGTTTGAGCATGTGCAGAAGCAATTTGTCATCAAATGTAAATGGTATGTAAGAGATGAGATTTGAGTAAGTTGGGAAAACCTGAGTAAGTTGCATGAGCAGGGGGCTCAGACTCCTTTGACATGAATTCCTGTTGCATTGTCTGCTCTCTTTCGATCCATGCCTATGGCCTCATGAAATGTTCCTGATGACCAACTGACTGAGGAAAACACTTGAAACTGGTTTACATCTGGGTCTGCACAATTAGCTGGCAATACAGAAAAGTGGCCAGCTATTAGCACTGCAGGGGTGACCCTAAAGTACAAAGGATTTTCCTTCCTTGCCTGTAATGCTTCTGCCAGCAACAGCATCTGTGGACTCACAGGATGCCTTCTGCACTTTCATGGTAATTCACCCATTGTCGTATTGAATCAAGGAGCTCATTTCACAGCAAAGAATGTTCAGCAATGGACTCATGCCCATGACATTAACTGCTCTTACCATGCACCCCATCATCTGGAAATGGCTGGCCTAATTGAAAGGTGGAAGGGCTTAGATTCAGTGTGGCATCTGTTGGGAGAGGTTTGGCTGTGATTAACAGTTTAAACAGTATATACTTTGTGTCAGAGACAATTATATGGTGTTGTCTCCCCCCATGGCCAGAATACATTGCTCTGTGAGTGAGGAATAGAATTGGGTGTGGCTCCTGTGACAATTACATCTAGTAACCCATTTGCAGAATTTTTGCATTTTGTCCCAGCAAATTAGAGTTATAATAGTTCAGAGGGTTAGTCCTCAAGGAATTAATATCAGAGGACATAGCAATTATGAGACTTCTATCTGAATATTTTACACTCTTTATTCCATTGAACCAACAAAAAGAGATTACTGTCCAGTGTGATTGATCCTGATTTCCAAGGGGTAAGGGAGGTTGCTGCTACCCAGTGGGGGCAATGAGGGCTATGTTAGGAACCCAGGGGATTCTTGGAGTGCCTCTTTGTGCTTCCATGCCCAATTGTAAAGATTAATGGGAAACTACTACAACTAAAAGATGGCAGGATTGAGGACTCAGACCCTTTGGGAATATAGTTTTGAATCAGTCCACTTGATACAGAACTGAGACTAATTGAGGTTCTGAGTGAGGGCAGGGGAAATACAGAATAAGTAGTGAAAGAAAGAAGCTACAGATTTTAATCAGGGCCCCCTGACAAATTACAGGAACAAGTATGACAATAGCTTTGCCTATTTTTTTCTTTGCTTGTAATATGTATGTGTTGATAGTACATATTCACCATTTTGATCTTTTCTCTCCTACCACTGTTTTACATATATACAAATTATTAGAATTTAATTTTTTTCTTTTTTTAATTTTTAATTAAAAAAATTTTTTATTTTATATTGGAGTATAGCTGATTAACAACGTTGTGTTAGATTCAGGTATAGAGCAGAGTGATTCAGTTATACATATACATGTATCGATTCTTTTTCAAATTCCTTTCTCATTTAGGTTATTACAGAGAATTGAGCAGAGTTCCCTGTGCTATACAGTAGGCCCTTGTTGGTTATCTATTTTAAATATAGCAGTGTGTACATGTCAATCCCAAACTCCCAATCTATCCCTCCCAACCCCCAACCTTTCCCCCCCTGGTAACCATAAATTCGTTCTCTAAGTCTGTGAGTCTGTTTCTGTTTTATAAACAAGTTCATTTGTATCATTGTTTTTAAGATTCTGCATATAAGCAATATCATATATTTGTATTTCTCTTAGTATGATAATCTCCATGTCCATCCATGTTGCTGCAAATGGCATTATTTCATTCTTTTTTATGGGTGAGTAATATTCCATTGTATATACATACCACATCTTCTTTATCCATTGATCTATCGACAGACATTTAGGTTGCTTCCATGTCTTGGATATTGTAATCAGCACTGTAATGAACATTGGGATGCATGTCTTTTCAAACTGTGTTTTTCTCCAGATTTATGCTCAGGAGTGGGATTACTGGATCATACAGTAGCTCTATTTTTAGTTTCTTAAGGAACCTCCATACTGTTCTCCATAGTGGCTGAACCAATGCACATTTCCACCAGAAGAGTAGGAGGGTTCCCTTTTCTCCACATCCTTTCCAGCATTTATTGTTTGTAGACTTTTTGATGATGGCCTTTCTGATTGGTGTGAGGTGATATCTCATTGTAATTTTGATTTTCGTTTCTCTAATAGTGATGTTGAGCATCTTTTCATGTGCCTGTTGGCCATCAGTATGTCTTCTTTGGACAAATGTCTGTTTCAGTCTTCTGCTCATTTTCTGGTCGGGTTGTTTGTTTGTTTTTTTGATATTGAGACACATGAGCTGTTTGTAAATATTGAAGATTAATCCCTTGTCGGTCGCATGGTTTGCAAATATTTTCTCCCATTCTTTGGGTTGTCTTTTAGTTTTGTTTATGGTTTCCTTTGCTGTGCAAAAGCTTTTGAGTTTAATTAGGTCCCATTTGTTTTTATTTCCATTATGCTAGGAGACTGCCTATACTTTTCTCTAAGAGTTTTATAGTATCCAGTCTTACATTTACATCTTTAATCTATTTTGAGTTTATTTTTGTTCATGGTGTTAAAGAATGTTCTAATTTAATTTTTTTACATGTAGCTGTCCAGTTTTCCCAGCACCATTTATTGAAGAGACTGTCTTTTCTCCATTGTATAGTCTTACCTCCTTTGTCGTAGATTCATTGACCATAGGTGCATGGGTTTGTTTCTGGGCTTTCTATCCTGTTCCATTAATCTATATTTCTGTTTTTGTGCCAGTACCATACTGTTTTGTTGACTGCACCTTTGTAGTATAGTCTGAAGTCAGGGAGTCTGACTCCTCCAGCTCTGTTTTTTCTTTCTCAAAATTGCTTTGGCTTGGAATTTAATTTTATAATTTAGTTTTCAGGTAACAGAATATTCAGTGGAACCATGATGAATTCTGAAGAATAATTAATATAGTCAGCAATGTATATAATGACTGTTGGAACTGTGCATTTCCTTATTTTGGAGAGAGGGTGAAAATGTCTTCAGATATACAGAAGAAAGCTGTATTTTGTTTGGTGGAAATACACAGTTACATTGTTTTATGTAAGTTCTAACATGTGTTGAAGGGTGCATAAGGACACTCAGCAGCCAAAAGTGTGGGCGGTTGTCCCTTTCCTTTCTCCTTGTAGGTGAATTTACATTCTAAGGGGCAGAGTCTGCTTTAGACTTAATCTCTCATAGCAAATTTTGAGAAATATGTTCACCATGTTGACTCAGAAAATATTCAAGTCATACACAAGCAAAGGTGGGATTCAGGAGTATAATATTCTATCTGCTGTCTTGGGAGTGTGGAGGTTGGGTAGGTGGGAAGAACACAAGAGACAGGAAAGAGCAGAGAAGGGAGGTCGAGTCAGAAGAAGCAGAGTCACCAACCATGATGTTCTTTGTAGAAGTGGGAGTTTTGAGCATTGTGATTGGAAGAGTCACTGTGGCTGTGCTGAGCAAGGAGAGAGTTGAGAAGGGAATGGCTGCAGAGATGAAGGGGACCAAGAAAGAAGGGCATTGGCTACACAATACCTCTCCCTGGAACGCTCTTCTTCCCACCCCCCTTAAAAATCTCATTCCTCCTCCAAAGCTCACGTCTCTCCCAGGAAGGCTGCACTGATTTCAGTGGTCTGTGCCAGCCCTCTTCTCGGGACTCCCTACCTGTGTGCTCACTCCTCTCCCCCACTGTGGCCACACTCTGTCTCTGATTAGAGTCAATTATTGTTTCCTTCTCTGGCTCATCCAATGAACCACGAACTCCTAAAGGAAAGGAACAGAGTCTTACTTTTGCCTTTTATCTTCAATATCTGCCACATAGGAAGGCACACACAGAAGACAGGTCAATTTATACATGTTTGGTTTGTGAATGATTTCAGAGGTGCAGAGTGGGCATTTGATTGTACCTTTGCAGAGTGGTTCTTGGGGATTCCCTAGGTGGGCCCCAGTGATGGAAGTGAAGCTCTCCAGGTAGAAGAAGCCCATAAACCTGCCATCCTGCCAACTGAGGAGCTGTGGTGAAATCTTGGAAGCTGTTATGGGGGCTAGGAGATGTGGTCATGCTTTTGAGGGCTCTCTCCCAAACTGTGGCAAACTGTCTGCTAGAATTTGCAAAGAGTATGATCTTTGTGGGGCTCTCATAGACTAAATTTAAGGAACATGTGTACTCTGAGCCCCATCTTCAAAATGACGCTGTGTTATGAGACCATTCCTTTTTGCTCTGATAGGGTGCATTTCTCACCTGCACTGTGGTCCAGGACATTCAAGGAACCACCTCCAGCAGCTTTCTCTCATTTTGAAGCAGGCCTGATGACCCCAGTCAGGCATGGACATGCAGGGACAGATCACCAGGAAAGTCAAAGGGGAGCCTGGAGGCAGGGTTTTTTTTAAGGAAACCTAAGAGCAGGACCCAAACAAGGAGAGAAGCTGGAGGTGGGTGGGCCACAAGTGGAAATGGGGAGAGGACGTGGGATGGCTGGGGCATCCTCAATGCAGCCCCTGCATCGGGCTCCTCTCGGCAGGTCTCATTAGCATGGTACAGCCAGCCCCACCCTGCCACTGACCCGCAGTGAGAGAAGCCAGTGATCTGCTTCTGCCGGGCTCAGAAGTGTCAGCGGGCGCCTGCCCTGAGCCCTACTGAGGAGAGAGAGAGGAGAGGAAGTCGGAGTTCTTGTTAGAGGAGGTGTGAAGGGGTCAAAGAGGTCGGGAGCACCATCTCTCTGAGCCTGTCTCCCTGTTGGGCTCAGGTTCTGGCAACCAACCTCTGATTTATCACCCCCCTCCGTTTTCTTAGCCAATCCCTGCTCCAATGGGCAAGGAGTGTGTCACAATGGGACCCTCATGACATCCCTGCAGCCCAGCCCCCCATTCCTAACTGTGAAATGCTCCTAGTCACTGCCCCAGAGGGACCCAACCACTCACAATCCTTTCTTCTAGCTCTTGCCTAGCTCTCACCCCATCCCACCTCCATCTGTCCAGTGTCCGGATATGTCAAGTGAGCTGGAGAAAAACGATTGGAGCTCAAAAATGGTGACATTCTCACTTCACACCATCATGTTGAAGCCCACAAGCCCTTGAACCCGGAGCTCTCAGAGAGTCAGGACACCACCTGAACCAGCTGCTTCCAGCATGACGGACAGCTGAAGAACCCAGCACTAGGGCTGCCCAGAAACACTGGGGGTGGGGTGGAAAATTTACCCTGCCCCCTCTCTTCTGATCCTGCCCCTTGAGCATCTGGCTGACAGTTTTCCTTTCTTTTCTTTTCTTTCTTTCTTTCTTTCTTCTTTCTCTTTCTCTCCTTCTCACCTCCTCTCTTTCTTGTTTGTTGAAGTATAGTTATTTCACAATGTTATAGAAGTCTCAGGTGTACAACATAGTGACTTACAATTTTTAAAGATTATACTCCATTTATAGGTATTGTAAAATATTGGTTATATTCCCTGTGTTGTACAATATATCCTTGTAGCTTATTTTATACATAATAGTTTATACCTCTTAATCCCCTACTCCTGTTACCCCTCCTCCCTTTCTTCTCCCCACTGATAACCATTAGTTTGTTCTCTATATATCTGAGTCTGTTTCTTTTTTGTTATATTCACTAGTTTGTTTTATTTTTTAGATTCCACATATAAATGATATCATACAATATTTGTCTTTCTCTGTCTGACTTTGAAATAAGCATAATGCCCTCTAAGTCCACTCTTGTTGCTGCAAATGGCAAAATTTCATTCTTTTTTATGACTGAGTAGTATTCCTGTGTGTGTGTGTGTGTGTATATATATATATATATATATATATATATATATATATATATCCCATCTCCTTTATCCATTCATCTGTTGATGGATACTTAGGTTGCTTTTATATCTTGGCAATTGTAAATACTGCTGTTATGAACATTGGGGTGCATGTATCTTTTCAAGTTAGTGTTTTCAGTTTTTTAAGGATATATATACCCAGGAGTGCAATTGCCAGATCTGTGGTAGTTCTACTTTTAGTTTTTTGAGAAACCTCCATACTGTTTTCCACAGTGGCTGCACCAATTTACATTCCCACCAAAAGTGTACAAGGGTTCCCTTTTCTCCACATCCTCCCCAATGTTTGTTTTTTGTGTTCTTTTTGATCATAGCCATTCTGACAGGTGTGAGGTGATATCCCACTGTGGTTTTAATTTGCATTTCTCTGATGATTAGTGATGTTGAACATCTTTTCATGTGCCTGTTGGCCATATGTATGTCTTCTTTAGAGAAATGTCTATTCACGTCTTCTGACCATTTTTAATTGGGTGTTTGCTTTTTTGATGTTGAGTTGTATGAACTGTTTATATATTTTGGATATTAACCCCTTAACAGTCATATCGTTTGCAAATATTTTTTCCCATTCAGTAGGTTGTCTTTTGTTTTGTCAATGGTTTCCTTTGCTGTGTAAAAGATTTTGTTTAATTATGTCCCATTTGTTTATTTTTGCTTTTGTTTCCCTTGCCTTAGGAGGCAGATCCAAGAAAATATTGCTACGATTTATTGCAAACAGTGTTCTGCCTATGTTTTCCTCTAGGGGTTTTATTGTCCCATCTTACATTTAGATCTTTAATCCATTTCGAGTTTATATTTGTATATGGTGTTAGAGAATGTTCTAATTTCATTCTTTTACATTTAGCTGTCCAGTTTTTCCAGTGCCACTTGAAGAAACTATCTTTTCTCCATTATATATTCTTGCCTCCTTTGTCATAGATTAACTGACAATAAATTGGGCTTATCAGAGCTATCTATTCTGTTCCATTGATCTATGTGTCTGTTTTTGTGCCAGTACCATACTATTTTGATTACTGTAGATTTGTAGTAGAGTTTGAAGTCAGGGAGTGTGATACCTCCAGCTCTGTTCTTCTTAAGATGATTGTTTTGGCTATTCAAGGTCTTTTGTGTTTCCATACAAATTTTAAAATTATTTGTTCTAGTTCTGTGAAAAATGTTATCAGTATTTTGATAGAAAATTCACTGAATCTGTAGATTGCTTTTGGTAGTATTGTCCTGCCATTTTAAAACGCCTTCCAAAGCTGAATGCCTGGGGTTTCCATAGTGATGGAAAACAAGCCTCCATTGCCTGGTCCACCCCTGCCAAGACGCTGGTCACCCCAAATCTTATTTTGTCATCAAGAGTGATAGTCCAGACGTGCAGTGGTTATGTGCAGGGAGGTGGAGAAGTGCAGCCCTAATGTGGGGGCCTGGCCTTGGGAAGGGGAGATGTGGCTCTGTGGTTGGTGACTCTCAACCAGAACACTGGGCAACACTGATTGAAAGAACAGGGGGGTGGGGGTCTCTGTTCTCCAGCTCCTGTGAGAAGCAGATGCCAAGAACAGACTAAACTTGCAAGGATTTTGATTAGAGGATACAACTGTATGAAAAGAAAATGATATGGGATCTGCAAAAGACTAGGAGAGCTGTCAAACCACGATGAGAGTCTCATCCCCAACGTTCACAGAAAGGAAGACAGTGGGAGTGCCCCAGCCACCGGCTCAGTTAAAGGAAAGTTCGGCAGAGCTTTTGGGAGTCTTTGAAACAAAGCCAGTCAACAAAGAATTCTCCCGGCAGGGAGTCGGATTTGGGATCCCCTCACACTCTGGAAGAGAGCTGGCCTGGTGGCGTGGCTTGGTGCAAATCCCCGGGTGGATTCAGAGCACAGTCAATTCTACTCCAGCAGTGGGAGGTGGGCCACAGGGTCTCAAGTATGGAAACTGGAAACTGCAGAAGAAAGTGAGGCTGAGAGAGCCCAGAGGTTCCTAGGCGTCCAGAGTCCAAAGCTAAGACCAGCCAATGGAACACCCACTGCAGTTCTGGGAAGTTCCAGTTCTAGGAAGAACTAGAAGACCTTGCTGGTGGGATAGTCTTAAAAGGAAGCAGGCAAGTGGGGCCTGAGCTGAGTGATAGTCAAGAAAGAGGTTCTTTTCTATTTAATTTTTAAAAAATCAGTTATACATTCACTTGGAACCAGCGAACGATGTGTCAGATATCTAAGGGGCTTTGTTTCAGAAAATAGCAACTCTGTACCTCTTTCCTCATTTCCAGCCCCCTCAGAAGCCATTTTCTCCTCTGTGAGCTGAGCCACAGAAGTCTTCTCCTACACTGTCTACCTGGAAGGTGGGGGGAAAGCGCTGGCTACCCCTTATTCTGCGAACCCTTAGGTCCATGAATGATTGCTGCATTGGTTATTTGTTGCAACAATTTATTGACCACAGTCTGACACTTAACCCAGTTGTCTGTGTGTATACCTTTTCATAGTGGATTAAGTGAGACTAATTTTCACTTATAGTGCTGATTTTCTTTTTTTTAATTAATTAATTAATTAATTAATTTATGGCTGCGTTGGATCTTCGTTGCTGTGAGCAGGCTTTCTCTAGTTGCAGTGAACAGGGTCTACTCTTCGTTGTGGTGCACAAGCTTCTCATTGCGGTGACTTCTCTTGTTGCGGAGCATGGGCTCTAGGCGTGGGCTTCAGTAGTTGTGGCTTGCAGGCTCTAGAGCACAGGCTCAGCACTTGTGGCGCATAACTACTTAGTTGTGGGCTCCTGCTCAGGCAGGAGTCACCTGGGTCCAGCGTCTGGGACACCCCTCTCTGACGGTCCCTCTTGGAGTCTGACCACTTGATGCATGCAACACCATCAAGCACCAGCCGGAGCAGAATCAGCAAGAATAAGGTCAATCTGAGGCCTGCCTGCTGACTGTTACATTTGTAAATCCTTCCCTGTTTTCTGAGCATTAGGTTTTTCAAACATATGAGGATTCTAAAAAATAATATCACAACCAGCAGGTGAACAAAAGTTTTATTTTGTTTCCATGACTCTGGTCCCCTAAGGGTCAGGAAAGCAGTGACCATATTCCCGTTTTCTAAACTGCAGGGCCCAGGCCCAGGTGGGTGGTGGGGATGTTTACATCCTATGGCCACCTGGGATGGCAGAAATCAGGTATTTCATGTGGGAAAATTGGCCCCTAGATGGCAGGAGTGGCCTTTCAGCAGATGTGGAGTTGCACCTCTGTCCCAGTCTATACAGATCTGAGAGGTGCTGGGGGAGGGCACTGGTCCCCTGTCCTCATCCCAGGGGAACACGTCAGCCACTCCAGTGGCCTCCTTCTGCTCTTGGGCTGCAGGGAGGAGAGCAGGGGTGTGCCTGATTGTGGCCGTGTCTCGGTGTGTCTGCTATCGGCGTGCACGTGTCTGTGGTTTGTGGGCACAGGCTCAGCGAACCACCTCTTAGCTGAGTGCCCAGCTGATTCTTCTCATCAGCTCAGGAAACCATCCTTGTGGGCCCTTTAAGTTCTGTGGCCCTGGACTGTGCCTACCATGCCCACTGTCCAAGGGGGCTGCCAGTCTGCCTGTGGCTGTGCTCCCTCCGCTCACCCTCTGCCCCAAGACGTTCCACACGGCATCTTTCCACCCAGAGGACAGAGGCCAGTAGCTCCATGTCCAGGGATGGCTCCCACATCACCGCTGAGTGACATGCGTCTGCCCTGCTCACAGATGCTCTGTGCCTGCTTCCTTCCTTTACATCATCTGCTGACATGCGTGGGGTGCTTCCCAGGGCCCGAGAGTGCTCTAAGCCTGTTCCATTGACTAACTCCAGATCCTCGTCTCACTCCCACGCAGAAACACTGTCATCTCTCCCGCTTTACAGATGAGGAAATGGAAGCACAGAGAAGGGATATGAATGCCCCAGGCCCGGGGGTCTCTAATGGGGGAGCTGGTATTGGAACCCAGCAATCTAACCCAGAGCTGGTTCCCTTCCCCTCTATGTGGACCATGGAAGCCATTCCAAGAGCCGGGCCAGCTCATTCAGGCCCTGTCTTTACCTCAGATCAGTTGGGTGGCTGGGATGAGGGGACAAAGGCATCTAGGATGCAGATCTTGGCCCCAATGTCACCTTCATCTCCTTCCCACATTTTCAGACTTAATTCTTAACCTAGAGATTCTGCAACCTGGCCTCTCTGGTCACTGGAGTTCCTGGAGTTGGAAAAACCAACTGGGTCTGTTTTTCTTTCAGTTGAAAGAAACGACCAAAGTGACAGTGTTTTCTATATTATGTGTCTTTCTCTGGCAAAAACAAACCAGAACCGGGTGTCTGGCTGACAGCCAGGAGAGGAGCAGGAAGCAGCCCTGGGTGACCTGCCTGAGGGTCCACCCATCGTCTTACCAGACTCCCGGGGGCTGCAGTGACGTGGTGTCTCGGGCTCTCAGGGAAGAGGCGGTGTCCTCCTGGGCACCACACACCAGCCCTGGGGCCCCGAGGGTGTCCCTGCCCTGGGGCAGCCCCTACAGGAGGATGAGGCTTGGCTGCTCAGAACGGGACTGTCCTGAATGCATGTGATCCCCCGAGGGAGGGGCTGTTCCTGGCATTTAAATATGAGGAAACAGAAGCACAAAGAGGTGACATCACTTGCACAGGTTGGCCTTGTGGTCATGACAGAACTCAGATGCAGTCCAGGTGTACTCAGGTCCCTGCAGCCCGCTCTCCAAGGAGGACAACAGGATGGGCACTTAAGGCTGAATTTGCACTCAGCACCAGGGGTCCCGCCTCATTCAGGCCACGGCTCCTGTGGCACCTTTACCTGTGCCCACCAGGAGGAATCTGGTAAAACCAAAATCAAGGTTCAGACAGTGATCCCCAACAGCAACCATGGTGGGTGCTCTTCTCATTCCCCAGGGGTCAGGCAGCCCCCTCTTGACCCCAACAGCTCAGATCCCAGGATCCTGTCCTAATCCCCGTGCCCAGAACTCCTCCTCCCACTTCTTCCCAGGTCCCAGCCTATCCCCAGCCTGCTCCAAAGGAGGCCTGTCCTCCTTCAGGTTACAGGAGGGAGTCCAGCCCTGGGAGACAGCCTGCTCTGGGAAGGGCACTCATCCTGCCCCATCCCTGCTGTGTGCTGTCACCTCTTACCAGGCAGATGGGGACTCTCCTTCCTGGAAGCTCCTCTGCCTGCCCACATGCAGCAGGGTGTCTGCCCTTCTCTGGGCCCAGGGCATGCTCCCACTCTGTCCCTGCACTGCCTCACTTTCCACTGCCTCTCTAGCCACAGATATTCCTCAACTACACTCCTGACTGAGCCTAGACCAACAAATAGTCCTGACTCACTGAGGAATCTGATGGAGGCTTTGTCACTTTAACTGATTCTGTCTCCAAGGAACCAAATGCTGGATGATCCTGATTGGCTGAGCCGTGCAGCCCACCTGACCAACTGAATGGCCAACTGCTGCCTGTCAGTGTTACCAGCTGCCTGTCAGATGGATGGACCCTGGGATCCTGGAGGGGCTGACAGACAGACGGACATCAGGCAGGAGAGGGGGCCTGGATGGGGAATGCCTAGGGGTCATCCATAGCCTCTTTGGTCACTTTCCTTTCTTCTTCTCTTTTTTGTATTTTTACAGATTTATTGAGATATAATTCACATACCACATAATCATCCATTTAAAATGTACACTGGTTTTTAGTATATTCACAGAGTTGTGCATCCATCACAATCTAATTTTCAAACTTCTTTATCACCCCAAAGAAAAACTGTACCCCTTAGCAGTCATTTCTATTCACCAAGATGCCCCCAGTCCTAAACAACTACTGTCTAGGTAATCTGCTGTCTCTATAGATTTGCCAACTTGAACATTTCTTATAAATGGAATCATACATGTGGTCTCTTCTATACTATCTTCTCTTCTAGATTATCTTCTTTCATTTAGTATGTTTTCAAAGTTTGTTCTTATTGAATCATGTATCAGAACTTCATTCCTTTATTGCTGAAAAATAGTCCATCTTATGTATAAACCACATTTTATTTAAATAAATGGATGGGCATTTGGACTGTTTCCACCCTTTGTCTATTATGAACAAAGCTGCTATGAGCATTCATGTAAAGTTTATGCCTAGATGTAGGTTTTCATTTCTCTTGAGTACATGCTTAGAAGTGGAATTTCTCGGTCAAAGTGTAACTCTATGTTCAACATTTTGAGGAAACACCCAACAGTTTTTTAAAGTGCCTGCACCATTTTAGATTCTCACCAGCAATCTACAAGCATTCCTTTTCCCCCTATCCTGGCACTTTCTGTCTATCTTTTTAGCTACAGCCATCCTAGTGTAGTGGTATCATTCATCTTAGTGGAGTGGAATCTTATTGTGCTCTCAATTTGCATTTCCCTAGTGACTAATGGTGTTGAGCATCTTTTCATGTGCTTCTTGGCTATTGGAGAAATGTCTATCCAAATTTTTTACTCATATTTTAGTTGGGGTTTGGGGTTTTTAAGTCGAGTTGTAAGAGTCATTTATGTATTCTAGGTAAATTCTCTTATCAGATATATAATTCGCAAATATTTACTCCCATTTTGTGAGCTGTCTTTTCACTTTCACTTTTCACTTTCTCGGTGGTGTCCTTTGAGCACAAATTTTTAATTTTGATGAAGTTCATTATTTTTTCTTTAGTCACTTGTGCTTTTAGCATCATAGCTAAGAAATTATAGCCTAATCCAAGGTCACAAAATTTTATTCCTATTTCTTCTTCTAAAGTTTTATAGTTAAGTCTTTGATTCATTTTGAATTAATTCTTGTATATGGTATGAAATAGTGGTACAAATTTATATTTTGCTGGTGGCTATCTGGTGGTCCCAGCACCATTTGTTGAAAACACTATTGTAATAGTGGCCTCCCCAGCCTGAACCTGAAGGCCCTTCTCTCCTCCCTCCCTGGCGCCAGCCCGCACACAGTTAAGGCAGGGGCCACTCACCTCTCCTCTCCCCACTTGGCTGCACCTAGCCCACCAGACTGGCCCGGTGCCTGCCGTCCACCCACTGAAGCTCTGCTCTGGGACACCAGCTCCCAGGCCACCTCATGGGTCACGAACTGACCAGTGAAGCCAGGAGCAGGCTGATCCCAGGGAGCCCCTGCCTCAGATGGTGGTCCCAGTAATGTGCGCGTCAACTGCCTCCACGTGGCCACCGTGGTTTCCGCCGCTTGCGGGCCTTGCTCCACCGCAAGCTGGAGGACTATGTTGCTGGCAGCCTGGTACTTCTTCAGACCTGGCTGCTTTCTGGTGTCGCACCTTTCTACTCAGGGTGTAATAGTAGGGAGGCAGGCGAGAGCTATAGCAGCCCTGCTCAGCCATTGGTCGGTGCCACAGTGGCCCCTCCTCCTTTTGTATATAAAAGGAGCCCAAATTCAGACTGAGGTAAGATGGTTCTTTGAGAGGCTAGTCGGCCATCTTCTTGGTCTGCTAAGCTTCCTGATAAAAGCATTATTCCTGTTCCAACAGCTCATCTCCTGATTTATTTGCCTGTCCTGTGGTGAACAGAACAAGTTTGGGCTCAGTAGCACTATCTGTTCCCTATTGAATTGTTTTGGCATCTTTCTCAAAAACAAATTCACCATAAATATAAAGATTTACTTCTGGACTCTCAATTCTGTTCCATTGATCTGTATGTCCAAATGCTAGTACCACACTGTTTTGATTACTGTAGCTTTACAATAAGTCTTGAAAGCAGGAAGTATGAGTCTTCCAACTTTGTTTTTCTTTCCCAAGGTTGTTTTAGCTATTCTGGATCCCTTGAATTTTCACATGAATTTTAGGATCAGCCTGTCAACTTCTCTGAAGACTTCAGCTGGAGTTTTGATAGGTATTGTGTTGAACGTGTAGATCAATTTGGAGAGTTATATTAATCAGGGTTCACCAGAGAAACAGAATATGATATATATCTATATCTACATCTATATCTATATCTATATCTATATCTATATCAGCAAGAGAGAGAGATTTATTATAAGGAGTTGGATCACATGATTAGGAGGATGGTGAGTCCAAAATCTGCAGTCTGGGCCGGCAGACTTAAGACCAGGAGAGCCAATCTTCCAGTCCAGTTTGAAGGCCAAGAGCTGATGGTGTATTTCCAGTCTGAAGTCCAGCAGGCAGACTCAGGAAAGCTTTTGTGTCAGTTCCAGTTCAAAGTTGGGCAGGCTGGAGACCCAGGGGGACCAATGATGCAGGTGAAGTCTGAAGGCCATCTGCTCAGCAATCCCACCAGAGTGGTCCCTGTGCCTGGGGGGCACTGCCGTGAAGAGGAAAGTCTCTCTTTACTGTGGGTCTGTGACACCCAGTAGAGTGGAAAACTCCCACCTCCGTTCAGGGCCAAGACCCCATATTCTGAACAGAGAGACCTGGCCCTGCTGTCTAGGGTGGGCAGGGCCCTGCACCTGTGTGCACACAGGGAAAGAGCACATGCCCATGTGTCTCTGGAGGTACACACACACACACACATATGACACAGCTGATACCACTGTGTGTTCATGTCCCTAGGGACCCCTGAGAACCTACAGTGTCTGCACACTGAAGTGGAGCCATAGACCCCCACCACCTTCCCTTCTGAAAGCTCCATGGGGCTCTGTCTGGCACACTGCCCATGATCATTAATGTTCCAGGAGGGGCAGGTGCTGGGTGTTCTGCTAACAAGCAGGTCCTCTGAAATCACAACCCCCAGAGATTCTCACAAGGCTGCAGGGTGAGGACCCCACAGAAGAGTCCCTCCCATGCTGACTGGCAGTACTGATGAGAAGCTCACTTCCTCGGGTCCCTGGACTGGAATTTAAGGTTAGAACCCTGCTGTAACCACGTGGTTGTCATCCTGTCTGCACATGAGGCCCACCTGGGATTGCTCCCAAAGTTACTGCCACCAGGACCTCACTTCCCCAGCTCCAGCGATAATTGTTTTGTGGTGATGAGTGAATATCAGGAGTTCTAAAGCTCCCCAGATTATTGCAATGAACAGACATGGTTGAAACCTTCTGCTCCATTTGGCACATCCCCCATCAGAACTCCTGTTGTCGCTATGGTCACCAAGTGTCCTGGTTTGCCTGGGGCTGTGGGAGGTTCCGATGATGTGGGCCTTCCAGTGCTAACACCAGCTCAGACCTGGGCAAATCAGGATGGCTCATCACTCTAGTTGCCACACACAAATCCCAAGTCTCAGCCTCACCTTCCCCTGAACCAAGGCCTCACGCTTCCTCCACCAGTCCAGCAATTTATCCTCACTGGCTCCTAGTTGTAATCCCAACACTCAAGCCCCCTCTTTTCGTGTAACTCACTTATAGCAATTCCATCAGCTATCGTATAGACACGGGTCTCTATGGAGCAGCTATACTCGAGGGCCACAGCTCCAGCCCTTTCCCCAAAGACCTCATCCCACAACCCACTCGCCTGCTACCACCTCCCCACTTGATGTCTCTCAAGAAGCCCAGCCTGGTTCCTTGCACCAAAGTCTAAGGATTCTTCCACCAATCCCCCCATGTATCCTTCTCAATCCCCTACTTCCTTATCAACCACATCCCAATTCCAAATCCCAAGCTCCATTTTTTCCCTAAATTCCCTATAGATGTCCCATCTTTAATCCCAGAGACCCCACTCAAATTGAAGGGATTTTTTCAGTGCATTTACCACATTTCCTGTAGTGACTTCCTTGAGTCCCCCTGAAGGCCCACACACTGCTCTCTTACAGGTGCTTGTTTTTCTCCTCACTGGAGCCTGGCTTTCCCTCACCATCCTTTCAGCTCTTTCACTCACCCCCACCACCCCCTGTACACATACGTGCTCAATGTCTACCATGCATTTAACAACTGCACTCAACCCTGAGATACAGCCACAAACAGGGCCCACTGTGCCCTTTCACAGACCTTAAAATAGCCTATATAGGGACTTCCCTGGAAGTCCAGTGGTTGAGACGTCGCCTTCCAATGCAGGGGTTGTGGGTTTGATCCCTGGTCGGGGAGCTAAGATCCCACATGCCTCTTGGCCAAAAAACCAAAACATAAAACAGAAACAATATTGTAACAGATTCAATAAAGACTTTAAAAATGGTCCACATGAAAAAATTGAAAAAAAAAGTATATATATATATGTATACACACACACACACACACACACACACACACACACACACACACACTACACATCTTATATTTGAGAGGTTGAGTTTGAGATGCTCAATAAACCAAGAGGAGATGGTCAGGAGCAGGCTACTGTTCAGGTCGTAGACTAGGGGAATATGCTGGGGAGTGGCCAGTGTAGAGATGGCAACTGAAGTCATGACAGGGACATGCTTGTTGGGTGGGAGAGTAGAAACGGAAGAGAGGAGAAAACCCAGGGCTGATCCTGGAGATATTCCCATATAAATTTATGTAAAAGAGAGTTAGTTGTGCCCTCCCAGAACCCCTGATGTCCTGTTTATCAGTCTTGGTCAGTGTGTCTCCCCCCAGGGACTAAGGGGGCTTAGCTTAGCTCACCCCTCCTCCATCCTCTGAAGGATCATTCTTGAATCCTCCTTTCTGCCAGACCAGGGAGTTGTGCCAGCCACCTCCTCCAATGCCTGAGGCAAAGGCCTGCCTGGGGTGATGGGGAAAAAAGTCTGGAGACAGGACAGACTATGCAATTCATAGTCCACAGTACCCCAGGGTCAGGTGGAAGCTAGATTTCACCACACCCACAAGCAGGGAGCCCCACCTGCTCACTCCTTTACAGTTTCTCCTGGGAGCCCCCAGTGAGGCACATGCTCATAAGTCCTGCACCCAGGCTCTGCTTCCAGGATCCTAAACAAAGACATTGAGGGAATAGAATCCAGGGTGGAAAAGCGATGTGTTAAGCTGGAGCTATGGGAATGTGGTGCCGCTGAGGCCTAGGGCAAAGAAGGATCAAGAAGGACAGAGTAGGGCTTCCCTGGTGGCGCAGTGGTTGAAAATCTGCCTGCCAATGCAGGGGACACGGGCTCGAGCCCTGGTCTGGGAGGATCCCACATGCCGCAGAGCAACTAGGCCCGTGAGCCACAACTACTGAGCCTGCGCGTCTGGAGCCTGTGCTCCGCAGCAAGAGAGGCCGCGATAATGAGAGGCCCGCGCACCGCGATGAAGAGTGGCCCCCGCTTGCCGCAGCTAGAGGAAGCCCTCGCACAGAAACGAAGACCCAACACAGCCATAAATAAATAAATAAATAAATAAATAAATAAGAAGGACAGAGTAGCAGACCCAGGGGTCCTGTCCACAGGTGAAGGTTCAAACGAGGATGAGAGACCTGGTAACCATGGGGATACCAGGTTTGGGATGGAGTGGTGGGTTATGAGGTCAGATAGGATTGGGCTAAAACTGTTCAAAATGTGTTGTTGTCATCTCAAGAAATTTGCCTGTGAATGGAAGAGGGAATGAAAAGTGGGTAGAGAGGGATGAAAAAAATCAGATGACCAAAAACTATCAATCCATGGCCAGACAAGAGTTCTAAACAGAGAATGCAGCCCATACGAGAGAGAGAGGGAAATAGAACACTTTCCAGGTTATTATGCAGACTCCTTTTTGATGTTGGGTCTCTTCACAAGCATCCGTTAATTTTAAGGTTGTACATATTTTAGTGTTTTTATTATCTTAATAATTCTGATTTATTTTATGTATTTATTCAATCATTTAATAAGTATTTACTGAGCACCGACTATGTGCCTTACACTGTTCTAGACCCAAAAGAACAACTTTGAAAAGGCAGAGGAAATCTCTGTCTCCTGGAACTTACATTTTAAGATGGAGGGGAAAGCAACAATAAATATATGTAGAGAGTGATATTGGGTGGTGAGAATTGCTATGACTAAAAACATTTTTTTTAATAAATTTATTTATTTATTTATTTATTTAGGCTGCATTGGGTCTTTGTTGCTGCATGCAGGCTTTCTCTGGTTGCAGTGAGCGGGAGCTACTCTTTGTTGTGGTGCACAGGCTTCTCATTGCAGTGGATTCTCTTGTTGCAGAGCATGGGCTCTAGGCACGCGGGCTTCAGTAGCTGTGGCACGCTGACTCAGTAGTTGTGGCCTGCAGGCTCTAGAGCGCAGTCTCAGTAGTTGTGGCACATGGGCTTATTTGCTCCGCAGCATGTGGGATCTTCCTGGACCAGGTCTCAAACCCGTGTCTCCTGCATTGGCAAGCAGATTCTTAACCACTGTGTCATCAGGGAAGCCCTGACTAAAAACATTTTGATGGAGGAGGAAGGGGAGACTTATTCTTGTGAACAGCAAAAATTAATGTATTTGCTGGGAAGTAGAATAGAGGGAACTTATTGTCTGGCAAAGAGTTTGGAAAAGAGTTTGGCTTTATCCAATGAAGCTGAGTGTGAACTTTGGCCCTGCAATTCCACTACTAGATAAAACTTTGCATGTGTGTCCCAGAAGACAGGTAAATCTTGTTCAAAGAAGCAAAACTGAAAACAGTCCAAGTGTACATTAACAGAAGAATGGAGAAATAAATTGTGGTGGAGACATTGCACTAGAATACTTCACAGATGCAAAAATATACAAACCACCATTCTACGCCACCAGATGCAAGGAAGTCATACACATGGTACAGAGCAGCAAAATGAGTTAGAAGACCAATGCAAAGAACTGAGATCAAAGTAAAAAGAAAGGCAATCAATTGAGAACCATAAAATTCCAGATAGTGGTTTCCAAGATTGTGACTCATGGAGAGTGTGTGGGGCCTGCAGAATTAACACAGGGTCTGTTTCCAGAGCTGAGGGATAGCTACATTGGGAAAGCTTCTGTAATTAGTTCTCTTTCTGTTTGTTTTTTCATGTTAGCTACTGCATCTTATGTCTTCAAATAGAGAAAAACACCCACGCACAAAAACCTTGGCTTCTAGTAATTTATGAGAACCTAGGCCACAGCACTCAATCCTCCTTTGGATGAACTTCCTGCTAAAAACCAATCTGGGAAAAAAAAACCTCATTCAAAAATAAGTAAAAAGAAGCTGGGGAGAAATATAAAAAACTACAAAAAGAAGTGGAAAGAAAAGGCAAAGCAAGGCTTACTGAAAACACTCACCAGAAAAACACTGCTTTAGAGCAAAGACACTATGACCCAAAATGTTGGAACAAATGGCAGTGTAGCAATTGTGAGATCTAAGTGCTCACACACAGCAGACTGGAGACAGCAGAATGCCTTGAACTAGAGCTGGCCATGCTGGGGTGTGGGGAGAGGGAGGGAATATAAGAGAGTATCTTTGTGACTCAGCTCAAACAGGAGGAAATGGCTTTCTAAGGGGACAGGCAATGGGGACAGGCCAGGGCAGGAAGTGGCTATTTCCTGAATTAAAACTTTTTAGAGGTTATTTGTTCAATCTATGTTGAATGAATAAGTTTGATGTAAAAAATAGAAAATAATAGAAAGGAACCTCTGGGAATTCCCTGGCAGTCCAGTGGTTAGGACTCTGCACTTCCACTGCCAAGGGCTCAGTTTCAATCCCTAGTGGGGAACTAAGATCCCACAAGCCGGATGGCATGGTCCAAAAAAAAGAAAGAAAGAAAGGAGCCTATTTCCTGGCCATCACCCAGTGATGACTCACAGATGGTGTTCCCTGCAGGAGGAGTCTCAGACCTCTGTTCACACATCCAGAACACCCACCACCCCACCTGCCCGGTCCCTTCCAGGACAACCCCATCAAGCACCAAGGTCTTCCAAAGATAGAGCACACACACACACACACCCCTACCTCTCCCAATGTATCTTCCTCAGGCTGGTTCTAGTGCTGGCCACCAAGGACCCAGGAACATATGGGCTCCCTCAGTCAAACCTCACCCATGTTCCCCAAAGCTGCTGAGACCCTGATTTCCTGTGTTCCCTGTCGCTGCCACCCTGATACTCAGGTCCAGAGCCCCAGGTTTCAGTGCCTCTCCTTTCCTTGTCTGAGTCCTCAAGGCTTGGCACTCTCCTGGAGGATCCATTTCTCTGTGTTCCTGCTCATTGCATCTGTACATCTGGGCTATCAACCTGTGACAATATTATACTCTTTGCACCTCAGTTACTTTTTTCTTGTGCAAATTTGGGATGTGTAATCAACTTCACTCTGGACAGATGGGGGTGGGATGGGGTAAGATGGAAACAGGAGCTAGAAAAAGGGAAGCACTATTGCTGGATTGGTACCTCTGAGACTGGGAGTTGGGCTGGGGCAGGTTGGGAGGCAATTCCCAGAATAAAGTAACTGGGGTAGGGGCAGTGATGTCATGAAGGTCCCATTGTGACACCTACCCACACACCAGGAGGGGAGCTAGGATTGGCCAGGAGGGCATAGAAGGGAATAAAAGACATTTGCCCAGCTATCAAAATAGAAATTCATAACAAATAACAAGAAAATCTCCAAAGTACTTGGAAACTAAACCATACATTCTAAATAATCCATGGATCAAAAAGGAAGTCTCAAGGAAAAAGTTTTAAATAGAGTGAAATAAGTAAAAATGGAAACACGACATATCAAAATTTATGGGGCACAGTTAAAGCAGTGCTAAGAGGGGAATTTACAGCACTAAATGCTTACATTAGAGAAAAGAAAATATCTCAAATCATTTACCTAATCGCTCCCTCAAGAACCTAGGAAAACAAGAGCAAAATAAACCAAAAGCTAGCACAAGGAAGGAAATAATAAAAAACAGAAATCAATGAAATTGCAAACATAAAAATAGAGAAGATCAATAGAGCAAAAAGTTTGCTCTTTGACAAGATTGGTAAAATTGACAGACCTCTAGCAAGAGTGACAAAGGGAAATAAAGACTACTAATATCTCTCTGATAATAGTTCTTAGAGATTATAATACATAAACTTCTAATAGTGTAGTGAAACAGAAGATATCACTGTTACCAAACTTGTTCTGCTCACTGCATGACAGGCCAATAAATTGGGAGACGAGTTGTTGTGGCAAGGAATAACAACTTTAATCAGAAAGCTAGCAGACCGAGAAGATGGCAGACTAGTGTCTCAAAAAAACCATCTTCCCTCAGTCCAAATTTGGGCTCCTTTTATACAGAGGAAGGGGAGGAGGAGGGGCCCACTGTGATTCCAACCAGTGGCTGAGCAGGACTGTTAATGGTTACTCACTAACAGCTGCTCCCTAATGGTAGCTCACTAATGGTCACTCGCTTGGGGGAGGGGTCCACTGCAACCCCAACCACTGGCTGAGTGGGACTGCTACTGGTTGCTTACTAACAGCCATGCACCTGTCCTGCCCGTATTACAATTCCCCACTGTCAATGTCCATTTCACAATCTTGTGGGGAAAGGGGTGATGATCTTTCTGGCTACTTCCCGCTGAACAGGGGTGAGGAGGGGGTGATTGTGAAATGGAATTGATCAACCTTGTGTTGGGAATATTCCTTAAAATTCTTAGTAAGTAATACAATTCTTTCTTTATCTACAACAATTTGAACCTGTCTAGGCCTCTCAGGGTAATAGAGCAGGGTAGTGAGCAGCTCTTAGCACGTGGCCATCACTGAGTGCCATTACTGGGCAACCCATTACAATGTCTGCCCAAGAGGGATGTTGAGTGGCAAAGATAGAAGTGAAAAGTTCAGTCATGCAGAGGGGGTCCTCTTGGTAAGAAGGTTTATGATTTTTACAATTAAACCAATCTGAAATTGAGAATGGCTTGTGCACCCATAGAAACCCAGCTGGTTGGCCATCTGCATTAAGACCTCTTACAGGATATTGGCGCAAGGGAAATTGCCCTGCTCTGGAAGTGGGTCCCAGTCCAAATTGGGTGCCCTGTCGGGTCTTAGATGGTGACACCAAACCAGGCCCCTGTGCCCTGGAGGTTAACACAGAAACTTCTAATTGATCCCCATAAGTAGGGGAAACAGGAGATGGTGAAAGGAGTGAATATATTGGTGGCATGCGGGCAGTTGGAACAACAGCCAATGCAGCCTGCTCAGCCAGTGGGAGAGCTGGGTTTGCTGGAGGGGGGTTTATGTTTTGAAATAACATGTCCTCAGTCTCATTTTCTCCCTCTCCCTCTTGTAGAACAGGTTTTCCCTTTACACTGCTGTACCATAAGACAACAGCCATCTGACTTCTTTTCCTCCTGATGCAATAGCATAAATGCTTCTACATATTAGAATCTCATTTTAACCTGCTCTTTCACAAGACAATTCTAATTTCAAGATCGTATAATAATTAAGTGAGCCATTCAAGGTCCATCGCTCTCCTGATCCTAACATATATTTGGACCACACACTATTACAATAGAATATCATCTCTTTCTTAGTCACAGGCCCACAGCAATATTTTGCCCACTTATTTAAGATATGTCCCAAAGGCCTTTCCTTAGGGACAGATGGAGTATTTCCCAAATTTATAAGCTCAAAAACAGCAAAACACAAAAAGCACAAGCAAATTCCAATACCAAAAGCACACATCCCATCATGAATGAATGCAAAACAAAAGCAAATAAACCAGTTCACAAATCAGGTAGAGTCCAACAACAATTTCCCTCTCCAACAGGCTACCCCAATCAAATGTAAAACAAATTGGCTTTTCTCCTAAAGAAAAAGGCGAATACCCTAATATATGGAGCCTATTGGCTCCCAAATGTTGATTCATTGCTCCAACTGCCAAGCACTGGGGCAGCCGGTGCCACTTCAGGAAATTTTGAAAGGAAGAGCCTCAGGACAAGTGGTCCAGGCAGCTGCTAGGGCCTCACCCTAAAATTCTCCAACCAGGGCAATTGGCCACAAGCAGCAAGGCTCCTGGCTGGCTTTGCCAAAATTGCTACCAAGCCCAGGCTCGCTCTGCTCACTGCATGACAGCCCAATAAATCGGCAGACGAGTTGTTGGGGCAAGGAATAATGACTTTAGCCAGAAAGTTAGCAGACGGAGAAGATGGCAGACTAGTGTCTCAAAAAAACCATCTGTAGTAAGGGCGGGGCAGGCACAACCTGTAGCATCCCCACTCAGCCATTGGTCAGTGTCACAGTGTGCCCCTCCCCCAAGTGAGCAATTGTCAACAAGCAACCAATAGTGGTTCCACTAAGCCATTGGTTGGCACTGCAGTGGGCCCCTTCCACTCCCCCTCCTCTGTATAAAAGAAGCCTGAATTCGGACTGGGACAAGATGGTTTTGGGGACAAGAGTGAGCTTGGGCTCAGTAACACATCTTCCCTTCATCCAAATTCAGGCTCTTTTTATACAGAGGAAGGGGAGGGGAAGGGGCCCACTGTGATTCCAACCAATGGCTGAGCAGGACTGCTAACGTTTACTCACTAACAGTTGCTCCCTAATGGTTGCTAGCTTGGGGGAGGGGCCCACTGTGACGCTGACAATGGCTTAGCAGGACCACTACTGGTCACTCGCTAACAACCATGCACCTGCCCTGCCCCTATTACATCACTACAGACCATGCAGACATCAAAAGATAATAATGGAATACTATAAGCAACTCTACACACATAAATTTAACAACTACTACTACAAAAGCACAAACTACCACAACTCACCCAATTGAAATAGATAATTTGATACAGTATGCTAACACATATATACGGAATCTAAGGGAAAAAAAAAAAAAAAAGGCCATGAAGAACCTAGTGGCAAGACGGGAATAAAGACACAGACCTACTAGAGAATGGACTTGAGGATATGGGGAGGGGGTGGGGTGAGATGTGACAGGGTAAGAGAGTGTCATGGACATATATACACTACCAAATGTAAAATAGATAACTAGTGGGAAGCAGCCGCATAGCACAGGGAGATCAGCTCGGTGCTTTGTGACCACCTAGAGGGGTGGGATGGGGAGGGTGGGAGGGAGGGAGATGCAAGAGGGAAGAGAAATGGGAACATATTGTATATGTATAACTGATTCACTTTGTTATAAAGCAGAAGCTAACACACCATTGTAAGGCAATTATACTTCAATAAAGATGTTTAAAAAAAAAAAAAAGAAATAGATAATTTGAATAGCCACATAACTACTAAATGCATTGAATTTATAATTAACCTCCTGAAAAAGAAATCTCCAACCCAGATGGTTTCATTGGAGAATTCTAGCAAACATTTAAAGAAGAATTAAAATTAACTCTACAAAATCTCTTCCAAAATAGAATAAGAGGAGTGAACATTTCCCAACTCATTATAGGAAGCCAGTATCACCCTCATACCAAAACCAGATAAAGACTGTACAAAAAAAAAAAAAAAAGAAAAGAAGAAAATGAAGAAAAGAAAAAGAAAACTATGGGCCAATAGTCCTGAATATAGATACAAAAATTCTTAACAAAATATTGACTAATAGAATTCAGCAAAATATAGGGAGAATTATATATCATGAACAAGTAGGGCTGGTTCCAGGAATGCAAGACTGATTCAATATTTGAAAACCAATTATACAATGTAATCCACCATATTAGCAGGCCAAAGAAGACAATCACATAACTATATCAGAAATTTCCTAGCAAAATAAATGGGTCCTCTTTGTGGATGACATGATGTTCTACCTAGAAATTCCCAAAGAATCTAAAAAAACAGTAATAAAAAAACCTCCTAGAACTAATAAGTGAGTTCAGCATACAAGATCAACCTACACTATCAACAAATATGTGAGCACTAAATTTGAAAATACAATACCATTTACAATTACTTAAAAAGATATACTTACATGCAAATGTAACATAACTTGTACAAAACTTACATGCTGAAAACTACAAAACACAGGTGAAAGAAATATAAAGAGGTCTAAATAAATGGAGGAACATACTATGTTCATGGATTGAAGACCCAATATGGAAAAGAGATCGATTATCCCCAAATTGGTATACAGGTTTAGCAAATCATATAAAAATCCCAGCAGGACTTTTTTGTAGATTTAGAAAATATTATTGAAAAATTTATAAGGAAAGGCAAAGGAACTATGATAGTTAAAACAATTTGAAAAATAAGAATAAAGGGGGAGAAATCAGTCTGATTTCAAGGCTTATTACATAGGTATAATTAAGACTGTGTTGTATTGGCAGAAGAATAAAGATATAGATCAAAGGAACAGAATAGAAAACCCAGAAATAGCCCCACACAAGTATAGTAATGCATTTTTGACAAAGGTGCAAAAGTAGTTCAATAGAGGAAAGACAGCCTTTTCAAGAAAGGGTGGTAGAACAATTGGGCATCCATAGGCAAAGAACAAACCTTGACCCAATTCTCACACCTTATACAAAAATTAACTTGAAATGGATCATGAACTTTAATGTAAAATGCAAAACTATAAACCTTTCAGAAAGAAAAAAAAAAGAGAAAATGTTTATGATCTAGGGCTAGAAAAGAGTTGTTAAATTTTATACCGAAATCCTGATAAATAAAGGGCAAAATAATAAATTTAACTTCATCATAACTAAAAACTTTTCCTGTGCAAGAAATTCTTTAAAGACGATGAGCATCTCTAGATAGGGAGAAAATATTTGCAAACTACATATCTGAAAAAAATGACATATCTAGAGTATATAAAGAACACTTAAAACTCAATAGTTTGGGACTTCCCTGGTGGTGCAGTGGTTAATAATCCACCTGCCAGTGCAAGGGACACTGTTTGAACCTTAGTCTGGGATGATCCCACATGCCGTGGAGCAACTAAGCCCATGTGCCATAACTACTGAAGCCCATGCACCTAGAGTCTGTGCTCCACAACAAGAGAAGCCAGCTCAATGAGAAGCCCATACACTGCAACGAAGAGTAGACCCCGCTCACCGCAACTAGAGAAAGCCCACACACAGCAACGAAGACCCAACGCAGCCAAAAAAAAAAAAAAAAAAACTCAATAGCTTGAAAAAAACCCAAACCAATTACAAAATGGGCAGAAGAGACACACACTGAAGGGGCTATACAGATGGCAAATTGACACATAAGAAGATGTTCAACATTATGAAACATTAGGGAAATGCAAATTAGGACCACAGTGAGATATCACTATATAGTTATCAGAATAGCTAAAATAAAAAATAGTGACAGGAAGAGATCAAGATGGTGGAGTAGGAGGAGGCTGAGCTCACCTCCCCATGAACACATCAAGAATACCTCTACATGTGGAGCAATTCTCACTGAAAACAAACTGGAGACTGGCAGAAAGACTCTTCTATAACCAAGGCTCCCACACAGAGTTGGGTAGGAAGGGAGGAGAAGTAATCAGCCAGGACCTGAGTCCCTAGCAGCAGATACAGAAGAGGAGGGGGATTACACAGGCTTGATGATCCTCCCTGGGGAGTCAGTATTTAGAACCACATACTGGGAACCCCAGTCCTGGGGTCCAACACACAGAAGACAAGTCCCCTTCGCTGGTTTGAAAACCAGTGGGACTTAGAGGACGGCTGTGAGAAACCTAGACTTTGCTCACGAAGTTCATGCACCTGCTTGCTTACTCCCAAGAAACAGATGAAACTACCCAGGCCTCTAGCTGGTTTTCTGCCACCACCCCAGTGTGTCCCCAGCCCATGATGAGCATCTGCTCAGGGCACTCTGGCTCCAGCACAGCTCCCTGCTAGGGTGGCTGCCATTGCTGAGGAGAGTACACAGTTCAAGGGACAGAGCTGGGACTGGAGGGGAGAGAGCAGGGACTGCGTCTGAATGGAGCAAGGGGCCATTGCTGGTGCTCACAGAGGTGGTGGAAAGGGAGCTGTCCCAAGTTCTGACTGGAATTCTGGGACCATCCCAATGCACAGTGAGCACACAATCTTGCCCCTTTTGATCCAAAACTGCTCCCCCCTTGGGCAAAGGTGCTATTGCTGGAAGGGGGGAGAGTGTACACTTAGAGGAAATGGAACTAGCTCAAACCTGACCCTCAGGGCTTCTGCTCCAATATCTTGGAACCCACCCCTGCCCCCAATAGGGTGGTGATGGTGCTGAGCATAGGAGAAGCCCTGGCTCACACCTGGCTCTGGCTCTAGCTCCTCCTTCTCTAGCCCCACCTCTCACCAAGGTGATAGCTGCCAACACACCCTGGGGGAAGATGCAGCCCATGCTCACTTCACATCAAGCTCTCCCACCAAAGCCACTGGGCACTTGTAGACTACATAGGGACACTCCCACACAAAGACACCCCTTCAAGACCAAAATAGGTAACTGTTTCACCGAATTTTATAGAGACAGAGAAAGTTAAACAAAATGAGAAAACAGGGGTATTTGTTTCAAATGAAAGAACAAGGAAAAAAACTTGAAAAAACAGCTGATGATACAGAGATAAATAATTTACCAGATAAAGAGTTCAAAACATTAGTAATAAGAATGCTAACTTAACTTGGGAAAAGAACAAATGAGCACAGTGGAAATTTTAACAAGGAACTAGAAAATATAAAAAGAACCAGTCAGAGCTGAAGAATACAATAACTTAGATGAAAAATACAGTAGAAAGAATTAACAGCAGACTAGGTGATACAGAAGAATGCATAAGTGATCTGGAATATAGAATAGTGGAAATCATCTAATCAGAACAGCAAGAAGAAAAACAAATTTTAAAAATGAGAATAGTTTAAGGGACTTCTAGGACAAAATCAAGCGTACTAACATTCACATTATAGGGGGTCCCAGGAGATGAGAGAAAGGGGTCAAAAATCTATTTAATGAAATTATGACTGAAAATTTCCTGAATCTAAAGAAACAGATACCCAGGTACAGTAAGAACAGAGAGTCCAAAACAAGATGAAACTAAGAGACCCACACCAAGACATAACATAATTAAAATAGCAAAAGTTAAAGAATTCTAAAGGCAACAAGAGAAAAACAAAGAGTCACATACAATGGAATTCCCATAAGGCTATCAGCTGATATTTCTGTAGAAACTTTGTAGCCAGAAAGGAGTGGCATGATATATTTTAAGTGCTGAAAGGGAAAAACATACAATCCCTAGATTGTTTTTATTATAATCCAGAAAGATTATAATTCAGAATTGAAAGGGAGATACGAATTCCTCAGACAAGCAAAAACTAAAATAGTTTGTCAATATTAAACTGACCCTAAAAGAAGTGTTATAGGGGCTTCTCTAAGTGGAAAAGGCTACAAGAAGTAAGAATTTATAGGGAATGAAAAATCCCACTAGTAAAGGCAACTATATAGTAAAGGCTGTGGATCAACCACTTGAATAAGCTAGGACAAAGACTAAAAGATAAAAATTGTAAAATCAACTATAATTACAATAAACAGTCAAGGGATAAACATGAAGAAGTAAAATATGACATTAAAAACACAAAACATGAAGAAGGGGATTAAAAATGTAGATCTTTTAGAATGTGTTTGAATTTAAATGATTATCAGTTCAAAACAAGTAGATATAGTCAACATATATGAACCCCATGGTAACTACAAATCAAAAACCTACAATAGATACACAAAAACTAGAGACAGAGGAACACAAGCATACCACTAAAGAAAGTCATCGAACTACATGGAAAAAATGAAAAGGAGAAGAACTACAAAAACAACCAGAAAACAAGTAGCAAAATGGCAATAAGTACATACCTATCAATAATCCCTTTAAATGTCAATGGACTAAATGCTCCAATCCAAAGACGTAGGGCGGCTGATCAAATTTAAAAGAACAAGACTGAGTACTGGCACAAAAATAGACACATAGATCAATGAAACAGAATAGAGAGCCCAGAAATAAACCCACACACTTACGACCAATTAATCTATGACAAAGGAAGCAAGAATATACAATGGAGAAAAGAAAATCTCTTCAGTAAGCGGTGCTGGAAAAACTGGACAGCGACACATAAAAGAATGAAATTAGAACATTCTCTAACACCATATACAAAAATAAACTCAAATAGATTAAACACTTAAATGTAAGATCGGAAACCATAAAATTCCTAGAAGAAAACATAGGCAGAACATTCTTTGACATAAATAATAGCAATATATTGTTGGATCTGCCTCCTAAAGCAAGGGAAACAAAAGCAAAAATAAATAAATTGGACCTAATTAGAGTTAAAAGTTTTGCACAGCAAAGGAAACCATTGACAAAACAAAAAGACAACCTACAAAATGGAAGAAAATATTTGCTAATGATATGACCAATAAGGGGTTAATATCCAAAATATACAAACAGCTCATATAATTCAACAGCAAAAAAACGAACAACCCAATTTTAAAATGAACAGAAGACCTGAATAGACATTTTTCCAAGGAAGACGTACATATGGCCAACAGAAGCATGAAATGGTGCTCAACATTGCTAATCATTAGAGAAATGCAGATCAAAACCACAAGATATAACGTCACACCTGTCAGAATTGCTACCATCAAAAAGAACACAAATAACAAATGTTGTCAAGAATGTGGAAAAAAGGGAACCCCTGTACACTGTTGGTGGGAATGTTCATTGGTGCAGTCACTGTGGAAACAGTATGGAGTTTCCTCAAAACACTAAAAATAGAAGTACAATATGACCCAGAAATTCCACTCCTGGGAACATATTAGAAAAAAACAAAAATGCTAATTTGAAAAGATACATGCACACCAGTGTTCATAACAGCATTATTTACAATTGCCAAGATATAAAAACAATCCAAGTGTCCATCAACAAATTATATAGATAAAGATATACATACATACACACACACACACACACACACACACACACACACACTAAATGGAATACTACTCAGTCATCAAAAATAATGAAATTTTGCTATTTGTAACATGGATGGACTTAGAGGGTATTATGCTAAATGAAATAAGTTGGAGAAAGACAAATACTATATGATATCATTTATATGTGGAATCTAAAAAATAAAGCAAACTAGTGAATACAAAAATGAAACAGACTCACAAATGTAGAGAAAAAACTAGTGGTTACCAGTGGGGAGAGGAAAGAGGGGAGGGGAAGACAGAGGTAGGGAATTAAGAGGTACAAAATACTATGTAAAAAAATAAGCTACAGGGATATACTGTACAATGCAGGAAATATAGCCAATATTTTATAATAACTATAAATGGAGTATAACCTTTAAAAATTGTGAATTACTAAAAAAAAAATTGTGAATTACTATGTTGTATACTTGTAACTTATATAATATTGTACATCAACTATATCTCAATAAAAAAAAAAGACCCATCTATATGCTGCTTACAAGAGACTCACCTCAGAGGTAAAGAAACACACAGACTGAAAGTGAGGGGGATGGAAAAAAATATTTCATGCAAATAAAAATGACAAGAAAGCTAAGGTAGCAATACTCATATCAGACAAAGTAGACTTTAAAATACAACAAAAGACAAAGAAGGACATTGTGTAATGATTGAAAGATCAATACAAGAAGAGGATATAACATTCATTAACATATTTGCATCTAATATAGGGACACCTAAATATATAAAGCAAATATTAATATACATAAAGGGAGAAATAGACAATAATACAATAAAAATAGGAGACTTTAACACCCCACTTACATCAATGGACAAACCATACAGACAGAAATGAATAAGGAAAGAGTGGTCTTAAATAACACATCAGACCAGTTGAAATTAATAGATATCTACAGAACATTCCATCAAAAAGTGCAGAATACACATTCTTTTCAAATGCACATGGAACGTTCTCCGGGATAGATCACATGCTAGGCCACAAAACAAGTCTCAATAAATTTAAAGGGATAGAAATTATATCAAGCAGTTTTTCCAACCACAAGGGTATGAAACTAGAAATCAGTTACAAGAAGAAAAATGGGGAAAACACAAACACATGGAGACTAAACAACATGCTACTAAAACAACAACAACAACAATAGGTCAATGAAGAAATCAGAAAATACCTCAAGACAAGTGAAAATAACAACACAACTTTCCAAAATCTATGGGATGCAGCAAAAGCAATTCGAAGAGGGAAGTTTATAGTGATACAGGCCTACCTCAAGATACAGGCCTACCTCAAGTTTATAGTGATACAGGTCTGTATAGTGATACAGGCCTACCGACTATCTAAAGGAATTAGAAAAAGAAGAACAAACAAAGTCCAAAATCAGCAAAAGGGAGGAAATAAATAATATAGAGACCAAAAAAAAGAAATAGAAAATATCAATGAAACAAAGAGCTGTTCTTTTGAAAAGATAGTTTTAGCGAGGCTCATTAAGAAAAAAAAAGAAAGTACTTGCTTTGGCAACACATATACTAAAATTGGAATGATTTTCCATGTGCATTTGAAAAGAATGTGTATTCTGCTGTTTTGGATGGAATGTTCTGTAGATATCTATTAAGTTCAACTGGTCTGATGTGTTATTTAAGACCACTTTGGCCCCTGCACAAGGATGGCATGCAAATTCATGAAGCATTCCATAGTTAAAAAAAGAAAGAAAAGAAAAAAAAAGAGAGAGAGAACACAAATAAATAAAATAAGAAATGAAAGAGGAGAAATTACAACCAACATCACAGGGAAAGAAAAAATCATAAAAGAATACTACAACAATTATATGCCAACAAATTGGACAACCTAGAAAAAATGGATAAGTTTCTAGAAACATACACTCTTCCAAGACTGAATTGGAAGAAATAGACAATCTGAAGAGACCAAACACTAGTAGTGAAATTGAATTAGTAATAATTAAAAAAAAAAAAAACCGGCCAGCAAACAAAAGTCCAGGACTGAAAGGCTTCACAGGGAAAGTTTACCAAACATATAGAGAAGAGTTAATGTCTATTCTTCTCAAACTATTCCAGAAAAAACTGAAGAGGAGGGAACACTCCCAAATTCATTCTATGAGGCCACCATTACCCTGATATGAAAACCAAAGACACTACAAAAAAAAAGGAAGTTATAGGCCAATACCTCTGATAAATATAGATGCAAAAATCCTCAACAAAACATTAGGAAACCAAATTTGACAATATATTAAAAGGATCATGCACCACGATCAAGTGGGATTTATTCCAGGGATGCAAGAATGGTTTGATATCTGCAGATCAATCAACATAATCTATCACATTAATAAAAAGAAGGATAAACTCACATGATCATCTCAACAGATGCATAAAAAGCATTTAAAAAATTCAATATCCATTCATGATAAAAAAAAACCTCTCATCAAAGTGGTTATAGAGAGAATATATCTCAACATAATGAAGATTATATGTGACAAACCCAAGCTGACATCATACTTATTGTGAAAAGGTGAAAGCTTTTCCTTCCAAGTTAGAAACAGGACAAGGATACCCACTCTCACCACTTCTATTTAACATAGTGCTGGAATTCCTAGCCAGTAATTAGACAAGAAGAAATAAAAGGCACTCAAATTGGAAGGGAAGAAGTAAAACCGTCACTATTTGCAGATAACACAATACTATACATAGAAAACCCTAAAGTCTGTAAACTAAAAACTTATTAGAACTAATAAATGAATTCAGTAAAGCCACGGGATAAAAGATTAATATACAGAAATCTTTTGCTTTTTTATACACTAGTAATGAGCTATCAGAAACAGAAAGCAAGAAAACAATTTCATTTAAAATCACATCAAAAAGAATACCTAGGAATAAACTTAACAAGAGAGGTAAAAAAACCTATACTCTGAAAACTATAAAATATTGATGAAGGAAATTGAAGATGATGCAAAAAAAAAAGGAAAGATATCCCGTGTTCATGGACTGGAACAATTAATATTGTTAAAATGACCATACTTCCCAAAGAAATCTACAGATTTAATGTAATCCTTATCAAAATAGCCGTGACATTTTTCACAGAACTAAAATAAATAATCCTAAAATTTATATGGAACAACAAGAGACCCCAAATAGCTAAAGCAAACTTGAGAAAAAAGAACAAAGCTGGAGGTTCATACTCCCTGACTTCAGACTTTACTACAAAGCTATGGTACCCAAAAGAAAAGAGAACTTATGTATACAGATGTTGATAGCAACTTCATTCATAATAGCCCCAACCTAATAGCACAATCCAGATGTCCTTCAGTGGGTGAATGTCCAGAGAAGTTTGAGAGCAGATACTGCAGAAGTTTAGACTTGGATTGTTTGTGACTTTCCAGAGAATGAGTACATGACTGGGGCAGAGTTAAGGTGTGTGCTGGGAGGCTGGGAAAGAGCAATGATGACACACTAGCAGAACTGAATACTTCAGTCTATAACTGGTAAATATTGAACTACATCTCTAAGGCCTTAGGTTTCCCAGATCTGCTTCAGTCCAAAGCACTTAGGAAACAGAGACTCAATAGGGCAGCCTCCTAGGCCTATGGAGGGACATGTGGTTTTCCTTCTTTGGAAGAGATGTGCCTTGTCATCCGTTCTCCTACATTTAGAACAGCCTGTGAATAACTTCATGGGCAAAGTGGCCCATTTTGTGGAACACAATTTTTGTGTGTGGATTTATGGGTGTTTATGTAAGATGTATGTGTATGTAGTATGCAGTATGCAATGCTCAGAAAGGTTAAACCTCACCAAGTGAGCTAACAGCGCCAGAACACATCAGAGAAATGTTCCTCAAAATACCACGAGATGGCAGCACATGCACACAGCATTTAATGCCCCTTCACCCAGAGAACTTTGCAATTAAACTGTCCTCCGGTAATACCCCTGCCATCCTGGAAAATCCTGCATTTAAATAGACATTTCTCCAAAGAAGATATACAGATTGCAAACAAACACATGAAAGTATGCTCAACATCACTAATCATTAGAGAAATGCAAATCAAAATTACAATGAGTTATCACCTCACCACAGTTAAAATGGGCATCAACAGAAAATCTACAGACAACAAATGCTGGAGAGGATGTGAAGAAAAGGGAACCCTCTTGCACTGTTGGTGGGAATGTAAATTGATACAGTCACTATGGAGAACAGTATGGAGGTTCCTTAAAAAACTAAAAATAGAATTACCATACGACCCAGGAATCCCACTACTGGGCATATAGTGGGAAAACCATAATTCAAAAAGAGTCATGTACCACAATGTTCATTGCAGCTCTATTTACAATAGCCAGGACATGGAAGCAACCTAAGTGTCCATCGACAGATGAATGGATAAAGAAGATGTGTCACATATATACAATGGAATATTACTCAGCCATAAAAAGAAACAAAATTGAGTTATTTGTAGTGAGGTGGATGGACCTAGAGTCTGTCATACAGAGTGAAGTAAGTCAGAAAGAGAAAAACAAATACCGTATGCTAACACGTATATATGGAATCTAAAAAAAAGAAAAAGAAAAAAGGTTCTGAAGAACCTAGGGGCAGGACAGGAATAAAGATGCAGATGTAGAGAATGGACTTGAGGACAAGGGGAGTGGGAAGGGTAAGCTGGAATGAAGTGAGAGAGTAGTATTGACATATATACACTACCAAATGTAAAATAGATAGCTAGTGGGGAGCAGCTCCATAACACAGGGAGATCAGCTCGGTGCTTTGTGACCACCTAGAGGGGTAGGATAGGGAGGGTGAGAGGGAGATGCAAGAAGGAGGGGATATAGGGATACATGTATACATTAAAGCTGATTCACTTTGTTATAGAGCAGAAACTAATACAACATTGTAATGCAATTATATTCCAATAAAGATGTTAAAAAAAAAGGTTTATGATGAAGTATGCTTTTATGATAATGTGTTGCAAACACGAAGAATTTTGAGGTAGATACATAGATTCAAAGGATGACAAGAGATCGTGTAGTTAGAATTCTTCACCTTTTGGTGAAAAGTATGTTTCTTGCACCTGAAGCCAGAAAGTAATGATACCAGATAAAAGGTTTTTTTTTTGTTTTTTGAAGTATAGTTGATTACAATGTTGTGTTAGTTTCAGGTGTACAGCACAGTGATTCAGTTATACACATATATATATGTATCTATTCTTTTTCTGATTATTTTCCCTTATAGATTATTATAAAATATTGAGTATAGTTCCCTGTGCTATACAGTAGGCCCTTGTTGGTTATCTACTTTATATATAGGAGTGTATATATGTTAATCCCAAATTCCTAGTTTATCCCTTCCTCTCCCTTTTCCCTCTTGGTAATCATAAGTTTGTCTTCTATGTCTGTGGGTCTATTTCTGTTTTGTAAATAAGTTCATTTGTATCTTTTTTTTTGATTCCACATATAAGTGATATCATATGATGTTTGTCTTTCTCTGACTTACTTCATTTAGTATGATAAATCTCTAGGTCTATCCATGTTGCTGCAAATGGCATTATTTCATTGTTTTTTATGGCTGAGTAATATTCCACTTTATATATATATATATATATATATATATATATATATATATATACCACATCTTTTTTATCCATTCATCTGAGATGGACATTTAGGTCACTTCCACGTCTTGGCTATTGTAAATAGTGCTGCAATGAACATAAGGGTGCATATATCTCTTTGAATTAGAGTTTTGTCAAGATATATGCCCAGGAGTGGGAATGTTGGATCATATGTTAGTTCTATTTTTAGTATTTTTTAAGAAACTAAAAACTGTTCTGCATAGTGGCTATACCAATTTACATCCCACCAACAGTGTAGGAGGGTTCCCTTTGCTCCACACCCTCTCCAGCATTTATTGTTTGTAGACACTTGGACGATGGCTATTCTGACCTGTGTGAGGTGATACCTCATTGTAGTTTTGATTTGCATTTCTCTAATAATTAGCAATGTTGAGCATTTTTTCATGTGCCTGTTGGCCATCTGTATGTCTTCTTTGGAGAAATGTTTATTAGATCTTCTGACCATTTAAGAGGATTTGTTCATACAGATATCCCTCTTGGGTTCATGGCTTGAGGCTGGCTGTGCTGTACACTGTCCCTGCATCTCATAATTGCTACTGTTCATTTATTGAGAATTTAGCTTGATACTGGGCATGTGCATTATGCATTAAACTTTACTGCAGCTGTCTGGTGTAGCAATTGTTATCCTCATTTTACACATGGGAAAACTAACTATTAGAGCCACTAGGAATCTTGGTAATGGAACAGAGATAGTAAAGACTGAGGCGCACTCTTAATCCCATGAACTTCCCAACACTCCCCCAGTACACAAGGACTCCTCCAGGTGGTGCTCATGTCTAAGCTTTTACTGCTTCATGATGGCTGAAATCTAGGACAAATACTCTAACTGAAGGTGTCTTCTTTCTCTTCCATCAAAAATATCTTGGCAATCCCTATCAAGATACCAATGGCATTTTTCGCAGAACTAGAACAAATAATTCTAAAATTTGCATGGAAATATGAAAGATCCTAAATAGCCAAAACAATCTTGAGAAAGAAGAACAAAGTTGGAGGTATCACACTCTTGGATTTCAAACTATACCACAAAGCTACAGTAATCAAAAGAGTATGGTACTGGCACAAAAACAGACACATAGATCAATGGAACAGAATAAAGAGCCTATAAGTGAATCCACACTTACATGGTAAATTGATTTATGACAAAAAAGGCAAAAATATACAGTGGGGAAAAGACAGCCTCTTCAATAAATGGTGTTGGGAAAACTGGACAGCTACATGTAAAAGAATCAAACTGGACTACTTTCTCACATCATATACAAAAATAAATTCAAAATGGATTAAGGAATTAAATGTAAAACCTGAAACCATAAAACTCCTTGAAGAAAACATAAGCAGTAATGCTTTCACAATGGTCTTAGCAAATTTTTTTTTTGATATGTCTGCTCAGGCAAGGGAAACTAAAGCAAAAATAAACAAATGGGACTACATCAGACTGAAAACTTTTACATAGCAAAGGAAACTATCAACAAAACAGAAAGGCCACCTACTGAATGGGAGAGGATACTTGCAAATGATATATCTGATAAGGGGTAAATATCCAAAATATACAAAAGACTCAAACAACTCAACATCAGAAAACTCAACAATCCAATTAAAAAATGGACAGAAGATCTGAATACACATTTCTCCAAAGAAGACATGTAGATTGCCAATAGGCACATGAAAAGATGCTCAACATCACTAATCATCAGAGAAATGCAAATCAAATCCACAATGAGATATCATCTCATACCTGTTATAATGGCTATTATCAAACAGACAACAAATAACAAATGTTGGTGATGATATGGAGGAAAGGTTACCTTCATGCACTGTTGGTGGGAATGTAAACTGGTGCAGCTACTGTGGAAAACAGTATGGAACTTCTTCAAAAAATTAAAAATGGAACTACCATACAATCCAGCAATTCCACTTCTGGGTATTTTTCTGAAGAAAACGAACACTAATTCAAAATGATATATGCACCCCTATTTTCATTGCAGCATTATTCACAATAGTCAAGATATAGAAACAACTTAAGTGTCCATCAATAAATGAATGAAAAAATCAGAGAAGAAAAAGAAATAAAAGGAATACAAATTGGAAAAGAAGAAGTAAAGCTGTCACTGTTTGCAGATGACATGATACTATACATAGAGAATCCTAAAGATGCCACCAGAAAACTACTAGAGTTAATCAACGAATTTGGTAAAGTTGCAAGATACAAAATTAATGCACAGAAATCTCTTGCATTCCTATACACTAATGATGAAAAATCTGAAAGAGAAATTATGGAAACACTCCCATTTACCATTGCAACAAAAAGAATAAAATACCTAGGAATAAACCTACGTAGGGAGACAAAAGACCTGTATGCAGAAAGCTATAAGACACTGATGAAAGAAACTAAAGATGATACCAACAGATGGAGAGATATACCATGTTCTTGGATTGGAAGAATCAATATTGTGAAAATGACTGTACTACCCAAATCAATCTACAGATTCAATGCAATCCCTATCAAATTACTAATGGCATTTTTCACAGAACTAGAACAAAAATTTTCACAATTTGTATGGAAACACAAAAGACCCCGAATAGCCAAAACATTCTTGAGAAAGAAAAATGGAGCTGGAAGAATCAGGCTCCCAGACCTCAGACTATACTACAGTCATCAAGACAGTATGGTACTGGCCCCAAAACAGAGATATAAATCAATGGAACAGGATAGAAAGCCCAGAGATAAACCCACACGCATATGGTCACCTTACCTTTGATAAAAGAGGCAAGAATATACAATGGAGAAAAGACAGCATCTTCAATAAGTGGTACTGGGAATACTGGACAGCTACATGTAAAAGAATGAAATTAGAACACTCCCTAACACCATACACATAAATAAACTCAAAATGGATTAAAGACCTAAATGTAAGGCCAGACACTATCAAACTCTTACAGGAAAACATAGGCAGAACACTCTATGACATAAATCACAACAAGATCCTTTTTGACCCACCTCCTAGAGAAATGGAAATAAAAACACAAATAAACAAATGGGACCTAATGAAACGTCAAAGCTTTTGCACAGCAAAGGAAACCAGAAACAAGACCAAAAGACGACCCTCAGAATGGGAGAAAATATTTGCATATTTGCAAATGAAGCAACTGACAAAGGATTAATCTCCAAAATTTACAAGCAGCTCATGCAGCTCAATATCAAAAAAAACAAACAACCCAATCCAAAAATAGACAGAGGACCTAAATAGACATTTCTCCAAAGAAGATATACAGATTGCCAACAGACACATGAAAGAATGCTCAACATCATTAATCATTAGAGAAATGCAAATCAAAAGTACAATGAGATATCATCTCACATCGGTCAGAATGGCCATCATCAAAAAATCTACAAACAATAAATGCTGGAGAGGGTGTAGAGAAAAGGGAACCCTCTTGCACTGTTGGTAGGAATGTAAACTGATACAGCCACTCTGGAGAACAGTATGGAGGTTCCTTAAAAAACTAAAAATAGAACTACCATACGACCCAGCAATCCCACTGCTGGGCATATACCCTGAGAAAACCATAATTCAAGAAGAATCATGTACCACAATGTTCATTGCAGCTCTATTTACAATAGCCAGGACATGGAAACAACCTAAGTGTCCATCATCGGATGAATGGATAAAGAAGATGTGGCACATATATACAATGGAATATTATTCATCCATAAAAAGAAACGAAATTGCGTTATTTGTAGTGAGGTGGATGGACTTAGAGTCTGTCATACAGAGTGAAGTAAGTCAGAAAGAGCAAAACAAATACCGTACGCTAACACATATATATGGACTCTAAAAAAAAAAGTTGGTCATGAAGAACCTAGGGGCAAGACGGGAATAAAGACGCAGACCTACTAGAGAATGGACTTGAGGACACGGGGAGGGGGAAGGGTAAGCTGGGACAAAGTGAGAGAGTGACATGGACCTATATACACTACCAAATGTAAAATAGATATCTAGTGGGAAGCAGCTGCATAGCACAGGGAGATTAGCTCGGTGTTTTGTGACCACCTAGAGGGGTGGGATAGGGAGGGTGGGAGGGAGGGAGATGCATGAGGGAAGAGATATGGCGATATATGTATATGTATAGCTGATTCACTTTGTTATAAAGAAGAAACTAACAAGCCATTGTAAAGCAATTATACTCCAATAAAGATTTTTTTAAAGTAATAATTCCAATTAGGTTAAAAGCTGAAGCAGTAAAAAATATTTTTCTGTTAATCACAGCTTTATTGTTTTGGTAGGACTACATTTCACTTTAACTGTTGAAAACCCAAATTGAAAGATGCTCTAAGTGCAAAATACACACCAGATTTCAAAGTCAGTATTTAAAATATGTAAAATAGCTTATTAATATTTTTATACTTTTTGCATGATGAAGTATGTTGGGTTACATAAATATGTTTTTGCATGTTGGACCTGTTGTGTGAGAAAATCTGTTATTAAAATTAGTTTTACCTGCTTCTTTGTACCTATTTTAATGTGACTACTGGAAAATTTAGAATTACATATACGGCTCACATTACGTTTCTATTGGGCAGTGCCAACTTAGAGAAAGATGAAGGAAACTCCTAGAGAAGAGATGGGGGACATAGGACACTTAGATGACAACTGGCTAAGTATTCCAGGAGACACAGTAGAAAGACTTCTGGGGTTGGCTGGGGCTGCCAGAGGGGTCAGAGAGGCAGAAGCACAGTCATACGGGGATGGGTGTCTTGGGACTGAGGGATCTCCAGGGAGTCCTGGGCCTCTTGTGGTGTCTGGAGAAAGCAGAGACAAACATCATAAAGAGTTAAGTCCTGATTTTCTCAAGGCAGGTACTGGTGGTGAAGCTGTGACTCTTTGGAGGTAAGAAGGCTATCCAGTTCTAGTCAGGGGCCCCAATTCACTCTGCCAAAGGAGGCAGGGAAAACAGAAAAATTTTGAAGGAAGCATATTTTTCGAGGCATGGAAGTAAACGAGGAGTCAGGGGTGACTCCAAGATTTGGCATGAGCAACTGGAAGGATGGAGTTGCCTTTTATTGAAGTCAAAGCTGCGGTGGAGGTGATGGATGGCATGAATTCACACTGGGACACGTTAGGTTCAAAGATCCTCTTAGACTTCCAAACAAAGACCTTGAGGCACTTGGTGGTAGGAATCTGCAGTTCACAGGAGAGATGAGGCTAGAGATATCAATCTGAGAGTCTTCAGCATCTAGATGGTATTTAAAGCTATGGAATGTGAATTCTGAGGTCAAAAATTCTAGCTCAATCCAGTTATTTCCCAATAGTTTGCTGAATAACTATGGTATAAATAATAGCCAATTCAATTTTTAGGTCGATTTTTCCCCCTGATGTATCTTCCTGTTGACATTTAGCTCAATCTTATATTACCCTGAACACCTACCAGCTAACAGAGAGTACAAGGGCCTAGAAGCCAGACTGGTGTTTCTACATTTCATAACATAGAGAACCTATCACCATCAACTCATCGAGAACTTTCTAACCACTGCTCATCCTGCTCACAAGTTGTTCCTGCCTCGTTGCAAATATTTCCCTGCATACATAAAATTTTGTTACAAAAAATAAAATGTTGGGTAAGAGCCTTTTGAATTCAACCAGCCATGTCACCCCAGCTGAAGAAAGCCATTCCCTCTGCATTAGGCCAACTGGTGAATAAGCAGTTCTCCTGTCCAGACCCTTAGCACAGAGCTTTCTGCACAGTAATTAACCAAGAGCATACACAAGAGAAAGAAAGAGAGAGAGAGAAAGAGAGTGAGGGAGGGAGAGAGGGAGGGAAGGAGGGAGGGAGGGGGGGAGGGAGGAAGGGAGGGAGGGAAAGAAAAGCAAAAAAGAGGGACATTGCATCAGATGAATCTGTCTTCCCTTTTGTGGCTCCTTGGTTAGCTGAACCAAAACACAAACTTGATTTTCACCACTTAACCCTGGGTTGGTTCTGCATTCCTCTTTCCTCTGGAACCTCCCTCCCCTTCCCAAACAACCTGTACTATGGATGCCTCCCATCATGGACATAAATGGGAAGGCATTTTAAAAGTGCCTTCCAAGTCGAAGAGAGGATAAAGAACCACAGAGGTCAGACTGCAAGATTGTCATTTTGATTAATCGATTTGCTGATAAGGAGACTGAAGCTTAAAACTGGTGGTGACAGAATCAGAACTAGAACCCTTACCCCTTTTCTGCCTCCTTTTTAAGCTTCTTGTTGCAGAAAATTACAAACACATACAAAAGTAGACAGAATACTATAATGATTCCGTATATACCCATCATTCAGCTACAAAAATTATCACCATTATCAACATTTTGCCATTATTGTTTTATCCATTCCCCCTTCTATTTTCACTGAATTGTTTTAAATAAAATCCAAGATACTATGTCATTTCTCTTCTACTCTGGCATGCTTCTCTAACTGATAAAAATATTTATAAAAAGAAAAACACATGCCATTAAACATTCAATAAAGTTAATAACAACTCCTTTAGTATCATCTAATATCTGTCAATATTCATTTTCCTGATTATAAAAGGTGTCTTTGTAGTTGGGTTGTTGGAATCAGGATTAAAAAATTTATGCATTGCATTTGGTTGTATGTCTCTTAAGTCCCTTGTAGTCTATGGCAATCTTATCTCTCTTTTTGATTTAATACCATTGATTTCTTCAAGAGGGTGGATCAAATGGCTCCCAGAATGTTCCTTGCTCTGAGTTTGACTTTTTGCTTCCTGTGGTGTCATCTGTGTCCCATGGTTCTTTCTTGTTACCTGTATTTCCCGAACACCAGAAGTCAGGTCTAGAGCCTTACTCAGATTCAGATTCAACTTTTTAGGCAAGAAGACAGGAGGTATTGTGCATTTGTTATGGCTATCCATCAGGGGCATATCATAGCTCCTGGCTATTTCTGGTGATGCTAAAGCTGCTCACCAGGTCCAGGTGGTATTGGCCTGATCCTTCATTATAAAGCTTCCTATGAATTTTCACATTGTGGTTCTAGCATCTCTTGAAGATCACTGCCTACATTCACTGTTTCATTAATGCTTGCAAGATGACGATTTTTCTAATTCTGTAATTCCTTTTGCTTCTATTAGCTGGAATTCTTCTATAAAGGAAAAATTTTCCTTATTAACTACTTGGTTTTCCTGAAATACAGCTGATCTGGTCAAGGATAAATGCTTAATTCTGTCCCTTTATTTATCAATTGTCAGAGTACTGAGTTGAGCCCTGGAAACTTCTAGTGGTGACAAATGCAGGGTTTTTGTTTTTTCATTTTGTTCTTGTATCATTATGATACGTTTCAGTCTATTATCTATTTTGGTGCTAAAACTGTTCAAACTTAGGTGAGTGAAAGTCCCTTCAGATTGGCTCGTGTGTTCTTTGACTTCATTCCATTCTTTGATACCTTCCTTTCTTTGGGCATAATAAGGTATCCCATGACTTCTCCTTCAAGCCCTGCTCTACACCTGCTAAAATCTATTTTCTGCTGGTCCAGTGTGACTCATGTGACATTCCACAGCCTTTCCTGATACTGGCTGTTCCTTAGGGCGTATCTGGGCCTTTCCTTTAGCTAGCAGTTGTGGTCATTAGAATCTGGTCTTCATCACCTCTTCACTTGGCAATAAACCTTGGAAATTTTACTCTGTGAGTTTATATAGCCCCTTTCTTTTAAGGCCTCTGAAGCTCTTTGTATGTCCAGATCTCATGCTTTGCTTTTTGTTTTGTTTTTCCTCTTAACATGGCTGCGTCATAGTCACTTAGGCAGACACAGAGGTAAAGGGGGAGAAAGCAGAACATTCTGGAGGTTCAGGTTAGCCCTTGGAAGAATCCAGTTTTGATTCAGGCACTGTCTTCCCCCTTTCCTCTCCAAACACTGCTTCCCTTGACCAGAGTGGATGGCTTAGCTGAGGCAGGTTCTGGAATGAGCATTTTGACATCCAACATCCAAAGAACAAATTCCCACTTGCCATTACCCACTTCTGACTCTTCCTCTCTCTGAGAGTCAGAGATAAAGCGGGATTCGGGGAAAGGAAGCAGTGGGAGGAGCCGGAGGAGCAGGGACGGGCTGAAGCTCCAGGTGGGAGTGGAGGCCCAGGGCAGGAGTGGTCTCACTGTTGGGTGCGGCTCAGGGATGTGGGGCATCAGGAAGGCTGGGGAAGAGGAGGGGAGGCAGAGCGGAGCAGAGTGAGACTCAAGGGTGGAGTGAACTTACCTACTGTCCATATACCAGCTGAAAGTTCAATTGAACAAATGGGAAGTTCAATGCTTTGTTTATTTAGCATGATGAAGTGGTTGTGAAACCATTTTGGCCTGAGATTGCTCAGGACTCAGATTACATCCGTTGTCATTTGCATATCAAAATATCTACATCTCCAAATGGCACCAGACCATCACACTACCAGTTCAGTATAACTGAGGGAGCCACGACACGCCCACTGATGGAGGGATGGCAGGCTCAGCTTGAAAAGATGGGTAGTACTTGGAGTTAGGCAGAGGCTGTGGGGCTGTGGCCCATGAGAGGCCAGCAGCCAGGACTGGGACATCCCAGTGGTGACTCACCTCAGGGCTGGGTCATTAGTGAGGCCTGAAGTAGGGACATGGGTGATGCCACCAGACCATCTAGGAAGTCACTGACCCAGACTAAGTTCCTTCCTCACTCCCTCCTACTGCTCACTCAACTTTGGAGGGAAGCCCAGAACTTGTCGTGACACCATGGAAGAAGTTGCCTAGACTCTGAGGTCAGAACAAAGCCAATGGGTGTTTACAACAAACACTCATTAAATTTCAATGTTAGCTTTGAAGGTCATCTCATCTAAAAAGACAGTTGGTGAAGCATCCCACCTCATGAAAGGGAAAGGGCCCTCACTACCCCTAAGGCACCTCAACTTTACACTGTTCCAATGGTCAAGGACCCTCAAACTATAGATGAAATGTGTTTACTCTGTGGCACCTGGCACATATTAAGAACTCAGTAAAGGTTTGTGGAATAAATGGATGAATGGATAAACAATGTCTTCTAAGGGCTTCCCTGGTGGTGCAGTTGTTAAGAATCCGCCTGCCAATGCAGGCGACACAGGTTTGAGCCCTGGTCCGGGAAGAACCCACATGCCGTGGAGCAATTAAGCCCCTGAGCCACAACTACTAAGCCTGCGCTCTACAGCCCATGAGCCACAACTACTGAGCCTGCGTGCTGCAACTACTGAAGCCTGCGTGCCTAGAGCCCATGCTTCGCAACAAGAGAAGCCACCGTAATGACAAGCCCGCGCGCCACAACAAAGGGTAGTCCCCGCTCGCCGCAACTAGAGAAAGCCCACATGCAGCAATGAAGACCCAACGCAGCCAAAAATAAATAAATAAAATAAATAAATTTATTTTAAAAAATGTCTTCTTGGTAGAATCAGGAGCTGGAGACAGCCCTCCGGGTACAAGCAGCACGAAAGTGTCCCTGGACCTTTAAGTTTATCCTAAGGATCTCACCTCCCCATCACCTCCTCCGTGTTTTAGGAGAATCCAAACAGAACTGCTTCCCCCACCCACGTGGCCTCTAACTGCCTGCAGCCTAGACACAGGCTCTCAGGGGTTTCAGACAAAGTAGATGAAGAGAAGCAGTCTGTCAGTCCCTCCCCTGAGGCCACCTTCCCAGAGCTTGCTTGTTTCTCACGGAGAATCACAAGCCCAGTGCTGGGAGGGAGATGAAGAAAGAGCCGTGACCTTCATACACTGGGGCAACATCCCCGCTCTGAATGGAGATCTCTCACAGCTGCAGAGCACCATCCTCCCTGCTCCCAAGAAGGGAGGTCCTTCATTCTGGGTTACAGAGTCATGGAGTGACTTAGCGGGTCCCAGGCTGACTCTGCAGCTGTCTTGGAGCAGAAGGCAGCTGGGGCAGCACATCATCCCTTCCTGCTCTTCACATCTCCCAGTGTGGTCTCCCAGGGCCATGGCCACATGGTCAGCTCCCCAAGGGCAGCAAAGCCTTTGTCCCTGATTTTAGCCCAGGTCCTCAGCAGGCCTTCGTGAGAAGCAGCAACAAAGACCAAGTGCCAAGTGGCCTTTTTAAATGATGCTGAAAAGACTACTAAAGCAGTTCAGTTATTATTATTCCCAAGATGTACAATTCAATGGAAATAGGCAAATTACAAGCAATAATATACTGTGTGAGCATACACACTCTTCTGTTCAGAGAAAGGTCTGAAATAGCCTAACCAAATCAGTGTCATTTCTCAGGGATAATGTGTGGCCTTTACTTTTATTTTGTAGATTTTTGCTTATTTATATTCTAAATTTCCTTAAAGTTTCAAATCAAAAAGACATTTTTAAGAGGAAGAAGAAAATGAGATTGTATCTCACAATGTACCATTCATTCATTCATTCAATGAATTCATTCATTCATTCACCAGCGCTCAGAGGTGTTTTTCTGAGAAGCCTGGAAAAGAGCCGACCCCGTCACTCAGCCTTGCCAGGTTCTCTGGAGCCCACTCCAGGCATTCAGGAGCATGGGGACCCTGGCCTGAGCCCACCTACAGGGGACAGACCTGAGGTGTTATACTTTGGTCATTTTTATTTATTTGTCCATGTATCACCTGGGGCCTAGTGAGTGCCAGGCTCTGAACCAAGTGTTGGGGTTAAATTCTGTCCTGGTGAAGAGAAGGGTGCTAGGTATTGAATTGTGTCCCTCCAAATCACATTGAAGCCCTAGCCCTCAATGTGATGGTATTTAGAGATGGGACCTTTGGGAAGTACTTAAATTTAGATGAGGTCATGAGGGTGAGATGTCCGCTATGGGATCAGTGCCCTTATAAGAAGAGGAAGAGAAGCTCATTCTCTCTCCAAGAGCACACACCAAGGAAAGAAAGGCCATTTGAGGACCCAAAGAGAAGGTGGCCATCTGCAAGCCAGGAAGAGAGTCTTCACCAGGAACTAATCGTGCTGGCACCCTGATCTTGGAATTCCAGCCTCCAGAACTGTGAGAAATCAATTTCTGTTATTTATGCCACCTCTGTCTGTGGTGTTTTGTCATGTCAGCCCAAGCAGACTAAGAACAAAGGGCACATAAATCAGAAGTACAAAGCAATGTGCTAAGTGCTGTAGGTGGGGTGATGATGCCAGAAAGTTCTAGATAAACCCCTGCTCTTTTGCAAACTGCTCAGTGCCCTGGAGCAGGGACATAGCTGGCCATATGGTACAGGGAAGGCTGCCCAGAGACTGGATGCAGATGCAGGTGGAAAGGAAGGGAGCTTTATGTGCAGGGTCCCAGGCTAGCCCAGCATGCGTGCATGCTGCTGAACTGCGGAACACATACTCTTAGTCTGAGTTTCTTGTCAAGGGGACGAGAGAGCAGAGGAAGCCAAAAGACTTGTCCTTTACTGGTACGGGGCCAAGCTAGGAAAAGTGCTGTTTATTAGTTTCTCTTCTCTTTGGCATCCTCTCAACCCTCCTTTAAATCCTGTAACTGTTTCCCTGGGCTCTTGTCCCCCATATTGTCTTGCTGTATAGAGGGCAGGATAAGACCCACTTGTGCTCCAAAATTATCTGCCTGTCCTCCTAGCCAATCAGAACATCCACTCCCTCAGCACCTGCATCAGAAATTAATCCACACTGAGATGCAAATGACTGATTGGATCAAAATCTTACTAGAGTGTTTCCCAGAAAGAGTATGTAGACAAGCGATATTTTGAAGTTGGACAGTCTTCTTTATTACTAATTCCCCAGAGCTTCTGATATGCTGTCGGTCAGAATTTCCAAAGGTGTGGAGTGGGACTGTCTCCCTAACCTTTTACCTAGAGAACGCTTTTTTTGTATAACACCTCTTACATCTTACCTTTGTCTCCAGAATTCCATAGTAGGCACTATAAAACTTTCTCCCAAAGTTTTTGCATTTTTAAAATAAGTCTATGACTCTAATAAACTGCTGTTGGAATTTCTGACTGTGTAACAAAGAGTAAAGGAACTTTCCTGGCTTGTGTGTGTGTGTAGCAGTCAGATCTACGTGATGATGACTCTGAATTGTCTACCTGACATCCTGCTCAGTTCCAGACCAATATATCCAGACGCTCTTGGGATTTTCCTCTTGGGTGTGCCCAGACACTTTAGACCAGAGAGGCCCAAAGGGGAAATCACTACATACCCTCACGTCAGCACATGGCAGGATTATCCACCCAACTGCTCAAGACAGAAACCTAGGAGTCATGATCGACACCTCCCTTTCCCTCACACCATGCAGCCACACCAAGGTCTGCAGGTTCTGTTGCTCAGTATCTTCCAGATCTGAACCTCCCCTCCTCCCCCATAACTCCTGCCAGCGCTCATGCTGAGGACCTCATTACTTCTCTCCTGATTGACCAGCAGTCTCTTCTCTGGACAATTGGCGTAATAATGGTATCGGCCTCACTGGGTGGCTGTAAAGAATAAAACACTTAATAAACATAAAGCAACAATCTTTTCACTCCTCGGCTAAACACCCACCCATTCAGTAAATATTACATGTGTGCATTACTTCTGGATCAGTGCTTGGTGCTAATGTTACAGAGTAGATATTTTCTGTTCACTCAAAGATCTAAGAGAAGAAACACACGAAAAGTAACTGAGGTAAAGTGTCCCAGGTGATGAAGACACAAAGGAGGAAGCAAGTGGCCAATTCAATCCCAGGGAATTGGGAAAGAGTCCACGGAGGACAGATGGGGACCTAATGGGTCAGAGTCGTAAAGCAATCAATGTCATGGTCTTGCGCATAAAATTCACTTGACGTGGCACACAACTCCTTCAACGAAGCAAGCGAGTCAGACACTGACCTGTCAGCCCCAACTAGTTTCTGGCTTCTGCCATCTCTACCTCCTCATCTAGACCTTCTCCACTTCCAACCAGGAGAGTCTGGGGTCCTTGGGGGTCCAAATATGCTATTTGACATTTCTGCTGACTCACTCATGATGGCTTGCTTGCATGTTTGGCAACTTTTTCGTGTACCAATATTTGGCTTGCCTTAATTTGAAGGATGAGAGTGACTTCTTCCAAGTGAAATTTGCATTTACTTCTGCAAGGTATCCCAGGGTACGACCAACCAGGAAGTATTTGAAAATCATTTCTCAGTCTGGGTTTTCTTCTGATCATGTGGTAGTGTAAATTCAAACCTGGAAACAGTGTGAGGATAGACCTGTTCTAGGAAGGGGGACCCCTTCCAGGGCCCGAGAGTGGGCTCTTGTCTAACACTCTGAAATGAATTGTCCAGAGATACACACATTCTGACAAAGCAAGAGACTTTATTGGGAAGGGGTGCCCGGGAGGAGAGCAGCAGGGGAAGGGAACCCAGGAGGACTGCTCTGCCATGTGGTTCGCAGTCTCAGGTTTTATGGTGGTGGGGTTAGTTTCTGGGTTGTCTCTGGCCAATCACTCTGACTCAGGGTCCTTCTGGTGGTGTGCACATCGCTCAGCCAAGATGGATTCCAACGAGGAGGATTCTGGGGGGTTGTTAGGACATATGGACTGACGTCCCCTTTCTCCTTTTGCCCTTTCCCTAATTCTTCAGGTTGGTGGTAGTTTGTTAGTTCTGTGTTCCTTACCAGGACCTCCTGTTCTAAGATAACTCATGTAAGTGGCTACTATCTTGCCTGGCCAGGGCAGGCGGTTTCAGTCAGTGTTTCCCCTAACAGACCTATGATTTGAAATTTTAGGGAACACTTTTCTCCCACTTAACCCTGAGCAGAGTCCTGAGAAACACTGACAGTGATTTGCTGGGAGTCATTAATTTTCTAGATCACCCTTTCACCCAAACTGTAGCCTTTTGGCATCCCTGGCATTTGGAGAGTCTCAGTTCTGTCCTCCATCTTGCATGGGCCAAAAACATTATGACCTGTCCCTCCCCGGGGTCTTTGAAATCCACTCTCTAGCTTTCTGGAACAGCAGACTCTTCAGGGTAGCCATAGTTTCAATTTTGGTTTTGTCTTTTGTGGGGTTTTCTTGCTTTCTGGAGCATTTATTATTTTAAATAAGTTTATGTTTTGTGGTGAGAAGCTGTTCAATGTATCTAATCTGCCATATTGCTGGACATGGAAGTTTCCCTCTGATAATAGATAGATAGATAGATAGATAGATAGATAGATAGATAGATACATAAATAGATAGATAGATGAATGATAGATAGATAGGTGACTGATAGATAATAGATAGATAAACCAAACCACACCTTGATCTTGGACTTCTAGCCTCCAGAACTGTGAGAAAATAAATTTCCATTGTTTAGACTACCGAGTCTATGGTATTTCGTTATGACACCCCTAGCAAATGAATATAGTAGCCATCAGTCAACTTCAACAATTATTAACATTCTACCATTCTTGTTTCATATCACCACCTCCCCAACTTTCACTTAATTTTTGACCGGATTATTACTTTAAAGCAAATCTATGCCATAGTATTATTTTACCTTTAATTGCATCAGTGTTTCCAACAGGCAAGAATTTTTAAACATAGCCACAGTATCCACATGGCTTTTGACTAAGAATTCCAGTTCCAGGAATTTATCCTAGGTACAGTTGCATGCGTGCTCCACTTGGCCTTTGGGAGGGAATAGCGTTCGTGTTGTGGCTTGTTCACAAGATCCCCTCTGTCACTGACCACCTTCTAACAGGCCAGGCTTCTGCTGCTCCCAGGAGCTCGTTATGCCCTCAGCAGCCAGCAGCGTAGCTCAGGCTGTCTACTGAAGCCCCTTCTTTCACCAAGTCTCCTGCACTGGAGCTGTGCAACCTGCCCCAATCCCATGTGTGTGCAGCGATGGAGCCACTAGTATTCCACAATCCTCCCTACTTATCTGGCGGCTGGTTCGGCAGCCCTCCCTACTCTGCCTCAAGGGGAGGAAGTGAGATGCAAGGACCCTGGAATCTCACCTGCTCACTCTCCCTCTCTCTTTTTTCCCCACACATGGCTGGCTTGGAAATGCTTTCTCTTACTTTCCTTTCTTGTTGGGAAGGGATGTCCCCTGCTTCCTCTTTCCCAGTGTCCTTGACTCACACCTTGCGTAAGGCCACATGGCAGAACAGTTGCCAGGGAAGATCATTTGAGGCAAAGAAAAATATCTGGAAGTATAATTCCAAACTGTCATCCTATTACAAACTTTCGTATGTTTGAATTTTCTGTTGCATGTGAATATTGTTTAAAAAAAGAAAAAACCTCAGAAGAAAAAAGAAAATTCAGGTAAAACTCAAGCTTCTGTATTCATTGTGATGTTGTGATGTGTATAGTCTTCTATAGGAAAATTCTGTATCTTAAGCCTACTTATTTGATGCTAGCAAATTAATGCATGCTTACTTCTTTTTGATCCAGTTATTTATTGTTTTTATTATTATTTTGTGTATGTGAACCCAGTTTGCCTTAAATCAGTCAAACAAACAAGAACAATTATTTTTCATGGCATCGGGCATCTCTGATATCTACCAGACTGCTTCATTCCAAAGCAGTGCACTGGGCTAGTAGCAGTCCTTACCACAGGTGACCCGAAATGTGCTGAGCAGAGGCTGGCTCATGTCCACCATTAGTCCTCAGCATGACATGGGATCTGATGTGGAACAGAGCTGGGAAGATGTTTGTGGAATGCTGGTGAAATGCAGCCAGCTCTTTTCTGCTCTACAAAAGACAATGGTACCTGCTAAGCTGCACAGAATCCCCCTTTCCTGGAACTGGCTTCCAGGAAGAGAGACAGCGGCCTCCAGCTAGTTCACTTGGAGCCACTGGGGACAGAGACAGCCCTGATGAGCAGTGCTGAGAGGCCACTCTCTCTAGCAGCAAAAGCAGCAGAAACCACCTCGACTCAGAGATCTGGGTCCCTTCGAGAGAAGCAGGTTTGACTCAGTGACAGCTGGTCAGCTGCCATGACATCTGACATTAATTCAAAGAATAAGGAGGAGGTAAAGTACTAAGAGACAAGAGAGAGGCAAAGACAGGACTTCCCTGGCGGCGCAGTGGTTAAGAATCCGCCTGCCAATGCAGGGGCCCTGGGTTCAATCCCTGGTCCAGGAAGATCCCACATGCCGTGGAGCAACTAAGCCCATGCTCTAGAGCCCGCGAGCCACAACTACTGAGCCCACATTCTGCAACTACTGAAGCCCATGTGCCTAGAGCCAGTGCTCCACAACAAAAGAAGCCACCACAATGAGAAGCCCGTGCACTGCAACAAAGAGTAGCCCCCACTCACCACAACTAGAGAAAGCCTGCACACAGGAAAGAAGACCCAAGACAGCCCTAAATAAATAAATAAATAAATTTATTTTAAAAAGAGAGAGACAAAGATACGTTTTCCTCCATACTTCTAGAATTACTGGTGTTTTGGTAACTGACATCAACAAAGACTGAAAAAGAATGCATTACCAGGTAGAAGGAGGCAGTCCCAAAATTTTGTCCTTTCCCACTTATTCAACATTTTTGGAAAAGGGATCCCATGACCAGTGTGGCAGGAATAAAGCCTGGCCTGAGCCTTTCAGAGACCCCAAGTGCAGTACTGAGGAGACGGGGAGCCCCTCTCCTAGCTCTCAGAATTTAGGACTTGGGGGATAGACTTCTCCTTACAGGCTCCCTCATAGCCCCTTTTTCCAAGATGAATTGCTGGCTACTGCTACTGCCACTGCCAAGCCATTTAAAAGGTAGTAGCGGGGCTTCCCCAGTGGTGCAGTGGTTGAGAATCCTCCTGCCAATGCAGGGAACACGGGTTTGAGCCCTGGTCCGGGAAGATCCCACATGCTGTGGAGCAACTAAACCTGTGCGCAACAACTACTGAGGCTGCGCTCTAGAGCCCGTGAACCACAACTACTGAGCCCACGAGCCACAACTACTGAAGCCTGTGCACCTAGAGCCTGTGCTCCGCAACAAGAGAAGCCACCGCAATGAGAAGCCCACGCACAGCAACAAAGAGTAGCCCCCGCTCGCCGCAACTAGAGAAAACCTGCACACAGTAACAAAGACCCAACGTAGCCAAAAATAAATAAATAAATAAATAAATAAATTTAAATTTAAAATAAATAAATAAATAAAAGGTACTAGAACATTGAAAATGTTTTAAATAATGATCAGAAGTGGCAGGGTCCCCAGGAAACCATCAAAAATGAAGCTGTAAAATATAGAGTGGCATGGGAATTTTTCATTTTATACATGTACAGTTTTAAACTTTTAAATTTGAAATAATTATAGTTTCACAGGACTTTGCAAAGAAAATAAAGTCCCTCATACCTTTCACCTAGTTTCCCCCAATGATTATGTCTTATGTAATTATCATTACTGTATAAATATCAAAACCAGGAAATTGACATTGGTACAGTGTGTATGTATAGTTCAGTGCATCACATATTTAGATTCATGTAACCACCACTGCAGTAAAGATAAAGAACCACTCCATCACTATGAAGATCTCTCCCTATCCCTACTACTTGGCAACCACTAATCTGTTTTCTACCTTTCTAATTTTATCATCTCGAGAATGTTGTACAAATGGAATCATACAGTATATGACCTTTTGATACTGGCCTTTTTTCACTCAGCATAATGCCCCTATGATCCATCCAAACTATTGCTTATGCCGATAGTTGGTTCTTTTTTACTACTAAATAGTTTTCCATGATGTGATTGTATCACAGATTGTTTAACCATTCACCTATTGAGGAACATTTTGGTTGTTTCCAGTTTGGGGCTATTACAAATAAAGCTACTATAAACAATTGTGTATAGGTTTCTGTGTGAACAAAAGTTTTCAGTTCTCTAGGATAAAAACCTAGAAGTGTATTGCTGGGTCATATGTTAAGTATATGTTTAGTTTTAAAGACACTGTCAAACTATTTTCTAGAATGGATGTACCATTTTACATTCCCACCAGTATGAGAAATCCACTTTCTCCATGTCCTCACCAGCACTTGGTATTGCACTATTTTGTATTGTATCTATTCTAGTAGGTATGTAGTGATATCTCATTTTACTTTGCCTTTCCCTAATGGCTAGTGATGTTGAATATTTTTGCATGTGTTTATTTAATACCCGTATATCCTCTTCAATGTAATGTCTCTTCATGTCTTTTGTCTGTTTTCTAATTGAATTGTATTTAATATTGAGTTTTGCGAGTCCTTTGCCAGATACGTGGTTTGCATATACTTTCTCCCAGTCTATCATCTCTTTTTCGATCCTCTTAACAGGGTCTTTGCAGAGCAGTACTTTTTTTGTTTTTGTTTTTTTTTAAAACATCTTTATTGGAGTATAATTACTTTACAATGGTGTGTTAGTTTCTGCTTTATAACAAAGTGAATCAGTTATACATATACATATGTTCCCATATCTCTTCCCTCTTGCATCTCCCTCCCTCCCACCCTCCCTATCCCACCCCTCTAGGTGGACACAAAGCACCCAGCTGATCTCCCTGTGCTTTGCAGTTGCTTCCCACTAGCTATCTATTTTACATTTGGTAGTGTATATATGTCTATGCCACTCTCTCACCCTGTCACATCTTACTCCTCCCCCTCCCCATATCCTCAAGTCCATTCTCTAGTAGGTCTGTGTCTTTATTCCCGTCTTACCACTAGGTACTTCATGACTTTTATTTTCCCTTAGATTCCATATATATGTGTTAGCATACTGTATTTGTTTTTCTCTTTCTGACTTACTTCACTCTGTATGACAGACTCTAACTCCATCCACCTCACTACAAATAACTCCATTTCATTTCTTTTTATGGCTGACTAATATTCCATTGTATATATGTGCCACATATTCTTTATCCATTCATCCGATGATGGACACTTAGGTTGCTTCCATGTCCTGGCTATTGTAAATAGAGCTGCAATGAACATTTTGGTACATGACTCTTTAAATTATGGTTTTCTCAGGGTATATGCCCAGCAGTGGGATTGCTGGGTCGTATGGTAGTTCTATTTTTAGTTTTTTAAGGAACCTCCATACTGTTCTCCATAGTGGCTGTATCAATTTACATTCCCACCAACACTGCAAGAGGGTTCCCTTTTCTCCACACCCTCTCCAGCATTTATTGTTTCTAGATTTTTTGATGATGGCCATTCTGACCGGTGTGAGATGATATCTCATTGTACTTTTGATTTGCATTTCTTTAATGATTAATGATGTTGAGCATTCTTTCATGTGTCTGTTGGCAATCTGTATATCTTCTTTGGAGAAATGTCTATTTAGGTCTTCTGCCCATTTTTGGATTGGGTTGTTTGTTTTTTTGTTATTGAGCTGCAAGAGCTGCTTGTAAATCTTGGAGATTAATCCTTTGTCAGTTGCTTCATTTGCAAATATTTTCTCCCATTCTGAGGGTTGTCTTTTGGTCTTGTTTCTGCTTTCCTTTGTTGTCCAAAAGCTTTGAAGTTTCAATAGGTCCCATTAGTTTATTTGTGTTTTTATTTCCATTTCTCTAGGAGGTGGGTCAAAAAGGATCTTGCTGTATTTATGTCATAAAGTGTTCTGCCTACGTTTTCCTCTAAGAGTTTGATAGTGTCTGGCTTTACACTTAGGTCTTTAATCCATTTTCTGTTTATTTTTGTGTATGGTGTCAGGGAGTGTTCTAAATTCATACTTTTACATGTATCTGTCCAATTTTCCCAGCACCACTTACTGAAGAGGCTGTCTTTTCTCCACTGTATATGCTTGCCTCCTTTATCAAAGATAAGGTGACCATATGTGCGTGGGTTTATCTCTGGGCTTTCTATCCTGTTCCATTGACCTATATTTCTGTTTTTGTGCCAGTACCATATTGTCTTGATGACTGTAGCTTTGTAGTGTAGTCTGAAGTCAGGGAGCCTGATTCCTCCAGCTCCATTTTTCATTCTCAAGATTGCTTTGGCTATTCGGGGTCTTTTGTGTTTCCATACAAATTGTGAAATTTTTTGTTCTAGTTCTGTGAAAAATGCCATTAGTAATTTGATAGGGATTGCATTGAATCTGTAGATTGCTTTGGGTAGTAGAGTCATTTTCACAATGTTGATTCTTCCAATCCAAGAACATGATATATCTCTCCGTCTATTTGTATCATCTTTAATTTCTTTCATCAGTGTCTTATACTTTTCTGCATACAGGTCTTTTGTCTCCTTAGGTAGGTTTATTCCTAGATATTTTATTCTTTTTGTTGCAATGGTAAACGGGAGTGTTTTCTTAATTTCACTTTCAGATTTTTCATCATTAGTGTATAGAAAGGCAAGAGATTTCTGTGCATTAATTTTGTATCCTGCTACTTTACCAAATTCATTGATTACCTCTAGTAGTTTTCTGGTAGCATCTTTAGGATTCTCTATGTATAGTATCATGTCATCTGCAAACAGTGACAGCTTTACTTCTTCTTTTCCGATTTGGATTCCTTTTATTTCTTTTTCTTCTCTGATTGCTGTGGCTAACACTTCCAAAACTATGTGGAATAATAGTGGTGAGAGTGGGCAACCTTGTCTTGTTCCTCATCCTAGTGGAAATGGTTTCAGTTTTTCACCATTGAGGACAATGTTGGCTGTGGGTTTGTCATATATGGCCTTTATTATGTTGAAGAAAGTTCCCTCTATGCCTACTTTCTGCAGGGCTTTTATCATAAATGGGTGTTGAATTTTGTCGAAAGCTTTCTTCGCATCTATTGAGATGATCACATGGTTTTTCTCCTTCAATTTGTTAATATGATGTATCACGTTGATTGATTTGTGTATATTGAAGAATCCTTGCATTCCTGGAATAAACCCCACTTGATCATGGTGTATGATCCTTTTAATGTGCTGTTGGATTCCGTTTGCTAGTATTTTGTTGAGGATTTTTGCATCTATGTTCATCAGTAATATTGGCCTGTAGTTTTCTTTCTTTGTGACGTCTTTGTCTGGTTTTGGTATCAGGGTGATGGTGGCCTCATAGAATGAGTTTGGGAGTGTTCCTCCCCCTGCAATATTTTGGAAGAGTTTGAGAAGGATAGGTGTTAGCTCTTCTCTAAATGTTTGATAGAATTCGCCTGTGAAACCATCTGGTCCTGGGCTTTTGTTTGTTGGAAGGTTTTTAATGACAGTTTCAATTTCAGGGCTTGTGATTGGTCTGTTCATATTTTCTATTTCTTCCTGGTTCATTCTCAGCAGGTTGTGCATTTCTAAGAATCTGTCCATTTCTTCCAGGTTGTCCATTTTATTGGCATAGAGTTGCTTGTAGTAATCTCTCATGATCGTTTGTATTTCTGCAGTGTCAGTGGTTACTTCTCCTTTTTCATTTCTAATTCTATTGATTTGAGTCTTCTCCCTTTTTCTCTTGATGAGTCTGGCTAATGGTTTATCAATTTTATTTATCTTCTCAAAGAACCAGCTTTTAGTTTTATTGATCTTCGTTATTGTCTCCTTCATTTCTTTTTCATTTATTTCTGATCTGATCTTTATGATTTCTTTCCTTCTGCTAGCTTTGGGGTTTTTTTGTTCTTCTTTCTCTAATTGCTTCAGGTGCAAGGTTAGGTTGTTTATTCGAGATGTTTCCTGTTTCTTGATGTAGGCTTGTATTGCTATAAACTTCCCTCTTAGCACTGCTTTTGCTGCATCCCATAGGTTTTGGGTCATCGTGTCGCCATTGTCATTTGTTTCTAGGTACTTTTTGATTTCCCCTTTGATTTCTTCAGTGATCACTTCGTTATTAAGTAGTGTATTGTGTAGCCTCCATGTGTTTCTATCTTTTACAGATCTTTTCCTGTAATTGATATCTAGTCTCATAGCGTTGTGGTCGGAAAAGATACTTGATATGATTTCAATTTTCTTAAATTTACCAAGGCTTGATTTGTGACCCAAGATATGATCTATCCTGGAAAATGTTCCATGAGCACTTGAGAAAAATGTGTATTCTGTTGTTTTTGGGTGGAATGTCCTACAAATATCAATTAAGTCCATCTTGTTTAATGTATCATTTAAAGCTTGTGTTTCCTTATTTATTTTCATTTTGGATGATCTGTCCATTGGTGAAAGTGGGGTGTTAAAGTCCCCTACTATGATTGGGTTGCTGTCAATTTCCCCTTTTATGGCTGTTAGTATTTGCCTTACGTATTGAGGTGCTCCTATGTTGGGTGCATAAATATTTACAATTGTTTTACCTTCCTCTTGGATCGATCCCTTGATCATTATATAGTGTCCTTCTTTGTCTCTTGTAATAGTCTTTATTTTAAAGTCTATTTTGTCTGATACGAGAATTGCTACTCCAGCTTTCTTTTGATTTCCATTTTCATGGAATATCTTTTTCCATCCCCTCACTTTCAGTCTGTATGTGTCTCTAGGTCTGAAGTGGGTCTCTTGTAGACAGCATATATATGGGTCTTGTTTTTGTATCCATTCAGCCAGCCTGTGTCTTTTGGTGGGAGCATTTAATCCATTAACATTCAAGGTAATTATCGATATGTATGTTCCTATTCCCATTTTCTTAAATGTTTTGGGTTTGTTATTGTAGGTGTTTTCCTTCTCTTGTGTTTCTTGCCTAGAGAAGTTCCTTTAGCATTTGTTGTAAAGCTGGTTTGGTGGTGCTTAACCCTCTCAGCTTTTGCTTGTCTGTAAAGGTTTTAATTTCTCCATCAAATCTGAATGAGATCCTTGCTGGGTAGAGTAATCTTGGTTGTAGGTTTTTCTCCTTCATGACTTTAAGTATATCCTGCCACTCCCTTCTGGCTTGCAGAGTTTCTGCTGAAAGGTCAGCTGTTAACCTTATGGGGATTCCCTTGTGTGTTATTTGCTGTTTTTCCCTTGCTGCTTTTAATATGTTTTCTTTATATTTAATTTTTGACAGTTTGATTAATATGTGTCTTGGCATGTTTCTCCTTGGATTTATCCTGTATGGGACTCTCTGTGCTTCCAGGACTTGATTAACTATTTCCTTTCCCATATTAGGGAAGTTTTCAACTATAATCTCTTCAAATATTTTCTCAGTCCCTTTCTTTTTCTCTTCTTCTTCTGGGACCCCTATAATTCGAATGTTGGTGCGTTTAATGTTGTCCCAGTGGTCTCTGAGACTGTCCTCAGTTATTTTCATTCTTTTTTCTTTATTCTGCTCTGCAGTAGTTATTTCCACCATTTTATCTTCCAGATCACTTATCCTTTCTTCTGCCTCAGTTATTCTGCTATTGATCCTGTCTAGAGTATTTTTAATTTCATTTATTGTGTTTTTCATCATTGCTTGGTTCCTCTTTAGTTCTTCTACGTCCTTGTTAAATGTTTCTTGCATTTTGTCTATTCTATTTCCAAGATTTTGGATCATCCTTACTATCATTATTCTGAATTCTTTTTCAGGTAGACTACCTATTTCCTCTTCATTTGTTAGGTCTGTTGTGTTTTGACCCTGCTCCTTCATCTGCTGTGTGTTTTTCTGTCTTCTCATTTTGCTTATCTTACTGTGTTTGGGGTCTCCTTTTCGCAGGCTGCAGGTTCGTAGTTCCCGTTGTTTTTGGTATCTGTCCCCAGTGGCTAAGGTTGGTTCAGTGGGTTGTTTAGGCTTCCTGGTGGAGGGAATTAGTGCCTGTGTTCTGGTGGATGAGGCTGGATCTTGTCTTTCTGGTGGGCACGTCCACGTCTGGTGGTGTGTTTTGGGGTGTCTGTGGCCTTATTATGATTTTAGGCAGCCTCTCTGCTAATGGATGGGGCTGTGTTCCTGTCTTGCTAGTTGTTTGGCAAAGGGTGCCCAGCACTGTAGCTTGCTGGTCGTTGAGTGAAGCTGGGTCTTGATGTTGAGATGGAGATCTCTGAGAGATTTTCGCCATTTGGTATTATGTGGAGCTGGGAGGTCTCTTGTGGGCCAGTGTCCTGAAGTTGGCTCTCCCACCTCAGAGGCACAGACCTGATACCTGGCTGGAGCACCAAGAGCCTTTCATCCACACGGCTCAGAGTAAAAGGGAGAAAAAATAGAAAGAAAGAAGGAAAGAGGATAAAATATAATGAAATAAAATAAAGCTATTATAAAGCAAAGCTATACAGACAAAATCTCACCCAGAAGCATACACATATACACTCACAAAAAAAAGGAAAAGGGGAAAAATTAATATATCCTGCTCCCAAAGTCCACCTCCTGAATTTGGGATGATTCGTTGTCTATTCAGGTATTCAACAGATGCAGGCACATCAAGTTGTTTGTGGAGTTTTAATCCGTTGCTTCTGAGGCTGCTGGGAGAGATTTCCCTTTCTCATCTTTGTTCGCACAGCTCCCGGGGTTCAGCTTTGGATTTGGACCCACCTGTGCGTGTAGGTCGCCTGAGGGCGTCCGTTCCCTGCCCAGACAGAACAGGGTTAAAGGAGCAGCTGATTCGGGGGCTCTGGCTCACTCGGGCGGGGGGGAGGGAAGGATACGGATGTGGGGCGAGCCTGCGGTGGCAGAGGCCAGCGTGACATTGCACCAGCCCGAGGTGCACCGTGAGTTCTTCCAGGGAAGTTGTCCCTGGATCACGGGAGCCTGGCCGTGGCGGGCTGCACCGGCTCCCGGGAGGGGCGGTGTGGAGAGTGACCTGTGCTTGCACACAGGCTTTTTGGTGGCGGCAGCAGCAGTCTTAGCGTCTCATGCCCGTCTCTGGGGTCCGCACTGATAGCCGCGGCTCGAGCCCGTCTCTGGAGCTCGTTTAGGCGGCACTCTGAATCCCCTCTCCTTGTGTGCCATGAAACAAAGAGGCAAGAAAAAGTCTCTTGCCTCTTCGGCAGCTCCAGACATTTTCCCGGACTCCCTCCCGGCTAGCTGTGGTGCACTAACCCCTTCAGGCTGTGTTCACACTGCCAACCCCAGTCCTCTCCCTGCGATCCGACCGAAGCCCGAGCTTCAGCTCTTAGCCCCCGCCCACCCCGGCGGGTGAGCAGACAAGCCTCTCGGGCTGGTGAGTGCTGTTTGGCACCGATCCTCCGTGCGGGAATCTCTCCGCTTTGCCCTCTGCACCCCTGTGGCTGCGCTCTCCTCCGTGGCTCCGAAGCTTCCCCCCTCTGCCACCCACAGTCTCCGCCCGTGAAGGGGCTTCCTAGTGTGTGGAAACCTTTCCTCCTTCACGGCTCCCTCCCACTGGTGCAGGTCCCGTCCCTATTCTTTTGTCTCTGTTATTTCTTTTTTCTTTTGCCCTACCCAGGTACATGGGGAGTTTCTTGCCTTTTGGGACATCTGACGTCTTCTGCCAGCGTTCAGTGGGTGTTCTGTAGGAGCAGTTCCACGTGTAGATGTATTTCTAATGTATCTGTGGGAAGGAAGGTGATCTCCGCGTCTTACTCTTCTGCCATCTTGCCCTCATTGAGCAGTAGTTTTTAATTTTTGATAAAATCCCACTTAGCAATTTTTAAAAAAAATTATGGATTGTGTTTTGATGTTATGCTCTATGATCTCTTCACCACGTCCTAAGATCTGAAGATTTTCTCCAAAGTTATCTTTTAAAAGATAGAATTTGCATTTCAATCTATGATCCATTTTGAGTTACTTTTTGTATAAGATATGAAATTTAGATCAAGGTTTTCCTTTTTTTTTGCAAATGGATGTCCAATTGCTCCTGCATCATTTGTTGAAGACAATCCTTCATTGATTTGCTTTTGCACCCCTGTCAAAAATCAGTCAGCTGTACTTGTGTGGATTCTCTACTGTTTCATTGATGTGTGTTTCTATCCTTTCACAGTACCACACAGTCTTGATTCCTGAAACTACATTAAGTTTTGAACTCAGGTAGAGTGATTCCCCCCACTTCATTATTTTTCAAAATTGTTTTTAGCTACTCTAGGCCCTTTGCCTTTCCATATAAATTTTAGAATAATCTTGTGTATATCTACAAAATGTTTTGCTGGGAGTACCATAGGACTTGCATTAAAACTGTATATCAGTGTGGGGAAAATCAACACCTTTACTAGAATGAGTCTCCCAATCCATAAACCTGGAATACCCCTCCATTTATTTAGATCTTTTATTCTTGTGTCAGTGTTGAATAGCCTTCAGCATACATGCCCTACCTTTTGTTATATTTGTACCTAAGTATTTTTCTTTTTTTAGCAATTGTAAATGGTACTGTATTTAAAATTTTGGTGTCCACATGTACATTGCTCGTATACAGAAGTAGTGGTTTTCGTATGTTGATTTAAAAATTTTTTTTTGATTTTTGTATGTTGATCCTCTGACCTTGCTGAACTCATTTACTAGTTCTAGTAGTTTGTTTGTTTGTAGATTCCTTGGGATTTTTCTGTGTAGACTATCATGTCATCTGCAAATAGGGACACTTTGATTTCTTCCTTTCCAATCTGTATGCCTTTACTTTCTTTTTTCCTTTTTTAATCTATTGCACTGGTTAGAACTTCCAGTACTATGTTGAATAGCACTGGATGGTGGGCATTGTTGTCCTGTTCCCAATCTTGGGGGAAAGCATTCAATCTTTCACCGTGAGTATGATTTCAGTTGTATGTTTTTGTAGATATTCTTTATCAGTTTGAAGAAGTTCTCTATTCCTTTTCTTTTGAGAGTTTTTATCATAAATGGTGTTGAATTCTGTCAAATGCTTTTTTCTGCATCCATTAATATGCTCATGTCACTTTTCTTTCTTTTTCTTTTTTTTTTTTTTTTTTGCTGTGTTGGGTCTTTGTTGCTGTGTGCGGGCTTTCTCTAGTTGTGGCAAGCAGGGGTTACTCTTCATTGCAGTGCACGGGCTTAGTAGTTGTGGCTCGCAGGCTCTAGAGCACACGTTCAGTAGTTGTGGTGCACGGGCTTAGTTGCTCTGTGGAATGTGGGATCTTCCTGGACCAGGAATCAGACCCACGTCCCCTGCATTGGCAGGCAGATTCTTAACCACTGTGCCACCAGGGAAGTCCCGCTCATGTCATTTTTCTAATTTAGCCTGTTAATATGGTGAATTATGTTGTTTGATTTTCAAATATTATATCAGTTTTGCATCCTTAAAACAAGTTCCACTTGTTCATGGTATATAATTCTATTTATATATTGCTGAATTCTATTTGCTAACATTTCAAAAGGATTTTTGCATCTACATTCATAAGGAATGTTGGTCTGTAGTTTTTCTTCTTTTCTTGCTTTCTGTTGTAAAAAATTACTGTCTTTTTAGTACTCTCTTCATTTGGTTTTGGTTTTGGTATCAGGGTAATAACTAATAACTAGCTTCCAAGAATGAGATGGAAAAACTTCTGTTTTCTAGAAGAGATTTTGTAAAGTTTGTCCTAATTCTTATTTAAACATTTGGTAGAACTCTCTGTCTGAGCCTGGAGATTTCTTTTTCAGGTTTTTAAAATTCAATTTCCTTAATAGTTATAGGGCTATTTAATATACACCTCATTTTGGGTGAGTTGTGGTAGTTTGCGTCTTTCAAGAAATTGGCCCATTTCATCGAAGTTGTCAATTTTATGTGTAGAGTTTTTCATAGTATTACCTGATTATCCTTCTGATGTCTGTTAACAGGACCTGTTTTATTCCTGATATTAATAATTTGTCTTATCTCTTTTTTTTTTTTGCCAGTCTTGCTAGAGGTCTGTCAGTGTTATTGATCTTTTAAAATAATTAGTGTTCTATATCATTGATTTTTCTCTATTCTTTTTCTGTTTCCAAATTTACTCATTTATACTCTTATTATTTCCTTTTTTTGCTTGCTTCGGGCATATTTTGATCTTTTCTTTCTAGTTTCTTGAGATGCAAGCTTAGGTTATTGATTTGAGATGTTTCCTCTTTTCTAACATACACATTTAGGTGCTATAAATTTCCTTCTCAGCCCTGCTTTTGTTGTATCCCACAAATTTTGGAACATCAGCTAGATCCTGTTGGTTGACGTTGTTGAGTTCTTCATATGCTTGCTGTTTTCTGTTTAGTTGTTCTATCAGTTTTTGAGAGGATATTGCAGTCTCCAACTATGATTGTGTATCTGTTTCAGTTCTAGCAGTTTTTGCTTCACATAGTTTGCAACTCTGTTGTTTTTTTGTTTTTTGTGGGTTTTTTTTTTGCATATACACCATTAAGATTGCTCTTTTCTTGGTGTATTGACCCTTTTATCATTATGTGATGTCTCTTTTTGTCTCTGGTAACTTTTGCTCTGATGCCTACCTTATTTGATATTAATAGTTGTTGTACTTGTCTTCGATTTTTTGCATGGCATATCTTTTTCCGTCCTTTTACTTTCAACCTGCCTTTATCATTATACTTGAGTTTCTTGTCAACAGCATATTCACTCTACCAATCTGTCTTTTAACTGGTATGTTTAGTTACATTTAATGTAATTACTGATGTTAAGGCTTAAATGTGCTGTTTTATTTTTTGTTTCTTACTTGTTCTGATTTTTTTCTTTGCTTTCTTTTCCCCAACATCCTATGGGTTACTTGATCATTTTTTACAATTGCTTTTTTATTTGCTTATAGTATTTTGAATGTATTTCCTTGTATAGCTTTTTTAGTGGTTACTCAATTTATTACCTTTTATATATACAACTTATCAAAGTGTACTGGTGCCATGATTTTACCAATTTGAGTGTAGAAACATCTCCTTTACATGCTTTTCCCTCACCCAAATACTTCCCCTATATACACTGAGAACCACATTAGGCAGTGTTATAATTTTTGCCTCAAGCATCAAACATAATTTAGAAGACTCAATAGGATAAGGAAATTCTATTGCATTGGCCTGTGTTTTTGCATTTCATCTTACCATTTTCTTTTTAGAGACCTCCCCCTCAGCTCTTCTTTCAGGGTAGGTCTGATGGCAAGAAATACTCTTAGTTCTCCTTTATCTGATACCTTGATTTCCCCTTCATTTCCAGGGGATATTATTTCTGCTGGATATCGAATTCTGGGTTGGCAGTACTTTCAACACTTGAAAAATGTCATATACTTCTAGTCTCCATAATTTCTGAAGAGAAACGTGCTGTTTGAATTGTTTTTCCCCTATAGGTAATGGGCCATTTCTCTCTAGCTGCTTTCAAGATTTTGTCTTTAATTTTCGGAAGTTGACCTACCGTGTGTCTTGGTGTGGATTTCATTGGGTTTATTTTGTTTGTGGTTTGCTCAGCTTCTTAAATCTCTAGGTTTACAAGTTAGTTTCCCCCCTAAATTTGGGAAATTTACAGCCATTTTTTCTTCAATTTTTCAGCCCCACCTTATTTTTCCTCTTCTTCTGGGACTCTGATGACATGTCAAGATTTTTGTTTTAGTCCCACATGTTCCTGAGGTCATGCTCATTTTTTCCCCCAGTCTACTTTCTCTCTGTTTAGATTAGGTAATTTTTTTTCTATCTACAAGTTCTCTTATTTTCCTCTGTCCTCTTCATTCTGTTGAGCCCATTCACTGACTTTTAAAATTTGTTCATTTTCATTCTAAAATTTTTGTGTGGTTCTTCCTTATATCTTCTATTTCTTCACTGAGACCATTTTTCATTTGTTTCAAGTATGTTTCTAATTGCTTGTCAAAGCATTTTCTGACAGCTGCTTTAAAATCCTTGTCAGATAATTCTAACATCTATGTCATCTGTGCTGTCTTTTCTCACATGGTTTGACATCTTCCTGGTTCTTGGTATGACAAGTGATTATTAATTGAAACCTGGACATTTTTGGTATTATAAGACTCTGAATCTTATTTAAGTCTTGTATTTTTAACAGGCTCCCTCTACCACAGCACTGCCTCATTACTGCCAGGTAGGAGAAGGTTCCTGTTGACACCTGGGGACAGGAAGGGCTGGGAGTTCAGGCTTCACCCTGGACCTCCTCTGACGCCACCCAGTGGGCAGGGGGAGAGGCACCTTGTTACTGCAGGATGGGGATGAAGTCTAGCCTCCCTGTGCAGTCTCCACTGACACTGTGCAGTGCAGGCAGCTTTGTTACCTCTGTGCAGTGGTGAAAACCCTGATTCTCCATGGGGTCTCCTCTGCTTCCATCCCAGAAAGCAAGGAGGATGGAGTCCAGTCTCCTCACTAGACCTTCTCTGACATCATCCTCGTAGAGGGTTGAGGTGCTAAGTTTAAGCCTGCTGGAGTGGAATCTAGGCTCTCCCCTTAGCCTTAACTGGTGGGGGTGATGATACGGTTGCAGTCTTTCCTGAGGTATTTGATTGGAATAGAGCAGTTACTGTCTAATGGATTTCTGCCTTCTTAGGCTGCCTTTTTCCTGGTCCTTTAGCTGGAGAGAGCAGGCTTTTGCTGTTTTTTTGTTTTGTTTTGGTTTGGTTTTTGCCTACATCTACTGGTGTTTCCTGGTTGCCAACTTCACCAGTATTGTCTGGGATAGATGAGGCAGATAAGAAAACCCAGGGAACTCACATGTTGTTCCTTGAGTCCTGAGGTCCCTAGTTAGTCTGTCTTCTCTTCATCTTTGAGTCTTCTTATGCTTGTTTTGCATATAATTGTTCATATAATGTTCAGGGGTTTTAGCTGTATTGACAGGAGGAATACGGGAAGTATGTATATTCCATCTTTCCTGAAGAAGTTCAATTTTTCATCATATACATTTTAGTCAAAAAATGAAAAAAACAGTAAGATCCACAATTTTGTTAAAAATAAAACATATCTGCCTAGAAAAAATACCAAATTATAATAATGGTAATATGTGGGTAGTAGACTTCTGGATAATATTTATGTTCCTTTAGCTTATCTTTATTTTCCATGTTTAAAATAATGAACATGTGTCACTTTGGAAATAATAAAAAGTCATGTACCTACAAGTTGATTTCTACTACTGTCTTCCCTTCATATGACACACCCCAGGTTATGTTCACTTTTGCAACGGGAGTATGGGTTCCATTCAACTAACACCGAATAGCATTTGAATCCTTATTTTAGTGTGCTTTTTAAAACTCTCGATAAGCTGATACTTTACAGATTTGTGTCCTGGCCCCTACTTTCCAGGTATGGATCCCCTGGGCTCTTTCTGCCCAAGGGAATCAATGGAACCAGAGGGGAGAAAAGTTGGTATCTTGGACAAAGGTGTAGGCCCTCTGTGATTGCCACCACCGACAAATGACACTTGTAAGTGGGCTAGTCAGCCCGACAAACATGAGTAACCCCCATCTCCCTGTATGGACACGATGGATACTCTTAAGAGTCAGAGTGTTGAGAGAGAGAGAGAGAGAGATATATCCATATACATATATTTCCCACCCTACAGCAACATGTTCCAGTCTGGGGATCAGTTCTAACAACCTTTCTTGTGAGATCTGGCTTATCTTCCAAACACCACATCTGGTTTGTTTTATTCAGATGGAGCTGCAGTACGAAGAGTAAACAATTTTTCAAATAAGCATTTTCAATCAAGATACTAAACATATCCATCACTCCCCCAAATTTCCTCATGCCTTTATAATTCATTCCTCCCTCCCCACTTCACCCCCATTCCTCGGCAAGCACTGATCTGCTATTACTGTAGATTAGTTTTCATTTTCTACAATTTTTTATAAATGAACTCATATGGCATTAAATCCTTTTTTGTCTTGCCTTTTATACTAAGTAAAATTATTGTTGAGATTCTTCTGCACTGTTGTATTGATAGTTTGTTCCTTTTTTTGTAACCATTCAATTGTTAATGGACATATAGGTTGTTTCCAGTTTGGGGCTCTTACCAATGTGCTGCTATGAACATTCACATGCAAGTCTTTATACAGACATTGGCTTTCATTTCTTGTGCGTAAACAATTAGGAGCAGAATGGCTGGTTGTATGGTAGATGTATATTTAAATTAAAAACTGAAAGCGGCTCACACATAAGGTCAAAATAAAGCCATTGTTCATTCTCTTACAGGTCATAAGAGATTTTTTTCCATTTCAGCCCAGAGTAGCACACTAATTAAAAAAACAAAAAACAAAAAACTGCTACCTGTTCAGATCCAGTAACTTACAACAGGAAACCTTCCTAACTGCCGATATAAACCCTACCTCCAAATCTTTACATCTTTTCTTCTTAGTCTTTAGTAGAAGCAGCCATTTACCATTGTCACCTTCAGATTAGTAACTCTTCCCAGAGACTTCATACATTCAGCTCATTTCCTATGGATATTAACTAGGTGAGATTATTATGAAACTATTTCACCTGTTATAAAAAGTATTAAATATTTAAATATGGACATATTGGTGGGCCCCTGACCATTTGAGAAATCTATATTCTATTTTCAGGAGACTATTATGGGGGAGGAGGGAGGGATAAATGAAGAATTTTGGATTAAAATATACATACTACTATATCTAAAATAGATAACCAACAAGTACCTACTGTATAGCACAGGGAACTATACTCAGTATCTTTTAATAACTTATAATGGAAAAAAATCTTTAAAAGTACCATATATATAACTGAATCACTTTGCTGTACACCTGAAACTAACACAACATTGTAAATCAACTATATTTCAATGCAAATTTAAAAAATAATTTAGTTAATTTAAAAAAGAGAGACTGTTACCACCTCTAATTGATGTAGGCTGATTTTGGCTTTTATTAGTTCTCAGAAATTAGAGTATCTGAATTTCCTCACTACCAAAGCAAGAAATTGGATTTAAAAAGTTCTCTATATACATGTAAACAAAGCATTTCTAGGAGCCACCCATAGGGTGTCGCTATGATCAGAGGTCCAGGTTCCAGGAGTTGAGGACATGCAGGACCTCAGTCTCTCCAACTGCAACTCTCAAGAAAGTTTCTGACAGCTCAAGAACTAGAATCAGCCATAGAAAAAATCAGCCATTGGTTGTTACTCATTGGCTAACCCAAGTTAGATGATGCTGTCCCCTCTCTAATCATCAGCTGCTAGAGGGGCAACAAAGATTCTCAGTACCAGGGAGAGGTGGGAAGACAGGATAAATTAGCATAGAAAGGGAGGGGCCATAAGGGAGGAATGGGTTAGAGATGCTGGGAAGGAAGTTACATGCTACAAGTTTCAATAAGCAGGTTTCTGAGGTGAGAGTGGAGTCAAATCCTTTTGGCGGCAGCTGGTTTCTATCTTTGGCACTAGGTAATAAATTTCCTGTGTGCGTGTGGGATCTGCTTACTTAATGGATCGAGCAGCACAGATATAATTCCCTGATGGGCACTCAAAAGACAGAAGGCAAGTATATGTGTATAAAGCACTGGGACAAGCTTCTCTGACAAGCCATCAAAGCAACGTCTTGTTCTTTATATCCTGGACTCATAGACACATAAGTATACAAGGCAAGCAACTAGAAAAGAGAAAATTAAAAAAAAATATATATAAATCTCCTTGGACCAGAAATCAAAACGATGCTGCTGGGTGACTCTAGGGTGGGGTACAATGTCCCCAGTGTCCTTCCAGGCATTAATTGCCAAGTGCCATGATATACCTGGATCTAGACTGAGGTCTTGGAGGCCCTAAGGGAGGCAGCCACAAGACCAGCAGAGAGACTGGAAGAAGGAAGGAAAGACACAGAAACATGATCTTGCATACCAAAACTCCAAAACACGAGGCATGAGGAAACTCAAAGCCGAAAAAGAAAAAGAAAAGAAAAAGAGATAAAGAAAGAAAAAGAAAAAGACGATAAAATCAAAATCAGAACAAGAGTTCATTCCAGAACAGCCAGAAAAGGATAAAATAATCAAATAGATTGAAAACGTTCAAAGAGCTAAATGGAAGTTACACTTCCATTTAAAAAAGAACTATAAATTATTTAATAAAAATGGAAGGGAATGAAATAAAATCAGATGGACATAAAGAATCAATTAGAAATCTTGCAAATGAAAAATATGTTTTAATATTTAAAATGCAATTAACTGAGTAAGCTGGATATAGTGAAAGGATGAATGAGTGAATTGGAAGACAACACTGAGGAAATCACCCAAAATGCAACATACACACTTCTAAGATTACACGTATAATAGGCGTCTTAAATATTTTTAGCCAAATCACATCTTCAAATCACATCTCTACTAGAAGAAATAAAATTTGTCAAAGCAGAGCCATTCCAGTTAAAGTAGAGGTGGTAGGACTGATTTATGCCGCTAAATGAGCATTAGGATATAGCTTGGAGACTTTCCTTCTATTGCGCTCTTGGACAACTACTACAATTTTGCATTTTTAAAAATATATATTACCTCAACTAAATAATTAGCATACTGAAAACAGAAGTTAACTTTATTCTACTACCCAAGCCCGCAACAAATATTTGATTTTGGTTATGTTTTAATGAATATAAGGAAATTCAATGCAAGCAGACTAGTTAGAAACTAAAAAACAAGATTTGCACTTTATATAGTGTATACGATATAGAGTGCATAGTTTCATTATTATAGAAACATCAGGTCTTAGGAGTACATATTTTTCCTTCTTTTTTTAAAAATTGAAGTTCTTGGGACTTCCCTGGTGGTGCAGTGGTTAAGAATCCACCTGCCAATGCAGGGGACACGGGTTTGAGCCCTGGTCTGGGAAGATCCCACATGCCGTGGAGCAACTAAGCCCATGCACAACTACTGAACCTGTGCTCTAGAGCCCGTGAGCCACAACTACTGAAGCCTGCGTGCCTAGAACCCGTGCTCTGCAACAAGAGAAGCCACCACAATGAGAAGCCCACACACAGCAACAAAGACGCAACGCAGCCATAAGTAAATAAATAAATAAATAAAATTAAAAAATAAAGTTCTTGTTCCATTTCCATTAAAACAATATTTGTCTAAGATCAGTTCTATTATTCCATTGTATTTAATATTGAAGTAGATTCAACTCGAGAAGGTACAAATAAATCAAAATTAGGTAGAATTTTTAAAACTAAATTTAAGAGCAGTAATGAACAGGCAATAACTAAAGAAGAAACTGTAAGGGCAGTAAAAAAACACTTGAAAATATGCACATAGTTTTATAGGAGAGTTCATCTAAACTTTCAATGAATGACTCTCACAACATATAAACTGTTCGGCGAAATAGAAAAACCTGAAGAGCTTACTCATTTTATAAGGCTATCCCAAAGGTCTCTTAAACTAGACATAATAGCGTAAGAAAACTAAGTCAATCTCATTTATGAGTGTAGATAATAAATCCTAAACAAACTAGCAAATCAGAACTTCATAAATACATTTATACCAGTTGCTGAGGGTAATCCAAATTCAGAAAATATATTAGCATCATTCACTACATTAAAATTCACAAATAACTAGAATTATATTCTAAATCTTCAAAAACCTACTGGATAAATTCAAAACGTATCCCTTGGGGGGCAAGGTGGGGGGGAAGAGATCTTTTAGCAAACTAAGAAGAAAAGGAAAATTTCTTAACTTGATAAAGGTCACCTACTAGAAACTTCAGCAGCCATCATACTTACTTCCTATGATAGGCAGGAAAAAAACAAGGATGCCTACAACTGTTATTAGCTAATGAAACAAGGCAAGATAAAGAGCTGTTACTTAAAATCAGAAAAACACATTTGCAGAAAAAATTTATTTATCTATTTAAAAAATCCCAGAGACCCAATACCTATTTTGACTAATTGAATTCAGCAAAGTAGCTAGGTAAGAAAAACAAAAATTAACTGCTAATTATTGGTGAAGAACATATTTAAGGAAAGTAGTGTTTAAAATAAACTTTAAAAAGTATACAACACCTAAATGAAAAAACTCATTTTACAGGAGGACATAAAAATTCTGAATGGAAACACACCTGTGCTGTAAATATTTAGATGTCATATTTTTAAATGCTAATCCTTCCCACACATTAATCCAGAAAATCAATCCAACACTGATCAAGATCTCAAGGGGACTTTGTTGGCTTGAAAAGGTGATTCTTGTGTTATTAAACAAAATATGTGAATTTTTTAAAAATTGAAAAAGGATAAATGGACCACTGACCTATCACATATCATAGTTAAAAGTTATACTAATCACAAGAAAATAGGAAAATCATGGAAGACTCCTAGGTGCCACTTACTGAGATACAGAACACTAGAGGAGGTGGGATGGGAGCAGGTTTGGTGAAAGGAGGGAAAAAGAGCTTTGTTGAGGTACATTAAATGTGAGATGCCCATTAGACCTCCAAGTGGAGAAGCGGTGACAGCTGGATATACGAATCTGGAGCTTAGGAGAGCTCTGGGCTGCAGAGAGACACATTTGAAATCATGGGAGGCCATGGAACTTTTACTAGGTTTTAGTTTTCTTTCTGTGAAATTATATAATTTGGCTTTGCAAGTAAGTTTCAGAAGTTCACCCATCCCACCTGTGTTTCTGTTTTCTATCTGAGGAAACAGGTAGACGTATGTTTGGATCAATTTAGTAGAGGACTAGACAAATTAATCTCTGTACTTCTTTTATTATTATTCCTGTACTAATATTACTTTCTTCATTATTTGAAAACACATTTCATCTTAATGTCATTTTCCTTTAAAACCACCAATAAAATTTTATCTCCTGCAAGGATGCAAAGCCTCTGACATCCCAAAATCCTTTCCACTGTTGGGATGGCCCCTTGACCCTCTCTGAACACAATAATACTCTGGCCTCTGAATTTACAAAGGCTGTGCCCAAACTGGTTTCACAACTCCTGACCTCCACCCCATTCTGCAAGGGCTTGAGAGCCTAATGAAGTCTTTGTTCCAATCCATGAGCTCTCTTTCTTACCTCCAACACATACTCGTGTGATCTTAATCATATGCTCTTACTTTTTAAACATTTCACATTCATTTCTCAAACTATATAAACCCACTAAGAGATATTTCAACAAATTTTCACTCATGAACACCAAATACAGTATTTCTAATATTCATACTTTGCTTTCTACCCCAAAAGCACATGATCCAAACCTAAAACATAAAGGAGTAAATCACTTGTATCCAAATCTCAATTAACAGGACTCCACTGTCAACCTAGCGTACCAAACCAGGAATAATGTGAAAAACAAAATGCAGTCAAGATGTGAAGAGAGAGTCAAGGCACAAAGGACAATGATGGTCCCTCAGGACTCATGAAACAGCACCCCCCACAGGTCACGCAAGTTCTATCCGAGGCAGTACCTGCTTCACTTAAGGGCCACCAGCTGCAGGATTTAGGTGTATTGCCCTAGAAAGGGACAAGGCCTGGGGGAAAACTGTACCTTATCTGCCACCTATTCCTGTGACTGTCCCCATTCAGCATGGAGTAGAAAATTGGTTGTGGTAACCCCTTAACTATGTGACCCCAAGAAACGGGTGGAGTGAGAACTCCATGTGTAAACATGCCAACATACATGCACATGCAAGCACACACACTCCAGACAACACGGCCATGTACACCGTACGAAAACGTATGTATGTTGTGAAACAATCTGAGTTAGGAAACTAGGATTGTATTCACCACCATTTATTTATCTAGTTCATAACTAAGTATAGAACACTATGGTAGTGCTAGAAATGCAAAGAAGTCCTTGCCCTTAAGGGGCTTACAATCTTATTAGGGAAATATAACAGGCACATAAAAAGTGGGACTACAAGAAAGCATATGCTAAAGAATGCCACAAAAATTCAGAAGGCAGCGTCGTATAAGAACACGGGTTTAGGAGTCACAAAGCCCAGTTCTAGTCCCAACCCGGTAAGTCAGTTAATTTGTCTGGGTTTATAACCCAGGCTGAAAAAAAAAAGTGGTAAGATTTAGAAGCTGTCTGTACTTGTTTGCATCATGAGCTGAGGAATGTTTTTTGGAAGAGGTGGCACCTGAGCTGAATGCAGAAGGAAGACAAGGAAAGCGGTGCTGAGGTAGGCCTAAGCATGGGCTTCAGAGGGAAGAAAGACGAGTGTCACAAGGAGCAATGGGAGTGAGGTCACGGGTGGCTGTGGCTGCCCTCAGGCACCACTGACACAGCAATGAGCTGTATTCCTCACATTTACATCCAGTCGGTTACAGTACGTAATTCCAGACAGTGGAAAATATCAGAGAACAATGGCAGCATTTTATCAAACATTTCACTCAGTTTCCAGAAAATATAAAATAATTTAACATTATACCTCTACATTTAAAACTGACATCAATAAACTGTTCCAACTGCCAAATGTAAACCAATTCAAACTTTACATTCTTGGTAAACATAACTAAATCTCTTAATTCAAAAAGACATTTGATACAAATTATCCCCCAAATTCCAAAGTTTAGTTTCTACTATGTTCCATGCACTGTGGAAATAAAAATTTGTAAGACAAAGTCCCTGCCCCTGAAGAGCCTGCAGCCTGGTGAGACAAACCTCAACTATGTCTACCTAAAATGTACTATGGTACATGGCATGATCAAGGAATGAACATTGGGCCATGGAGTAGAAAAGGTGGATTCATCCCTTCTTAAGTTTTGGCAAGGGTGCAGCGGAGAGAGGTCAATGAATGGCTTAAGGAGAAATGAGTTTGGCAGGGAGAAAGTATCAAGGAAAAAGAAGGCTTCCAGGCAGAGGTCACATGGCTACAGACAGGAAGTAGTGTAGGAATATGGCGTGGCTAGGGCCTAGCACAGGTACAGTGTAGCTGGAGCAGAGTACACGGGGCAATAGCTAGTGATATGGAAGCCAGGACCTAGTCCTATAAAAACGAGAGCCACTGCTTGCTATGAGTTAATCATCCACTAACCCTGGTGTTTATAAGGTCAGGAAGAGACAGGAAAGAAACTGAGCAGTGAGGTTTTGTCCTTGTCATAAGCAATGGTTGTAAGCTCTTCTCAGCAAATTACACAGTTCAGGAAACTGACCCCCACATCACTTCCTTTCCTGTTCTTTCATGATCTGCAGGTCTTCAAAATGGAGCTGGAACTGGAAAGGCACAGGGGAGGAGCAAACAAATAGGACTTGAAATACACATATGGCTAATCAAGTTACGGTAAGGTAATGGTAATTGTACTGTACCAGGTCTGCAAATCAAGAAAAGTAATTCTTTTTCAGGAGTTTTCTAAAAGTGCCTAATTCACACCAAGTGTTGGAAAATCTCGTTCAACATGAGAAAAGTATATAAAACCCCTGCAGAAGACTCCATTTCCTAAACTATTTTCCATTAAATATCAGTGTTACAAACACAATACCATAGGCTTTTAAAGCCTATCTTCACACAATTAAGATCTGACCAAAGCTGCATTGCTTGGCTTAAAAAAATAAAAAGATACAAATATATAATCCAAGTTTCAGGTTCTCAGCTACTACCAAATCATGTCAATACATGAATAAACTGCCTAGTGAGGAACATGCAATAAAAGGTAAATGCAAATAAGCCATCCTTTCATGGTAGACACTAAATTCCAATTTCTCGTAATAATATAGAACCAATGCTACAAAAGTAACACCTTCTTGAAATTTCATTTTATAATGAAGAAAATAAATCTGTGTATTTTATTCAACATTCATTCATAAGTTACAGTTATGCCAAAACAATCTGCTTCTAATGAAAGAAACCTTGGTATAATCCTAACAACATGCATATACATTTAATAGAATGTTCTGCATTTCTAAATAAATTACATGCATGATATTCATAAACCAATAAAGAATACCAATATAAGAATTCAGGACATTTATTTCTCTGCACAGAGATTTAACTACTGTACAACACACACACAAAACAAACCCACAAAGCAACGGTGTGTAATAGGTAGTGAGAGACACTTAAGCATATTTAAAATGCCTACAAATAGGCTTTTTTTTTCTTTTTTTTTTTAGGCAACAAATTATTTTTCAGTCCTTGACACCTTCTCACACTCACCTAGCACCACAGATGCAAGGACTTACAGTAAACGTGTACTATCTCATGCTTAAAACAAAAAGCATGCATTCAACAGAATTTATACATTATCATCTACTGTACTAAGTCCTCAATCCATACTTCTAATATTTTATACATTAAGTTACCCTGCAGCTTTTTGAAATTTTAATATTTATGCAAAACAACTTTTGAAAGATTTATGAAACAAGTTTTCAAGGATCACCTCTAGGCTATTTACACAGGCATTGGTTTGGTTAAGTGGGGAAATGGCAGCGGCCTCAAGGTTCATACTGAATGAAAATGGTGTGAATGTCAATTCATGTGAAAAATACACAGATGGCACAAAGGTTTGTGCAGTTGGAATCACCAGTGCAAATGCATGCATTTGAGGTACTTATTTTTCCCATGGTCAGGTATAATTATGCATAGTCATATTCCTTGAGTGCTAAATATTTCAGACCTGATCAAATGAAAAGCTGTAATAAGTGTAAATATGAGATATTTGTATAGTTAATTTCAAAGTGTTATGTTTTTAATGAATATTTGTTTAACATTATAACTTACATATTTAGTTTAAAATATTTACCAACCAATAAATTTTTTCATTGTAAAGAGACTGACTGGTAATTATACCTGGCCAAGTGATTTAAATAGAATACTTGAAATTCTAGTAAGAACTGTAGTGAAATATTAAAATACTTCATTATTGCTTCACTGGACTGAAAACCTAAAAGGCATAGATAAACAATGCTCAGTGATGAAAAGTGAATACCCAGAACAGCGATGCATGCCCCGAATGGTCTCCGTCCAATAAACACTAAGCATTCTCCACATTATCTATGCCGTTGGCATCCACATGGATGTCAGGCTCCCCACAAAAAGACGAGGGGACAAAGCGGCTAACAGTGGGACACAAACAGCTCTTAAGCTCTGGCAATTCTTGCTTCAGACGTTCCAACTGCTCCACTTGGAATATATTTGGCTGTTCAGGCATCCAATCATATATCCTGTGATTGAAAAAAACACAAAACATAAAATAGGGTAATTTTATGGTTTACTTAGGACATGTCTGACTTAACCTTTTCAGGAGAATTTGCTTACCGAATGCCTAGAACACCTATACTACAGAGTCCTTTTATTTTTTTCTTTAAAAGATATAAGCATCAGTTCTATTCAAAAATATTTCTCTTCTCCCAGTCTTTCCAATAATCCTGAATAGCAGCACTGCCTTTTGTACCCCTGAAGCAAAAGAGCTGATTATAAATTGATAGAATATGAAATCTGTAGCTTATTAGTGATTCTTCAAGTATCTTCTCTCCAAGTTAACCAATCAGCAATGCCTCATTTGACAGATGGAAAGTTACTACACGGTAGAGCTGGAATTCATACCCAGTTCTGACTTCAAAGCACTAAAGATCAAGATGAAAAGGACTGCTCGGGACTTCCCCGGAAGTCCCAGTGGTTAACATTCCAAGCTTCCGGATTGGTTCAACATGGTGGAGTAGAAGGACATGCGCTCACTCTCTCTTGCGACAGCACCAGAAGCACAACTAACTGCTGAACAATTCTCAACAGGAAGACACTGGAACTCACCAAAAAAGACACCCCAAAGCAAAGGAGAAGCTGCAATGAGATGGTAGGAAGGGCTCAATCACAATGAAATCAAATCCCATAATCGCTGGGTGGGCGACTCACAAACTGAACAGTTACACCACAGAAGTCCACCCACTGGAGTGAAGGTTCTGAGCCCCACGTCAGGCTTCCCAACCTGGGGGTCTGGCAACAGGAGAAGGAATCCCCTGAGAATCAGAATTTGAAGGTCAGCGGGATTTGACTGTAGGACTTCAACATGACTGGGGGAAACAGAGACTCCACTCTTGGAGGGCACACACAAAGTAGTGTGCGCACAAGGACCCAGGGGAAACTAGCAGTGACCCCACAGGAGACTGAATCAGACCCACCTGCTAGAGTTGGAGGGTCTCCTGCAGAGGCGGGGGGGCAGCTGTGGCTCACCACGGGGACAGGATACTGGCAGCAGAAGTTCTGGGAAGTACTCATTGGTGTGAGCCCTCACGGAGCCCACGATTAGCCGCACCAAAGAGCCTGTAGGCTCCAGTGCTGGGTTGACTCAGGCCGAACAACCAACAGAGAGGGAACTCAGCCTCACCCATCAGCAAACAAGCGGATTAAAGTTTTACTGAGCTCTGCCCACCAGAGCAAAACCCAGCTCACCAGTCCCTCCCATCAGGAAGCTTGCACAAGCCTCTTAGACAGCCTCACCCACAAGAGGGCAGACAGCAGAAGCAAGAAGAACTACAATCCTGCAGCCTGCGGAAGGAAAACCACTGTCAAAGAAAGACAGACAAAATGAAAAGGCAGAGGACTATGTCCCAGTTGAAGGAACAAGATAAAACCCCCGAAAAACAATTAATCGAAGTGGAGATAGGCAACTGTCCAGAAAAAGAATTCAGAATAATGATAGTGAAGATGATCCAGGACCTCGGAAAAAGAATGGAGGCAAAGATTGAGAAGATGCAAGAAATGTTTAACAAAGACCTAGAAGAATTAAAGAACAAACAAACAGAGATGAATACAGTAACTGAAATGAAAAATACACTAGAAGGAATCAATAGCAGAATAACTGAGGCAGAAGAACGGATAAGTGACCTAGAAGACAGAAGGGTGGAATTCACTGCCGCGGAACAGAATAAAGAAAAAAAGAATGAGAAGAAATGAAGACAGCCTAAGAGATTTCTGGGACAACATTAAATGCACCAACATTCTTATTATAGGGGTCCCAGAAGGAGAAGAGAGAGAGAAAGGACCCAAGAAAATACTTGAAGAGATTAGAGTCGAAAACTTCCCTAACATGGGAAAGGAAATAGCCTCCCAAGTCCAGGAAGCAAAGAGAGTCCCAGGCAGGATAAACCTAAGGAGAAACATGCCAAGACACATAGTAATCAAATTGACAAAAATTAAAGACAAAGAAAAATTATTAAAAGCAACAAGGGAAAACTGACAAATAACATACAAGGGAACTCCCATAAGGTTAACAGCTGATTTCTCAGCAGAAACTCTGGAAGCCAGAAGGGAGTGCCACGATATGTTTCAAGTGATAAAAGGGAAGAACCTACAAGCAAGATTACCCAGCAAGGATCTAATTCAGATTCAACAGAGAAATCAAAAGCTTTACAGACAAGCAAAAGCTAAGAGAATTCAGCACCACCAAACCAGATCTACAAAAAAGGCTAAAGGAACTTCTCTAAGTGGGAAACACAAGAGAAGAAAAGGACCTACAAAAACAAACCCATAACAATTAAGAAAATGGTAATAGGAACATACATATCGATAATTACCTTAAATGTAAATGGATTAAATGCTCCAAGCAAAAGACACAGGCTTGCTGGATGGATACAAAAACAAGACCCATATATATGCTGCCTACAAGAGACGCACTTCAGACCTAGGGACACATACAGACTGAAAGTGAGGGGATGGAAAAAGATATTCCTTGCAAATGGAAATCAAAAGAAAGGTGGAGTAGCAATACTCATATCAGATAAAATAGACTTTAAAATAAAGAATGTTACAAGAGAAAAGGAAGGACACTACATAATGATCAAGGGATCAATCCAAGAAGAAGATATAACAATTATAAATATATATGCACCCAACATAGGAGCACCTCAATACATAAGGCAACTGCTAACAGCTATAAAAGAGGAAATCGACAGTAACACAGTAATAGTGGGGGACTTTAACACCTCACTTACACCAATGGATACATCATCCAGACAGAAAATTAATAAAGAAACACAACAGACCAGACAGATTTAACTGATATTTATAGGACATTCCATCTGAAAACAGCAGATTACACTTTCACTTCAAGTGCACATGGAACATTCTAAAGGATAGATCACATCTTCGGTCACAAATCACGCCTTGGTAAATTTAAGAAAATTGAAATCATATCAAGCATCTTTTCTGACCACAACGCTGAGATTAGAAATCAATTAGAGGGAAAAATATGTAAAAACCATAAACACACAGAGGCTAAATACTAGTAAATAACCAAGAGATCACTGAAGAAATCAAAGAGGAAATCAAAAAATACTTAGAGACAAATGAAAACGAAAACACGACGATCCAAAACCTACGGGACGCAGCAAAAGCAGTTCTAAGAGGGAAGTTTATAGCAATACATTCTACCTCAAGAAACAAGAAAAATCTCAAATAAACAATCTAACAGGACTCAAATCAATAAAATAAGAAATGAAAAAGGAGAAGTTACAACGGACACCACAGAAATACAAAGCACCATGAGACTACTTACTACAAACAACTATATGCCAATAAAACTGACAACCTGGAAGAAATGGACAAATTCTTAGAAAGGTATAACCTTCTAAGACTGAACCAGGAAGAAATAGAAAATATGAACAGACCAATCACAAGTAATGAAATTCAAACCGTGATTTAAAATCTTCCAAGAAACACAAGTCGAGGACCACACAGCTTCACCAGTGAATTCTATCAAACATTTAGAGAAGAGCTAACACCCATCCTTCTCAAACTCTTCCAAAAAACTGCAGAGGAAGGAACACTCCCAAACTCATTCTACGAGGCCACCATCACCCTGATACCAAAACCAGACAAAGGTACTACAAAAAAAGAAAATTACAGACCAATATCACTGATGAATATAGATGCAAAAATCCTCAACAAAATACTAGCAAACAGAATCCAACAACACATTAAAAGGATCATACACCATGACCAAATGGGATTTATCCCAGGGATGCAAGGATTCTTCAATATATGCAAATCAATCAATGTGATACACCATATTAACAAATTGAAGGAGAAAAACCATATGATCATCTCAATAGATGCAGAAAAAGCTTTTGACAAAATTCAACACCCATTTATGATAAAAACTCTCCAGAAAGTGGGCATAGAGGGAACCTACCTCAACATAATAAAGGCCATATATGACAAACCCACAGCAAACATCATTCTCAATGGTGAAAAACTGAAAGCATCTCCTCTAAGATCAGGAAGAAGACAAGGATGTCCACTCTTGTTACTTTTATTCAACATAGTTTGGGAATCCCTAGCCATGGAAATCAGAGAAGAAAACGAAATAAAAGGAATACAAATTGGAAAAGAAGTAAAACCGTCACTGTTTGCAGGTGACATGATACTATACAGAGAAAATCCTAAAGATGTCACCAGAAAACTATCGGGGCTAATCAATGAATTTGTTAAAGTAGCAGGATCCAAAATTAATGTACAGAAATCTGTTGCATTCCTATACACCAATGATGAAAAATCAGAAAGAGAAATTAAGGAAACAATCCTGTTCACCACTGCAACAAAAAGAATAAAATACCTAGGAATAAATCTACCTAAGGAGGCAAAAGACCTATACTCAGAGAATTATATGACACTGATGAAAGAAATCAAAGACAACACAAACAGATGGAGAGATATACAATGTTCTTGGATTGGAAGAATAAATATTGTGAGAATGAGTATACTACCCAAAGAAATCCACAGATTCAGTACAATCCCTACAAAATTACCAATGGCATTTTCTACAGAACTAGAACCAAAAATCTTAAAATCTGTATGGAGACACAAAAGACCCCGAATAGCCAAAGCAACCTTGAGGGAAAAAAATGGAGCTGGAGGAATCAGACACCCTGACTTCAGACTATACTACAAAGCTACAGTAATCAAGACAAAATGGTACTGGCACAAAAACAGAAATATAGATCAATGGAACAGGATAGAAAGCCCAGAGATAAACCCACACACCTATGGTCAACTAATCTATGACAAAGGAGGCAAGGATATACAATGGAGAAAAGACAGTCCTTTCAATAAGTGGTGCTGGTAAAACTGGACAGCTGCATGTAAAAGAATGAAATTAGAACAGTCCCTAACACCATACACAAAAATAAACTGAAAATGGAATAAAGACCTAAATGTAAGGCCAGACACTATCAAACTCTTAAAGGAAAACATAGGCAGAACACTCTATGACATAAATCACAGCAAGACCCTTTCTGACCCACCTCCTAGAGAAATGGAAATAAAAACAAAATAAACAAACGGGACTTAATGAAACTGCAAAGCTTTTGCACAGCAAAGGAAACCAGAAACAAGACAAAGAAACAACCCCCAGAATGGGAGAAAATATTTGCAAATGAAGCAACTGACAAAGGATTAATCTCCAAAATTTACAAGCAGCTCATGCAGCTCAATATCAAAAAAACAAACAACCCAATCCAAAAATGGGCAGAAGACCTAAATAGACACTTCTCCAAAGAAGATATACAGATTGCCAACAAACACACGAAAGGATGCGCAACGTGACTAATAATTAGAGAAATGCAAATCAAAACTACAATGAGGTATCACCTCACACAGTCAGAATGGTCATCATCAAAAAATCTACAAACAATAAATGCTGGAGAGGGTGTGGAGAAAAGGGAACCCTCTTGCACTGTTGGTGGGAATGTAAATTGATACAGCCACTATGGAGAACAGTATGGAGGTTCCTTAAAAAAACTAAAAATAGAATTACCATATGACCCAGCAATCCCACTACTGGGCATATACCCAGAGAAAACCATAATTCAAAAAGAAACATGTACCCCAATGTTCACTGCAGCTCTATGTACAATAGCCAGGACATGGAAGCAACCTAAGTGTCCATCAACAGATAAATGGGTAAAGAAGATGTGGCACAGATATACAATGGAATATTAATCAGACATAAAAAGGAACGAAATTGGGTCATTTGTAGAGACGTGGATGGACCTTGAGACTGTCATACAGAGTGAAGTTAAGTCAGAAAGAGAAAAACAAATATCGTATATTAATGCATATATGTGAAATCTAGAAAAATGGTACAGATGAACCTGTTTGCAGGGCAGAAATAGAGACACAGATGTAGAGGACAAACGTATGGACACCAAGGGGGGAAAGCGGGGTGGAGGGGGGTGAATTGGTAGATTGGGATTTACATATATTCACTAATATGTATAAAATAGATAACTAATAAGGAAATAAATAAATAAAATACCTACCCACCCCCCAAAAAAGACTCCAAGCTTCCACTGCAGTGGGCACGGGTTTCATCCTTGGTCAGGCAACTAAGACCCTGCATGCCATGCGGCGCCACCAAAAAAGTAATAATAAAATAAAGTAAAATAAAATAAAGGACTGCTCACCAGTGTGAAAATTATCCTAAAGCTATGCAGTACTGGCAGATGTACCTAGAGTTGAGAGTCCAGAAAAAGCCCCAAGTGACAATGGCAGCACTAGCACTGCCTATCAGCAGAGAAAGGAAGGTCTTTCATGCTTTAAATGTGAAAGCCAGACAATTTATGTGAGGCACTAACTCTTTATGACCTCACAGTAAGGAAGAATTTCTTAAACAAGAGTTTTAAAGTATTGATTCTATTAAGTATTTGACTATTCTAACATAAAGACTTTCTGTTAAAGACATACATAAGAGAATGAAAAGTGACCTCTGGGTCAAGGTATCAGACGGAACAAAAGCATCTACGTTCACCCCCTATATTCTGTTAAAAATAAAATGAAGGTATTAAAAGAAAATTCACTGAACATGAGAAGAACCAAAGAGACAGTACAACAGAATTTTGGAAGCTAGAAAACGGATTAAGTAATAACAAAGTGTTTCAGTTAGCAGAATGGATAGGCCAAACCACAAGCCAGTAGTTGACAAAATGAAAAGGGTGAGTTAAAAGCAGCCCCAAACTTCTGTAGAACCTGGGGGAGAAGGAAGGGGCTCAAAGAGGGAGGACAGGATGAAGGCTTGAGCAGCAGCAAGTGGTTCCCTTCCTCTTACTCCCTGCTGCGGAGGCTGCTCTTACCCCACTTGGTCGAGGTTTATTTCCAGAATTAAACAGGAAATCTGGAATGGAGGACAAGACCAGGTTAGAGAGTTTGGGGCATTTTATAAAATGGCCATCAGCATCAGGGATATTAGAGATGGTACAAATACAACACATGCTAAATACAGAGACATGCCCTCCTTCCCCCATCTCTCTTCTCACACTTGACTCCAAGAAACCAGACCTGTATCCTCTAAGCAGAATTTATTAAAGCATCTTCTACAAGGAATCTGACCAGTCAAAAAGCAAAGTTCTTTAATCTACTGACAGATGTATGACCAAACAGGTCACCCAGATCACCCCATAGTAAAATCCCATAAGCCCTATTCACACGCTCAGAGCTTCCAACAAGCTTTTTAGATCTTAATTCCTTATCGTAAGAAGCAGCCAAGAATTTCTAAATATCTGAGGAAAGCTTCTAACAGGTAAAATAGTAAGCAAAAGAAATTTTTTTTTAAAAAAGTTCCTTAATGCCTTCAGACAAATAGTACTTTCATCAAATGAGAACAGGATTTTTTAACTATATATAGAAAAAAAGAGAATCCAGAGGAAAAAAGACAGTTCTTGAAAATTAAAAACACAATAGCAGATATGAAAAACTCAATAGGAAGAGTGAAAGATAAGGTTGAGGAAATCTTTGAAAGTGGAAAAGACAAAGATAGAAAATATGAGAAAAGATAAGAATTTTAAGTCTTGTCCAAGAGTGTATAATATACAACAAAAGGATTCTATAAAGAAAAAAAAACAAACTCAGAAAAATGGAAGAAATAAAAATCAAAGAAATAATTCACTAACTATTTCACATCTTCAAGGACATGTATCAATAGACTAAAAGGGCTGCCAAGTGTCCAGCACGATGTGTAAAACCAGACCCACAAGGCCATCTCTATGAAAGTTTAGAACACTGGGGACAAAAGAGAAAACTCTCCAAACTTCCAGAGAAGAAACAAAGAAATCACATGTGAGGGAGTAAGAATCAACATAGTTTCACATTCCTTAACAGCACAATGGAATTGTGAAGACGATGGAGAAATGCTTTTAAAAGTCTAAAGGAAATGATTTCTAACATGGAATTTTATGCCTGGCCACAATACTTCCAGACATGCAAGACCTCAAAAACATTTACTCTCCATCCTTTCTCAAGAAGATACTGAAGGATGTGTTCCATAAAAATGACAGTAAAGCAAGAGAGAAAAAGATTTGGACTAAAGGAAACAGAAGGTCTGACACAAGAACTGTAGCTCAGCATGGCAGCTGTGCCCAAAGAAGTCAAACAATATGTACTGGAGGAGCCTGCATGGGTGGGCACGTATGCTCAGGGCTATCACTCCAGGAGGGCCCCTGCCCATCCTACCAGCTATGAAACCTACGGACAGAGTGCCCTGAGCCATTTAACATGTGTTGATTCAGTGTCCACTCTACCTGACAGGTTTACTATGGGTGGCCTACTGCTGAGAACTGGTAGGAGGCTCCAATGAGCACAGAACAGCCCACTCCATGTACCCATATTCCTGCTGTACTTCCAATGCCTGACCCACGGATGGATGCCTTGTCATGCTGAACTAGAGACCTAGTGGGTCACAAAATCAGTTCAGAAAGTTAAGAAAAGCATTGAAATAGGTGTGAGCCAGTGGCACAATCATTTAAAAAGCACACACATATAAATAAAATATTCAAGGGGCATTATCTTTTTAATTTAGTTTCAGGTACACACTTGTAGATATACATATCTATGTGTGCACTGGGCTACAATGTGAAATGCATTTCTAACTGGTTTTGGGGTCAAAAGGTTTAAGTCATTGTCCTAAAGAAACTTATACACATACCATAGGAGACCTGGTCAACGATGTTTACAGCAAACACTGTAATAGCAAAAACCTGGCAACCACCTCAGTGTTCTCCAATAGTAGAATAAATTGTGGTAGAATCATACAGCCATGAAGATGAATAAATTACAGCTAAACATAAATGGATTGATTTTAAGGATATAACAAGTAGGAAAAGAGTACAAATAAAGCTTAAAGCCATGAAAAACTAAATGTTACATTGTTTAGCAATAGATATAAGAATTTAAAAGCTTTTAAAAAAGAGTAATTGCTTGCTTATCAGTTATTATCTGAGGGAGGAGGTAGGGGCATAGAATTAGAGAGGAGAACACAGAGGAGTTCAAATCTAATAATAATGTTCTTTAAATGTGGGTGTCTGTTACGGAATTTTTAAAAATAATTTGAGCAGACACAGTATAAAAAGAGGAAACATTGCTCAATTTACTCTACGAGGCAAGTATTATCCTCATGCCAAAATTAGACAACAACCATTTGATAAAGGTAAATTAAAGGCCACCTTACTCATTACTACAAATGCAGAAATTCCAAATATCAGCAAATCAAGCATAGCAGCTTATAATATATCACAAAACCATGATTAAATGTAAAATCTGTGTTAATGCCTTTGTAAAAGAGAACAAATTGGTTTTTGATAAACTAAAACACATCACAATGCTCCTACATGTAAAATGAAGCAAAGGCTCTGAATCACTATCATTCAAACCTTCTATAGGTCTAAATTTGATAATGAAAAAATAACAGCATAAGCACCTTAAGTACCAAGAAATAGTTCCAAAAAAAATTAGGGCACAGGAATTCAGCTAGAGACAATGAAAGGGATAGGTGTAAGGACTGCTATTTTGTTTTAATTTTTATTTTGGCTGCACCTCGCGGCTTGTGGGGTCTTAGCTTCCCGACCAGGGACTGAACCTGGGCCCTCGGCAGTGAAAGCTCCCGAGTCCTAACCACAGACCGCCAGGGAATTCCCAGGACTGTTGGTTCTAATTGTTAGTCTTGTAGAACTATTTGAAGAATATACACACACACACAACACACATATATGTAGTTCATATATATATAAGTGTGGTTGATTATATATACATATGTAGTTCTTTGACTAAAATTGAAAAAAGAAGAAAAAACTTCCAAGGATAATAAAGACTGACTTGACTCTAACACGGTCCACCTCTCCTTTCATCAGGTCTGAACAGGAGGCCAGTGCTGGGCTGCCTCCTCAACATCCTCCACACCCTCAACACAGTCCTGCCCTGGTGGCTGCTTGCACCTCTGCCTAAAATGCAAATCCTGTCAAAGCTAATTTAACCACCACCTCCGCCCAAATCCATCTCAATCCTTCCTCTTTAAAATTATTCTTGTTGACCGTGAGCCAGGAAGAACTCACTTTCTTTAAGGCCTTTTGTATCACATAGTATCTTCCTGTTCTCCTTGCAAGGTCAGTGTTTGGCTACAACCAAGTAAGGCCCTTTAAGTGAATGATCTAACTAAAATTTGTATACCCTACAACCGCCGTACCTAGTATAATCTCACAATATACTTTTCTTGCCTGAAAATATTTGCAATCATCCCTTCCTCCTCCTCAAAGAAATATTCCCCCAAAATTTGCTAAATAAAGCACTTCCATCAAATTGTAATTTAAAAATTTTAATTTTCCTTTAATAAGTTGGAAATGTCTATTAAAAAGAGCTATGAATCATGCCACTTAAAGCAGTATTAACCAAACACTTTAAAAGGCAGGCATTATCCTGGTGGCAGTTTTAAAACCAGACTAATTCAGACAAAATAGTTGGGGTGGGGAAAAGCTTTATTAAGAAAGTGATATAACTTTATAGAACAAACAGTAATATAAACTAAATCCAACGACTGTATTTTTAAAGCAGGCCTGGTAACAATTTCATCACTTACTCTTTCTATGATGCTGCTCAAGTATTAGCAAGCCCACTAATCCCCTCAGCAGAACAAATGACATTCCCTCTAACCCAAAATTTCTTTACACTGAGCAACCTTTTCATCTCTCAGAGATCTCAGACTTACATCCTAAACACCCAGGGAGTTTATTTAAAAAGAAAAGATTAGTTCAACAAATATCTGAGCTTCTACATCTAACCTCTGGTGATACAGCAGTGAACAAAACAGGCAAAGTCTTGCCCTCACGGAGCTTCTGCTTGTGTGGGTGTGTTGAGGGTGGGGTGGGAAAGGAGGTTGGGGAGAAAATAAGTAAAATATAGTATGTATATGGATATATCAGGTGGTGGTAAATGTATGGAGAAAAGTCAGGAAGTGCACTGTGAGTAGAGGTTTTGATTTGAATTAGGATGTTCGGGGAAGGCCCTACTAAGAAGGTGACATTTTAGTCTTTCCTGAAATCTTTATCAGAAGAGAAACAGCAGGCGGCCAACTGGGGGCAGGGGCGGGGATCACCTCACATAGGGCCTTGTAAGGATGTGGGATTTTACACTAGGAGACACAGAATAGGGGGGGAAGGTTAAGCAGTAACATGATCTGACTTCAGTTTTCAGTCCTGCCCGCCCCCATAATGGACAGCAGGGTGCATGGGTGGACGCAGCCCCAGTGAGCAGGTTACTTCCATAATCTGCCTGAGAAATGATGTGGCTTAGTGGAGAGTGACAACAGTAAAGGATTCAGGATATATTTCGAAGATAGAATCAACATGATTTTGATTTTGTCTGACTGGATTTGGGTATGATAAAGAACAGAATCATGAAAGACTCCAGGGATTTGGCCTCAGAAACTGGAAAGAAAGTTGTCATTTATACCGAAATCAGGAAGTCTATAGGAAGAATAGGCGTTGATAGATGGATATAAAAGTTTAGAGGTCAGGGGAAAGGCTTGAGTTGGGGATATACAAAGGTATGAAAAGGCACAGAACTGGATGAGATCACCAAGAAAGCTGGTGTAGACAGAGAAGAGGTCTAAGGCAGCCACCTTCACCCGTAAGATGACTCAATACATCTGGGTTAGGGCCCAGTCATCTGAATTTTTAAATAAGCTTCCCAAGTGACTGTGGTATAACTTCAAAATTTGAAAAATTCCACTGACAAATGTTAAGATAATTCTACTACTTTTTTTCTAACAATCCACGAAAATTTTTCATTAAAAACAAATACCTATCATAAATTAGACCATTAACTCCAAATTCCTTTAATTTCTTTCTGTTTTCAGGATCATTGGTATCATCACCCCAGCAGAATATGACCAGTCCCTTAGCTTTTGCCTCATGAATATAGGACGGGTTTCTGAGAAGGTCTTCAGTATGTGCATTTATCCCCTAAAAGAAGAAAGATAAGTTACTCATGAAAAAGAAACTTATTATATGTATAAAATAGATAATAAGAACCTGCTGCAAAGCAGAATGGACAGGGAAAGAAAATGTTAGAATTTTTTCTTACAATTTATGCGATCAAACAAGTTTACAATCTAACCGTTTTAGATGATTCATAAAACCCACTCAGAAAACTAAACTACATAACTTACTTAACCTAGGCCTGCAAGAAAATTTTTGTTGGTGGTGGTCATTTAACTGTTTTTCAGAGTCTGAGATTTAATATCCTCATTTTAAGTAGAGCTACCTGCTCATTGTACATAGGTCAAAACTAACCAATTAGATGTTAAATTAATATATAACTTTATTTACTAGTGCTCTAAAACATTTTTAAAAAATAAATATTAAAATATTCAACCATAGCTTACCAGTAGATTTTCAAACTGTGCAAAGCTCATTGCAATGGGGGTTGTCCGAGATCTGAGGTCCATGAGTTCAGGGTAAATATCAGATTTCCCCTGAGTCAAAAATAATATGGGATATTTGTTCTGCTTTTGCCGAACCCTAAAAAAGACAGTTTAAAAAATACTTTTCATTGGGGAGATAACCATAACATATTGTTTTGAAATTTTAGAAAATACTAAAAATATAAAGAAACAAAATTTTAAAAGCATACTCATTACTGAGATATAACCCCATTAACGTGTATTGCCTTTTAGTCAAAAAAAGAAAAATTTAGATTATTCTATACAAGAGTTAAAATATTCTCAGAAATGGGCAAAAAGAAATCCCTTGAGGGCTTATAATTTGTTAAGGAGGATATTATACATCTGTAAAATGAAATACAAGGCATGAGGTGCTACAACCCAGCGGGTGTGGAGGGCATCCCAGTAGAGAATATATATAATGGGACTGAGAAAAATCAGGGGTGAAGTCTGGGAACTTCCCCACCTCCAACTACAATCTCTGTACCCTTAGTCCTAGCTACAGTCTAAGCGTATAGGAGAAAAAAACTGAATTACTCACATTGTGCAAATATCTGCATCAAATGAAGAAAATACTATTCTCCTCTTCCCAGAATTTTCTAAGACAGTTTTTAAAATTATATCCAAAAACAGATTCATGTCAAAATATGTTGATAAGTTACCATCCCATATTCCATCCTATATGGAAGAATAGGAAAACAAAAGTCATTAAATACCTTAGAATCACAGTGCTAGGAAAAATTCTCGAGAACACCTAGTCCAACTCTTATTTTACAGATGAGGAAAGCAAAGGCCTGTGTGAATTATTATCATAATTAGGTATAGAGACACTTATATACAAAGCAATTATAACATCAAAAGACTTTTGCTTTAATAAGGTTAACAAAATAAAAACTAAAACTCTGGAAATTTGAAACCTACCATGACTTTAAAATATTTTTATACAATCTTCATAAACTGTAAGTGGACAAAAAGACTCCACTTCGTTTGCTAACTCACTACCCAAAAAACCCTGGTAATTAAGAATTACCAGTTAAAAATCTCATTCTTTGAGTCTTAGGCATATCAAGTGCCCTCAATAAATAATAAAAATAATTTTCTAATTATAGTTAAGATACCAAGAGCCCTGTTGATATTCAAATATTAAAAATTTTAAGTATTAGTCATTACAATAATTCTAAAAGTTCTGAAAACTAAAAATCACCTACTAGAAAAACCATGGTTGTGCACTTACATGTTACATGTTAGCCAGGACCGGCTTATCATAAATAGCTACAGAGAAGACATGCTTTAAGGGCAGTTATAGATTATTCTGACCAGAACAAATACCAGGATTGCCCAATCATGATGCCTGGATTAATTACTTCCAATGTCCCCCCACCCCAATCAGCCCTCTTACCATGCAGCCTTATCCATTTACACATATCCCCATCTGATACATCCAAGAGTTAGTTGTTTTCCTCGACTAGAAGACTGTTAAGTTTCAGGAAGGCAAGGCTTTATTCTGTTTTCTTCACTACTTAAGCACAGAACTCAGAAAATGCCTGGCCCATAGCAGCTTTTCAATAATAATTGAACAAAAGAATGACTAAATTTCAGAGTGATTTAAAACATGTCTGCAGAAATTTCTTTTCCTGATTATTTCTAGCTACTGCCACTTAACAGAAAACTGCTTAGGCAATTATTTAAGGTATATATTGAGACAGGGAGTTAAAAAAACCAAAAACTAATCAGAGTTATAAGGTTCTGACTGGCCAGAGTTCTCATTGTTCACTTTATAAGTGTGCCCAGAAACCATCCATATTAATGTGCACGAGACACATGTAAATTAGAATTTCTGCTATAATACATTCATCACTACTTTTAAGAACTCAGATATTAGTGTAAGTGTAAGATATGCCTTACTTAAAAGTTGCAACAAGCACTGTGCTTGCTGGAAGAAGCCACGATTTCAGTTTCATTTATTCCATTAAAACAAAGAGATAGGAATGAATGCATTTCAAGAAACGGGGAGGGAGGAACGAAGAATGTGCCACATGGAAAATGACTTACCCTTTGTTGGCAGATCCATTTTATTTCTATGTTAAACCCTACATCTTCTGGCAAAGACTCTAAAACCTAGAGTTGTGTTTGTTGGTGGTAAATTTTGTTTCATTTTTGGTGAGATGAATGGTAGAATAAGAAGGAAAAAAGAAAAACGGATTAATTACAAAAAGCAAACTATAAGAAAACATATCACTAGTAAGGATAAAGTGTTTTGTGCCTTCAGCAAAAACCACTATCTTTTCTTATACTCAAACTGACAACCTGGTTGATGATTAAGTTGAATAAGAAAGTCAAAAGAAATTAAATAGCAAAGGCAGTAGTCTTTAGCAATATCTGTGATAATCGATCACTACTAACCGCAAAGATGATCCTAACCTAAAATCCTTTTCACCATCACTACTGAACAGCTAAAGTGAGCAGTAATAAGATAGGCAGCCTCATGAATTTAAAGACATTTGTCATGTTCTCTGAATTGCATTCAGGTATGTCAGTCTACTTTACTAAGATATGGTTATATGAAAAACCATGATTTCTAGCTTGTTGTGAAGGTGGTGAAGCTTAACTAACACCACAGTGATAACCTCCTGGAAAGATGTTAACTCCAAATTAAAGAGGCTCATAAATAAATAAGTCTATATCTATATAAATTAACAAATAATATAGTGTCAATATATCTAAATTATCTAGACACTTTGGACTTCCCTGGTGGCACAGTGGTTAAGAATCCGCCTGCCAATGCTGGGGACACGGGTTCAAATCCTGGTCCAGGAAGATCTCACATGCCACGGAGCAACTAAGCCTGTGCACCACAACTACTGAGCCTGCGCTCTAGAGCCCGTGAGCCACAACTACTGAGGCCCATGCGCCTAGAGCCCATGGTCTGCAACAAGAGAAGCCACCTCAATGAGAAGCCCGTGCATCGCAGTGAAGAGTAGACCCCGCTCGCCGCAACTAGAGAAAGCCCACGTGCAGCAACAAAGACCCAATGCAGCCAAAAATAAATAAAATAAATTTATTAAAAAATTAAAAACTAAATTATCTACACACTTTGCAATAACACCACTTGGGCAGCATAACTAGAAAATCCAATCTAAAATATGAAGCTTGGTTATTAACTTACAAGCAGCTGGTTTGTTTAGTCAGTATTTCAAAGTGTAGAAATCACTTAACATGTATAATATATATGGTACTTAATTTTATAATAGCAAATAAAAGAATGCTAACAGAGTAAGAACACAGCCTGGGACTCTGGTGACCTGGGATCTAGCCCCTGCTGCATGAAAAGTACAGTACCTAAAACAGGTTGTATTCAATCTCCTGTGGGGCTTTTTGACTTTGTTCTCTGATATGTTTAGCCTTATTTAGTTAACGTACCTGCCACAATTTTACTGGACTAATGCAAAATCAGAAAAATAGGACAATAGTGTATATTAGTTTTGAGATTGGTATACATCAAATTTGCAGAAGGATTCCCCTTTATACTAAGATTGCGTTTGGCCTTTCTTTGGATTTAAACTTTCTGATTAAATTATAGTGATGGCAAAGTGAATGAATAAATGTGTGCTTAACTTATTTGGCTAAACGAAAGTTGTCAAACCTTTGATAAACAATTTTTTAAAAACCTGTTTTTCTGTTCTATGAAATCACAAGTCTAGAAATCATGGAATTTCTAAGAACCAAACGATTTCAGAATTTTGGACTAGAAGGAATGACTTAGCTGGGCTTCATAAATATCTGAAAATTTATACAAATCATGCTCTAAATGCACTAAGACAATGTCTATTTTAGGGGCTCTCTTGTAGCATCCTTTTTTGGAGGGTGGATAATCATGATAAACTGAAATTACCTATTTTTGCCTAAGAAGTCTATTGTACCTGACACATCACCAGAAAAAGACAGTGGAGAAGAGAAAAAATTAGGAAATGGAGCCAGCAAGAAAAGGAGACTCAGCATGGCCAAAGAAGGTATCTGGTATCCACGCAGGCTTGCCTGACGCTGTCAAAGGAATTCCTCTATGAATTGGGTCTAGTTTTTAAATTTTCATGCCAGTTTTTGTTACACATTTTCAGAATGAATACTTGAAATCTGTATTTCATTTTAAGTAACCAGGGTACTTATTTTCTTTGGTTGGGGAATTTCTCTCTAAAAGCTAAGGACCAGCCTTACATATTGTAAAAATGCCTCTCCCATCGTCACACTCCCCAACCCCTTTTCTGTGCCCTTTCCTTCCTGTTTATATACAGAAATATGTGAATTTCCTATTCTTACCAAATTAACCCAATGAGGTAGGAATTTTATTCATTTGAGCATATAAGTTTCTCAGAAAAAAAAAAAAGGCACCATAGGCACACTTCACAAGAATGTATCTTCTCTAAAAAGCATCAAACATAAGTTTACATTAATGTTGTCTTTTACACAGCCTTTTTAGTGCCCATTTAAAAGATCAAAATAAATTATTCAGATATAACAGAATAATGATAGCCTGCCCTAGTTTTCCTAAGGAACTTACCATCTTAAGAGAAGGAAATGGTTGATTTTCAGAAAAGGAATTTTCCTCCTCAACCACAGATTCTGAAAATTTAAATTACAAAAACTCAGTAGATAAATGCCATTTTATCACTAAGACCTTTTCCTAAATTCTGAAGGCAAAAAAAAGGATGAAGTAGTTATGAGATCCTTTCATATACAGTATTTTTGAAGGCTCCTGTATTTATTAATTTTAACCATTAAAACCCCCATTTTCAAAATAAGCATCCTTTATGAAGACTGGTTTACAACATTTAGTAGGAACATCACAGTTTATGACCTCAACAGTGATTATTTTCTTATAAAAACTGTAATATACTTTTAAGAAAGAAGTCACAAGCAGTGATTTGTTATTTCTCAATGGAATTAATAAGGGCTGTGTAATCTTGCTAATACTTCTACTTGAGATACCAAGTTAGAAATTAAGAGAATCTATAGGTACCATTGTGTCTTTGGTACCATTACCATTTAATCCAAAATTGATTATGTCTCAAGGCACACAAGAATTTTTTTCCAAAAGAGAAAAATTTTTATATCGAGATTAAAAAAAAAAAATCACCCAGGAACAAACAAAAAGCAAAACAAAAAAGACAACAAAAATAACCAACCCTAGTGCATTACAAATTCAAAAACTAAATCATGTAAAATTTTCCAGTCAAATAAATTAAAGGTAAAATTGATTTTACTATTAATAGTTATGAACTATTTACAAGCTTGTAAAGTCATATTTATGCTCTGAAAATAATCTTTGGAGTCTTTGGCACCTCACTAATTTCTTCATAAAGGCATTCCAACTATCCTGTTATCCTAAATGCAGATTAACATCTAATTAGTACCTACTATAACCAGAGTACTGTAAATGTTTCAGGGAATATAAAAACATTTCCCCCACCCTTGAGAGGTTTACATCCTGGCGGAAGAGGCAGGACATATAGAAAAATAAAGTGTTAAAAAAAGGACACACCAGGCTAAAGTGAATGTCACAGACTACTAAATTCTGTGGAAGTAGAAAGTAAAGTGGAATTACAAAGGGATTTTGTGGGTAGGACAAGCTTTGAGGAAACTGAGGCACAGAGTGGTTAAATAAAGTAACCGAGGTCACAGTTGGTAAATGCTAGAGCTGGTTTCAAACTCCTGGCTCTGGAGCCAGATTCTATACTTGATACATTCTGTACTTTGTAATGCTTAAGAATGTCTGGAAAGAGGGATCTCCCTGGTGGCACAGTGGTTAACACTCCGTGCTCCCAATGCAGGGGGTCCAGGTTCAATCCCTGGTCAGGGAACTAGATCCCACATGCACACTGCAACTAAGAGTTTGCATGCCACACTAAGGAACCTGCGTGCCACAACTAAGGAGCCCACCTGCCACAACTTAGGAGCCCACATGCCACAACTAAGGAGCCCACCTGCCGCAACTAAGACCCAAATTAATTAATTTTTTAAAAAAAGAATGAATACGTACAAAATTATAAAGAATTTTTGATCATCAAGCTAAGAAAATTCATAAAAGTGAAAAATCATGCTTACTATACACATGATGTGTATGCATTTGACAATTAATACATATAAAGCCTTCATGTATATAAAATTACATTTATATAACCCAGTATTATATTCATTAAGGTCATCAAGAGTAAGTTAAAATGATAAGGAAATTCATAATGCTAATTATGAAATGAAAACAGTGTTTTCACATTGGTACATACCTTTCAGTTCTTTAGATTTTAGTGCAGTCACATGAGTGAGCTAGAAAACACACACACACACAAAATGTAATCAGAATAGAACTATAACTTGAAAAGCTAGCAAGTTAGGAGAAATTATAAAATGTAGAATCATCAGTTTAATAAGAATAAGCACTTACCACTGTACATATTCTATATTTACATACATATGCATAAGATCATGATCAAATACCCAAGTAGGGGAGAATATAAAAATTATTAGGTTAGGAAACTGTTTATACTCAATCAACCAATTATTTAGGTATCTAATGAGAATAAGAAGAGGGATCATGTAAAATTACATAGTAAAATACAGGAGGATCTTAGATAGTAGCATAGTTATAAAAATCAACAATAGCACAGAAGGCCAAGTATAAAATAAAACAGAGCTAAAGCAGACCAGAGACAACCTAAGATTATGGCTAGCCCCTATGGCCTATAAAGACTTATAGCCCATCTCCTTCAAAAAAGCAAAAAAAAGATGGGGTCCACAGAAACTGTTAAAGAAGACAGATAGATGAGCACAAACCCATTCTTCCTAACAGAACAGAAAACCAAAGCACAGACTCAATACATGCTGTATATATCTAGTCATCCCCATGCACAAAGAGAACATTACTATATACAAACAAGTACAAATAGTCCTAAAACTGAAAGATAATTTACATTTTACACTATTATTACTACCTTTAACAACTGGAGTTGGTCAAAGGTTAATTCTTTTACTGGAATTTCAAATAATTCAACTGGATCAGCATCAAATTTCTAAAAGAGAGAGAGAAAATTGGGCCCCACGTTATTACTGAATGTTTACTCTAAACTGACCTAATATCTCAATTCACTGATGAGAATAACAGTTTGGAGGCCACAGTGAGCCCACGCAGGGTAGCCCTTGCTACTGAACACCACCTCCCAGCTCTTAAATTCTGGCTTTTGTTTTTAATGTAGGTGGGAGTGCCTGGAAGAAAACAGCTGGGAAGAAGCTGTAGCACTAAAGACACACTGAGAACCAAGCCACAAGTCAGTCATTTCCCCTACTTCCTGTCATGCTGTATATATTTTATTTGACATATATCCATGCTACATGACTAGGAAATCAACAGGCATGCAGGATCTAAGTAAGGATTAGTTTCTATCAGTAAGTTTCTAAACTTTTCTAAACCTTTTAAACTGAAGTTTGGTTAAAAATAGCCACAGAAATCAACTGTCATGAAAAAATCATCTGGTTAGCTGTAAGTAGTAATATTTAATAGGAACCCTAATCTATTATAAATGCTTTCCCAAGGAGCAAATCTGTTTTATTAGATTTTAATATCATATCAATTGTCACACTGTTTAGGCACTTCTATCTTAAGAAAATGAGTTAATGTACCACCAATAAATCATTGATCTAACAAATATATTAAAATCGTTACATTTATATTCATTCATGTATATATAGTATGAGGCTATATACGTATAAATTTCCTCTGGAAGGACACGCAAGAAACTATTAAGAGAAGGGAGTACGGCCAAGGAGAAAAAGTAAAGGAAGATTTACTTTTCATTTCATAATCTTCTGAACTACTTATAATTTTATAAATGAACATAAATTGATTTTTTAAGGAAAATACCAACTTAAAAATTAATACTAAAAAATATATAATTCATTGCTTTCATTCCGCAATTAACTGTACCAGGTTCAACTTAAGAGCAGGACAAAGTCTGGCGAAAACTGGGGATCAGTTATACTACTCTTCAATTAGCCCTCATGGATTTTTAGAAATTACAGCTAGAGTCATTAATCTCAATCTTGGTTAGTGAGTTCCTTCACCACTCCATTCCTTCTCATTTCGCTTTGCATTAACATTTCCCCACAGCAAAAACCTGCCCCAATTCTATTAAGTAATTCTACTTCTGTCATCTAAATAGGTGCATCTCGGGAATTCCCGGGAGGTCCAGTGGTTAGGACTCAGTGCTCTCCACTGCCAAGGGCCCAGGTTGAATCCCTGGTCGGGGAACTAAGATCCCACAAGCCACACAGCGTGGCCCCCCAAAAATAAATAAATTTAAACAAATAAATAAATAAATTTAAACAAATAGGCACATCACCTTCCTTCCTTCTCCTAATACCATTTCACAGAAAGGGAAGGGTCCTTTTCTATAAATGATAATCCAAACTGATATGACTGTTTAGAATCCACTAGCAGGCAGAGTTAGGTGCCTTGTCATAGGTGCCTTGCATACTATACCATGCAGTGTCTGGTACATGTTAGCAAATCAAACTTTATTTATCTTGAAGTATACTTAATTTACAATATTGTGTTACTTTCAGGTGTACAGCAAAGTGATTCAGTTATACTTTTATATATGTGTGTATATATATATATATATAAGTAATTATATATCTATTCTTTTTCAGATTCTTTTCCATACAGGTTATAAGATATTGAATATTGTTCCCTATGCTGTACAATAGGACCTTGTTGTTTATCTATTTTATATATAGTAGTTTGTATCTGCTAATTCCAAACTCTTGATTTATACCTCAACCACCCCTTTTCCCCTTTGGTAACCATAACTTTGTTTTCTAAGTCTGTTTCTGTTTTGTAAATAAGTTCATTTGTGTCATATTTTAGATTCCACATGTGATATCATATGGTATTTGTCTTTCTTTTTCTAACTTACTTCAATTAGTATGATAATCTCTAGGTCCATTCATGTCACTATAAATGGCATTATTTTATTCTTTTTTATGGCTGAGTAGTATTCCATTGTACGTGTGCATATCTTTACACATTCATCTGTATCCATTCATCTGTCAATGGACATTTAGCCATGTCTTGGCTATTGTGAAGACTGCTGCAATGAACACTGGGGTGCATGTATTTTTTCAAATTATAGTTTTCTCCAGAAATCCCAGGAGTGGGATTTCAGGATCATACAGTAACTCAATTTTTTAGTTTTTTGAGGAACCTCCATACTGGCTGCACCAATTTACTTCCCACCAACAGTGTAGGAAGGTTCCCTTTTCTCCATACCCCCTCCAGCATTTATTATTTTTAGACTTTTTGATGATGGCCATTCTGATTGGTGTGAGGTGATACCTCATTGTAGTTCTGATTTGCGTTTCTCTAACAATTAGAGATACTAAGCATCTTTTCATGTGCCTGTTGGCCATCTGTATGTCTTCTTTGGAGAAATGTCTATTTAGTTCTTCTGCCCACTTTTTTTTTTTTTTTTAAGGGTCTCACCTTTTTTTTTAATTTATTTATCACTTATTTTTGGCTGTGTTGGGTCCTCATCTCTGTGCAAGGGCTTTCTCCAGCTGTGGCAAGCGGGGGCCACCCCCTATCGCGATGCACGGGCCCCTCACTATCGCGGCCTCTCTTGTTGTGGAGCACAGGCTCCAGACGCACAGGCTCAGCAGTTGCGGCCCACGGGCCCAGCCGCTCCGCGGTATGTGGGATCCCCCCAGACCAGGGCCCAAACCCGCATCCCCCGCACCGGCAGGCAGACCCCCAACCACTGCGCCACCAGGGAAGCCCCTGCCCACTTTTTGATCGGGATTTTTTTTTTTGATATTAAGTTGTATGAGCTCTTTGTATATTTTGGAAATTAATCCCTTGTCAGTAGCATCATTTGCAAATATTTTCTCCCAGTCAGTAGGTTGTCTTTTTGTTTTGTTTATGGTTTCCTTTACTGTGCAAGAGCTTTAAAGTTTAATTAGGTCCCATTTGTTTATTTTTGTTTTTATTTCCATTACTCTAGGATATAGATCCAAAAAAATATTGCTGCAATTTATGTCAAACATTCTGCCTATGTTTTCCTCTAAGAGTTTTATAGTATCTGGTCTTACATTTAGGTCTTTAATCCAATTTGAGTTTATTCTTATATATGGTGTTAGAGAATGTTCTAATTCATTCTTCTACATGTAGCTGTAGAGTTTTCCCAGCCTTAACTTTAGATCAACACAATGGAAAATGATACCCAACACAGTTTTAAAGAAAATGCCAAAGAAAAGGGTTTTAAAGAACCTTCCTAGTTTAAGTCCCTCAGAAATCACTTGGTTAACTTGTATACTGAAGTCCAGATACTATATAATTATTACAATTATTTCTGTACAACAGTAATTATAATTTTAAAGAAATTATGTGCTTTTCAAATCTCCTTCTGGATTTTCTCCTCTATCATGTCCTCTTTTCCATTCTCACCGTCTCTACTCCAGTTCAGGCTTGTCTTAAGTTTTGGCCCACATTTCCACTCCCCTTGTCTCTAGTCTCTGTCCTCTTAAGTTGTCCTTACATCAGGTACCAAAATATTCATCTGGAAGTTTACTTCTAAACATTTCCCTACTTGGTTCAGAAGTCTTTCAAAAAAAGTCCCTAGCTCCTAAGTCTAAACCCGTGAGGCTCTCCACTATCTGGCTCCGAAGCACTTCTCCAATTTTATTTTTCACTGTGGCTCTTCCCACTAGTCAAATCATATAAGCCTATTAACTTGAGAAAAAGCTTGAAGCAAAAAGAGAAAGGAGCCTGAAAACAAACACTCCGATAGCTTCCTTTCCTACCTCAACAGAGGGACAGTGGCAGAATGATACAGAAACCACGTGTAATATCCTTTTTTCTAAATAACATAAAAAAAGGAAAGTTCAGCAATACAGAGAAAATACTCTAGAAAATTAATTCCTGACTCTTCCCTCTCTCTCGATGTTGTAGGAAGGAGCTTGAGAGAGGAAAGAATTGGCAGTAATTCCCCAAGAAAGTGAACTAACCAACTCTATTAAATAAATAATTAAATATATAGTCATCCATCAGTATCTGCAGGGGATTTGTTCCAGGACTCCTCACAGATACCAAAATCTACAGATGCTCATGTCCCTTATGTAAAATGGCATAGTATGTGTATACAAAACTTCCTAGTTTTAAAACCTATTGTCTAACTGTAAGAGTTTAAAATAAAGGAATTTCTACATACCTTTTTCATAGTCAAACAACAGGTCAGATCATGATACACTACAGGCACAAAATCTTTTGAAAGATGTACATCAAATTCTACAAAGGCTGCACCCTGACAGAAATAAAAGAAACAAGTATTTGAAAAATATTATCTGGCCCACGATACATCTAAAACTATAAGAACATGAGAAATTTACTGTTCACCATAAAATTACAGACTTGTACACACAAAACTTCTTCATGAATTATTTAATGCTATACTTCAAGCTTTTCCTAAAAGGTAATTTCTTCTTTTAAAACAATTATAATTTCTTTTTTGCAATAGCACAGCAATTTTTTCCTGGCAAAATAATGGGTTCTGATCCTACTCGAACACACCCTGGGGCCCTTCTGTAGCAGTGGATAGCCTCCACCAGTGTCACCTCTGCTAATGCTATTAGCAGAAATGGCGCCTGGAGCATGGCCACCTCGCACCTCGTTGCCCCTACACACCTCAGATGGACAGGGGAACCTCAACGGTGAGGTGGGAACAAGAATAAGCTTCAGTCTCTTAGCTCTGCTCCTTGGTGCACTTGAGCAGTATACTTTACAACCTTTCTTAATAAAACCTCAATAATCATATTGAAGAGGAAACTATAACTTCTGCTGAAAAGAAAGAGAAAGCAGAAATGGGCAACAAGAATGATGCATATGCCAAATTTCCTAATAGAAGCCTAAACAGAAGAAAGGTGGACACAAATTAGACTTAAGTCAGATCCATCATGACATATGAATTAATCCAAATAAAGGCTGAGAACATAAACTGACATACAAATTTGTGCATTCACTAAAAGAAAGCCAGCTGGGATCAAAGAATACAAGGTTTGAGGATTCTGTAATGTGTCTATGGCCCAGAGAAGTGCTGTGTAAGAATGGATGGACACGTTTCCATCCCTTACCCTAGCTTTAGGTCAAGGAAGATGCTCAACTTTTCAGTACATATGGATCAGAGACTAGAACCAAAGGAGCCTACTTCCTCAATGACTTCTGAAGCAGGAAATAAGCTTAGCTCCTTCTGTTGTCAACAAGACGATGACACAAATCATTTTTACCAAAGAGAACAAACCCTATGTCCCCTAAATAGTTACAACGATTAAAAGAAATTATAGCTTCCCAGTTTAAAAGTTTTGTTTTTTTTTTTTAAAAAGATTATTTATTTTATTGATTGATTGATTGCTATGTTGGGTCTTCGTTTCTGTGCTAGGGCTTTCTCTAGTTGCGGCAAGCGGGGGCCACTCTTCATCGTGGTGCGCGGGCCTCTCACTATCGCGGCCTCTCTTGTTGCAGAGCACAGGCTCCAGATGCGCAGGCTCAGTAGTTGTGGCCCACGGGCCCAGTTGCTCCGCGACATGTGGGATCTTCCCAGACCAGGGCTCGAACCCATGTCCCCTGCATTAGCAGGCAGAATCTCAACCACTGCGCCACCAGGGAAGCCCTAAAAGTTTAATTTTACATGATCACCATCCTTTAGAAAGATAAATTTACTAAGACATAAAACTTGATCTCAAAATTCATGTGTAAAGGACTTCCCTGGCAGTCCAGTGGTTAAGACTCCGCGCGTCCATTGCAGGGGTGCGGGTTCAATCCCTGGTCAGGGAACTAATCCCGCATGCTGTGCAGTGCAGCCGAAAATTTTAAAAAAAGAAAAAATTTATGTGTGAGCAAGCTTTAAGAAATAAGCCAATAATAACCAAAATCTCTTCAAAGATGTCTTTAACATTAAATCAAACCAGCCTTTCATAACTAACATAAGATCCATAAGAGTACAAAGGGTTTCAACAGAAGAAAAGGGCTTAATGAAATCCTCTCTCAAAAAGCAGAGACCCTAAAAATTCTTTATTAGGGATCTTCATGTGTTGACAGCTAATAAAACCACGTTTAGATTACTTAGCTACAATGAACTAAAACTGGTTCCAAATAATGACCTACAGCACAACATACTCACAGATTTAATATCCTTTCAATACAAAGACAGAACTATTCACTATTAACATTTTTAAACATTAAAATAAATAATTATGATAATCAATCTAATATGTCATGAAATACAAAATGCATCATTATTTTATATACCACTAAGAGGGAGAAAAAACAACGCCAATCAAACCATGACAAGCTAAAACAGCTGTAAAACTATCTCAATTTTAGAGAGATTAAAATATGAAAAAAGTATGTCTTAGAATAGATGTTTGCTCATATAAGTGATAAAGTTAAACATCTGACAAATCAAATTTATTTGGTGAACTATTTTAAAAAAGGCTAAGTTTAAGGCATGTGGAGGACACTGGAAAAAAACCAAAATAAAATGAGATGTTCCTCCATTTTCCCCTTAGTTTAACTTGAGAACATGAGGCTTAACTTGAGGTATAGTGGAATGCAGGGGGAAATACGCAGGTTCTTGATTAAAAATGTCAAGTTTCAGGTGCTGAAAAAACTAAAAGCTAAAAAAAAAAAGGACTCACTCTGAATAATTATATAAAAGGAGTTAAGAAATTCAACATAATCAAGTTGGTATACAGGATGCAAACTGACAGACTTTAAAAAGTGTTACATAAAATCATATCAAATCCTTCTGTAAACATTATTTCCAAAGTGAGTATCTAAATGAGCATAGTAATTCAATTGATGAAATGCAGTGCTTAATGGGGAATGTTTTTCATGCCTCAAACACTTAAAATGATATCTCAAAAAAAAAAGGATGCTTAAAAAACAAATGGGACAAAATTAAACTTAAAAGCTTTTGTAAAGCAAAGCAAACCATCAACAAAATGAAAAGACAACCTACTGAATGGAAGAAAATATTTGCATGTGATTATGACTCATGAGGAGTTAATATCCAACATATATAAAAAGCTCATGCAACTCAACATCAAAAAAACAAACTACCCAAGTAAAAAACTGGCAGAAGAAATGAACTGACATTTTTCCAAAGAGGAAATGCAGATGGTCAACAGGCAGATGAAAAGATGCTCAGGGACTTCCCTGGTGATGCAGTGGATGAGACTCCGTGCTCCCAATGCAGGGGGCCCAGGTTCGATCCCTGGTCAGAGAACTAGATCCCACATGCATGCCACAACTAAGGAGCCTGCCTACTGCAACTAAGACCTGGTGCAACCAAATAAATAAATAAATAAATAAATAAATATTTTTTTTAAAAAAAAAGATGCTCAGCATCGCTAATCATTAGGGAAATGCAAATCAAAACTACAATGAGTTATTACCTCACAACTGTCAGAATGGCTATCATCAAAAAGAACACAAATACAAATGTTGGAAAGGATGTAAAGAAAAGGGAGCCCTCCTACACTGTTGATGGGAATGTAAACTGGTATAGCCACTGTGGCAAACAGTATGGAGGTTTTTCAAAAAATTAAAAAGAGAACTACTATATGATCCAGCAATTCCGCTCTGGAGTGTACAAAGAAAACAAAAACACTAATTCGAAAAGGCATATGCACTCCAATGTTCACAGCACATTAGTTACAACTACCAAGATATGGGAGCAACCTAAGTGAATGGATAAAGAAGGTATGTGTGTGCGTGTGTATACACACACACACACACACACACGATGGAATACTGCTCAACCATAAAAAAAGGATGACATTTTGCCATTTGTGATAACATGGATGGAGTTGGAGGGTATTATGCTAAGTGAAATAAGTCAGAGAAAGACAAATACTCTATGACATCACTTAGGTGGAATCTAAAGAACATAACAACTAGTGAATATAACAAAAAAGAAAGACTCACAGATACAGAGAACAAATTAGTGGTTACCAGTGGGGAGAGGGAAGGCGGGAGGAGGGGCAATAAAGGGGTAGGGGGTTAAGTGGTACAAACTATTACGCTTAAAATAAGCTAAAGGATATACTGTACAACACGGGGAATACAGCAAATATTTTATAATAACTATAAATGGAGAATAATCCTTAAAAATTGTGAATTACTATACTGTAGAGCTGTAATTTATATAATATACATCAACTATACTTCAAATTAATTAATTAATTAATTTTTAAGAGGATGCTTAGGATTCCATTGTTTTAACTCCAATCTTCACCATGAATCTAAATAAAAATGCCTAGAAATACTTTATCTTCTCTTAGGAATATATTCAGAAAAAGCATAAATATTCTCCCTTTTAACGTATTAATGCAGACTGAAGGAGGCTCTCCAGACCCACATTTCTCTACTTTTCTACCTTTGGACCACCAGTCCAAAGTTGTTTAAAGAAAGAGAGATTCACTTACATGACTAGCAGCATTTCTTAAAGAAGCGATAGTATTTTCTTGAACTTTAGCAAGCCTGAAAGAAAAGAAATATATAGAAATATAGTTATCATTACTATAGAAAAGATAAATTTAGTAAAGAAGTCAACTACATTTTCAACAATGGACATAGTACTTATTCTCTATTTTGAGGCTAACTTTGCCATCCCCAAAATAAGACTGTGACCATCACTTGGTTGGTGTGTGCATTCATTCCATAAATCAAGCTCTAACAATTTTAGGTATTTACAAGCTGAATACAGACATATCCTATACCACCCTATACCTCCCCAAGTGAGGTGACCGGTTAAGGAAAACAATCCTTTGCAATGGGCATGAAGTAGTGGAGAAACTTGCTCCCTGCATTGAAGCCTCAGGTGACTTGATACTGGCAGACCAGGGAAGGGTGGAAAAAGGCAGACACACCAACAGGGTGAAAGTATGGAAACTGTACTGAGAACAGGTGAGGAAACTAAGACCCTGAGAGAACAACATGCTGAAAGTCAGGACCACAACACAGACACACTGATGTCATCAGGCTGACTGCATCAAGCTCTCCCCTCCTGGCTTTCTAATTTTAATGTCTCTCATCAATTCAGCAGAATACTAAAAAGACTGACCAGAATCTTACAAGAGAGTTAGTCTCTAATTAATTTGAACTGGAAACCCCAATTACCAAATTACATTTAAATCCCAGGGTAAGAATTAAAAGGATCATTTGACCTTTTAGTTGGTCAAACCTATTTAACTTTATCAAGCATGAGCTACCAAATGCTAGTACTACTCAAATATTCAACCTACTGAGCCGTTGTTGTAGAATTCCCTGCACCTCGATGTCCAACATCCAATGGTATTCTTGGCTTCCAATACTTGGAAAATGAAGATTTCATGTCACAATTGTATCCTGGTAACGGCTTAATAATTATATAGTCAACTTTCATATGAAAAAAAGGGGGGAAGGGAAATAAAGACAATTAAAAAAAGGCTATGACGAGCTCAATTACACTTAAAACCCACTCAAAACAGCTTTATCAATCGATCAAATAGAAAGAAATCAAGTCAAAACGCATTCAAATTAAAGCTTCCAGAAAATTAGATATGACCTTATTGTTACTGTATTTGTCAATATTCTAAAACAACTTATTAATTTAATTCTTTACCATTCTCAAAAGCTCAATTTGAAACTAATTAAAATCCTAACTTAATCTGCTTATTTGTAAAGGGTCACCCTGCTTCTACAGGCTTACCTCTCACTTTGCCTATTGTTTTTCTGGAATTTCTGCTCATGATGGGAAGAGTAAGGATTCCAGCACTCTTCCCACTCTCTGCAATGGTGGATGATAAGAGGCATGCTGCACCCACATGTCCAGGAAGAGCATCGCCCTGAACTATGTGTTCACTGAGATCTTCCTGAAAAATGAGGTTAAGAATAACCCAAATTCTTTTACTTCAATATTTTCCATTTAAAGATCAAAAGACACCCTTTAAAATCAACTCAATCTATGGAGGAAGATCAGTAAGAAATACAACCAAATTTATATTCAGGTAATTTAGATAGCTTTGTTGTAATGAGTAACACATTTTCTTTTAGCATATAAAGATATTTAGTATATAGTATATTTAAGATTTTATGTGTTACTTTATTGATCAAAACTGTTGATTTGCACTTCTGATCCTCTAACATGTATTAGGTGAATATAAAGCTCAGACTGAAAGTTTTTAAGTACTTTTACATTCCAATACTAAGATACACCTGTAGTGACTTTTAATGTATACTTTATTCGTTAAAAATGCATCTACACAGATGACACAGAGGGGTAGGACACTGAATACTCAACTTCGAGATTATACAGCATATTTTATCCGCCTAGTCTATGAATAAATTTGTATTTCCAAAATTGCTAACCAAATGAAAGGGAAGTTAGGCTGCTCGAGAGATTATTAAGAGGTAGGTACTAAAAGAACAAGGAAATGTTCAACCAAAACCTCATATTTTTAGAATAAAAGTCTCACAGATCTTATTAATTAGGCAAGATCTAATTATAAGGTTATAACTTTATTATAAGTGTTACGTACTGGATTCTAATCCATCCTGAATTTTGCTATTTTAAGAAACAGTGGCTAGGTGCTACTGTTGGGCAAGGAATATTCCCTACTCTCAAAAAGCTAAACTCTAATCTAGTGGAAATGAGAGTGGAAACACCAAAGAGCCAGGACCTTAGGGGAGGACCCAGTGTTATTCGTGAGGAGCAGCTGAACAGCCCATAAGCAGAGAGCTCTAGTGTGAAGTGGCACAAGCAGCTCTGGAAAGTTGGCAGCACAGATTCTGAATAACCTGGCACAATTTTCATAGCAACTATTTTTTCCTACATATTTATAATATCAAGTAAAGTTGCAAAAATGGGTCCACTGTTAAAATGAATTCTTATAAAATGCTTCAATAAACCACAGACATCAGTCATAAAGGACTCAATCATGCTAGTTACATCAGTTTGCCACCAAGAGTTACACAGCCTGCCCTTACTTCTATCCTTGGAAGCTCCTCTGGATACAATTCATTTATATTTAGAATAGACACAGACATCAAGACATCTGGTCTTGATTTAAAACATCAATTCTGAATTCTGCAGCCTGTGGAATGAAAACCCCATTCACAGAAAGATAGACAAAATGAAAAGGCAGAGGACTACGTACCAGATGAAGGAACAAGATAAAAACCCCAGAAAAACAACTAAATGAAGTGGAGACAGGCAACCTTCCAGAAAAAGAATTCAGAAAAATGATAGTGAAGATGATCCAGGACCTCGGAAAAAGAATGGAGGCAAAGATCGAGAAGATGCAAGAAATGTTTAATAAAGACCTAGAGGAATTAAAGAGCAAACACCTAGAAGATTAAAGAACAAACAAACTGAGATGAACAATACAATAATTGAAATGAAAAATACACTAGAAGGAATCAATAGCAGAATAACTGAGGCAGAAGAATGGATAAGTGACCTGGAAGACAGAATGGTGGAATTCACTGCCACGGAACAAAATAAAGAAAAAAGAATGAAAAGAAATGAAGACAGCCTAAGAGTCCTCTGGGACAACATTAAATGCACCACCATTCGCATTATAGGGGTCCCAGAAAGGGAAGAGAGAAAGAAGGGACCCGAGAAAATATCTGAAGAGATTATAGTCGAAAATTATTGAAAACATCAATTCTGAAGTTCTCAATTATATTTTTAATAGTACCTGAATCTGTCAACTCTTGCGTTTTTAAAATCTGCTAACATGTATAGAGGAGTAAGCATCTAAAAAGTTGTATGAATGATGCATTTACACAAATTAAACTATGATAAAAATCAAAACATATGTAAAAATAAGCTCGTCTGCATTGTCTCTCACCCCCCTCAGTGAAATATACTCACCTCAAAAAAATCAAATATTAGTTCCAGGTTATCTGGTTCCATTGTCTGTATACTATACTCTGTCCAACGATCAGGCTGTAAACCATACCCACACTCTGGCTGTGAATGCCTGCACTTGAACTCATTGTCGCTTATTAAGGATATCTCCAGAGTATTGGACATTTTGTGAAGAACAGTGGGAGATACCCTATCATCGTCATCTTCCTCCAGACCCTCTAGTGTCAGCTTTACCCTACATAAAAGGAAAAAATAATGAAATGCAAAAAGTGAAAAAGAGGGAAAATCCATATAAATGTTACCAAAGCATTAAATTTAAAAATGCTCCTTGTATATGCTAAACCCTCAAATAAAAATATTACACAGACTACACATACTACAGGTTAAGGCATTAGTTATACTTTATAAAATAGTGATGTTTTATCTCCACACATTTCTGCAAAGTATTAAAATGAGATAAATGCTCATTATGCCTAAGGCTGTTTTCATTAATTCTTTAGGTTTTTTAAAATGAATCTAAAAGGACATCATTTACTATTATCCATTTATAATTGGCTATCTCAATTTCTTATGAGAAGTTTCACAAATATATATATAAAACAAGTACAAATTTGAACCATATTCTGTTAGTGTGCATTAAAAGACTGTTAGAGTTGGCAGTTGTAAATTTTTACATTTCCTCTTTCTTCTCCTCACCACAGTGAGTCCAGGTACTTTGTGAACAGTACATCATTAAAGAAAATTATTGTATTAAATATATATATTTGTATGTATTCATGGTTTTATGTGTACATATGTACCTTTTTAATGGAACAAATGAATAAAAAAATAAACCAAGAGTCTAAAACTCTTATAGACTCCACAGCAATGAAAACAAAAGACAAGTTACCCAGGCTATTGGGTCACAAAGACTAGTTTACTCCCAATGAGAAGCGATTAGTTGCACAGAGCACTTGTAATGCCAAACAGTCAACTCAATTCTAGAATATTTCTTGCACCAACTGGAATGTACATAGATTAAGCAACTCTAATACCAGTGATGTAGAAGCAACGTTATTGTACAGAATACAGCTGTGCTAGGAAAACTTTTCATTCTAGATTTAAATGAGATCCACTTAATAATACAAGTAACAGAACTGTATTAGTGAGGCCTGCTCTCTCCGAATGGCGTTGCTGCCTTCAACCACCGTGCAGACTTGCCTCACAGGCACACACTCTGAGACCTTCCAGAGGGGATATGAACACAGGTTATTCAATTAGTAATAATGTTCCATAATCATACTGTAAAACCAAAAGTAGCACCACTTTAATAATCCAAACAAAAATGATCATCTCTTCTCTCCAAACTCTTAGGAACAGTTCTGAACAACTGATTTACTGATTTTGTTGGTGGGCCTGAAGGAACAAACATTCTCTACCAGGACATATGAAAAGCGACCACAAGTGGATAGTAATGAACAAGCAAGGAAGGAATGGAAGATTAAAAATGGCTATTCTAGGGACTTCCCTGGTGGTCCAGTGGTTAAGATTCCACGCTCCCAATACAGGGGGCAGGGGTTCGATCCCTGGTCAGGGAACTAGAATCCCACATGCCGTAGCCAAAAAAAAAAAAAAAGGCTAATCTACAAATAGCAATGTGCATCTATCCCCCCCCCAAAAAAAATCAAGTTTAAAGGGATCTATGAAAGAATTTAGTTCTAAATGAACTAAATATTAAAGGTTTTACTCAAATAGCTATATAAATGTTATAGTCTATCATAAGTAACATTGCTTTCCAAGTTCTGGTGGAATCAAGCAAAAGAGAAACTTGTGTTGTTGAAAACGTGGTGGTAATGAGATAAAACATCATGTCTAGTGTTTTATTTAAAATGTAAATGCTGTTGCTAAGTTTTTAAAAGTCCTGATAAACTTGCAGATAAATTTTCTAGCCAAGGAAGGCTTAACCTATCAATAACATGAATTTGGGGGAAAAAAGATGGTCAAAACAAACATTGGTTTCTAGCTATGCACAATTATTTCAGTAGGAATCAGTCACTTAATTTGTAGAGCCCAACTAAGTATGGTTATAAAAATCTTCCAGTTTAAGCCTAAGCAATACAATAATACATACAAACACTCAATTACTATATAAACAAGAACAGTACAGGACTCAGTATGCATGTGCAATCCAATCAGAACCCCATTAATTATCTATTAATTTTTTTTTTTTGGCCATACCGTGGCATGCAGGATCTTAGTTCCCCAACCAAGGATCGAACCTGTTCTCCCTGCAGTGGAAGCAGAGTCCTAACCACTGGACTGCCAGGGAATTCCCTCTATTAATTTCTTAATTACAGTCAAAGAAAAAAAAAAATCCTAATAAGCCCAAACAACCAAGGCTTTATCTTCTACTGCTACCTTTATTTCAAGGTCTTATGCTAATAAAACACTTTACAGCGGTTAATACAATTTATTTGCTTCCTTTAACATGTAAATAAAATATTCAGTTATTTATGACTAACTGGTTAGAGAATCTTTGTGATCAAATGGATCTTGCAGATCAGCCACGTGGTCCAATTACCTAGGTTTTTCAGAAGCAAAGCAGAGGCCTAGAAAAGCTAATGAACAGAGGCAAGGTACACCCAAAACTCTTTACTCACAGAATAGCCAATGGAAAGGACTGTGAAGTGTTACCCACCCTTTCCCTTAGGTATTTTATGACTGGTATAGGTAAGTATTATAATATTTTCAGCAGTTATTGTAAAACATTTATGGATTTACAAACTGCAACATCATTATCAATTTTATTCTGAAGATAATAAGTATTACTATTAATTACTTCAGTTACTGAAAATGGCCCTTTCAACCCAGCCCTGACATTTTGTCAGAAAAAGCTGCATAACGTATCAAGACTTAGAACTCTCAGTCCCCAAGTTACAAAAATTCAAATGATAGGGCTGCCTCGGTCGTTGAGAAATCAGTTCACTCAAAGATATACATGGTGACATTACAGAAAAATTAAGTTACTTACTATTTTGTTATTTATACAAAGCTTGACATCTAAATCTTCGTAAGATTAAAATTAAACTAATCTGGAACTGCTATGGTAACTGTGACCTCTCCTTAACGAAAAAGTTTCTCGTTTTCAAGCCACCGGAAAATTTAGGACACTGAAGTATATTTCCAACAATCATTTTTCTCTGTTCATGCCATTCTCCCCTCATTTAGCACAAAATCACTTCGTTACGTCAATTTTAAAACAAAATATTTATTGCTACACTAAGAAATTTTAAATGGTAGAAACTACAAAGATACATAAGCCTAGAAATCATTTATCTAAGTAAAAACAAAATTTTCTGGTTTCCAATTTGGAGATTAAGACTAACATAAGTACATTTAACTGTAGCAATCTTCAGGCAGGGAAGCAGTTCACTCTCACAAGACACCGTATTTATTAGAAAATGTGACATTATCTGTAAGTGTGTTATTTTCTTAGTTTATACACATAAAGGTTATAACCAGATGGATCAGAAATCTACAGCATTAGTGAAAATAAATAGCCTAAGTAACAAATACACATGGTCATACCTAAATCTAGATTTTTTTAATTTTTTCTTGGTTATCGAGACAGGAGGTTTCTCAGAATAATGCAAACGTAATCTGATTTCAGTCTGACATGTCAGCCATCCAGAATCCAGAGTCTCAACACCATCTGGCAAAGTAAATATGAAGAACAGTAATTAATATACACATTTTTAAAGCCAATCCAATAAGTACAATATATATTGACAATTCTAGTTCACATTCATAGTTTAATATACTCAGGTTATCTATCACTGGTATTTCTCTCCAAAGCAAATATATAAGTAGTCTTGTCATTGAAAAAGAACTTTTATATCAAGTAGGGGGGAAAAGTTAAATGAACATTAACAACTAGCCAAACTTTAGCACTAAAGTAAATTAAAATACTTCTGTTGAATATATTATTGAAGTAATACAAATCTATCTCAGAAAGAATACATATTCCAAGACAGCTTCTAACCTAGCATTTGTTCCACTGGCAGTGGATCACTACTACACTTCCAAAGCTTCACATGAAATATTCAGCTGAAACTAGTTATTCCACTAGTGCTGGCAGTGGAGATACGAGGTGGTAATAACAAAACAAATGTATTCTCCATTTACATATTCTGCCATAGATAAACTGCATGATTGTGATAACACTGTTAGCACTGTTTAACTTGAAATTTCTTACTAACAAAGGTAACAACATTTTCATAAATACCAGGGAGCTGACAACTGTTTTGGGCCTAAGTTCTTCAGCAAGAGGACTTCCAAAAAAAAAAAAAAAAAATCAAGAAACTTTTCTCCTTAGGTATGATTTCATAACTATCAAATTTCATACATGAAGAGAAACCATTACCATCTCTTAATTTTAAACTGTTTTCAGAAATGGACAGAGTTGGAGAAATGGCTTTCTATCCTGAAGGCCAACTAAAGCTGAATTTAGGAAGATGACGACAACAGCAACAGATGACAAAAGAAATGCCATGCGTTTATAACCATGCATAGTAACTAACATATAATAGAAGGCTATAATGTCATCATCACAGTTGAAGAAATGAGAAAACAACTTCTCCATTACAAAAGCTCTCCAAAACATGTAGCATAAATTTTGTGTAGTCTCTAAAACACTAAATAAAACTATTTGAGTATGTTAGACTACCTTATGATGTGATATAAATAATCCCAACAAAATCAAGAAAAATAAGTTAAATTCCTGCCCAAATACTGCAAAAGCATGTACATTTCTAAAGTGGATAAACATATGTACTTAGTAAAACCACAACCAAAACATTCAGGCCCTATTCCTTCCTGTACTCAACAGGAATGCAAACTGGTTATGAGCAATTATCTCTGGTTCACAGTCAATGCAAGCACACATTCTGTCCACCCCCTTTACACCTTTTGACTCCTACAGTATAGTATCTAAAATGAAAATGCAGTTTAGCATGATAATGCTGATACACTGTGAGAATTCCAGTCATTGAAGAAACAACTTGAATCCTTTGGATAAAGTATTTACTGATGCAGAAAGTATATGAATGCATATTCCACTGTAAATTAATTGTTTAAATACTCAGCCATAATTACTAGAACATTCTGCTACTTAGTCTTGATTTTACTATAAATGCACATACAAACACAAAATGCACAAACATAGCTTATGAGTAACACTTCACACTTTAAATGTTGAGAACAATTAACATCATTTTCAAACATAGTAGTGTTAAGTGATGATATAGTAACAGTTAAGTATAATACTTTTAAATTAATTATATTAATTCATATACCTAAGGTCACCAGCCAAATAAAAACTAAAAAATAAATAAAATTTTAAAGCATAAGAATTATACTGGAGGGAATTCCCTGGCGGTCCAGCAGTTAGGACTCTGCACTTCCACTGCAGGGGGTGCGGGTTCAATCCCCCTGGTTCGGGAACTAAGATCCCACAAGCCATGTGGCATGGCCCAAAATAATAATAATAATAATAATTATACTGGAAACTATTATTTAACACAATGCATTTGTTTTTTGGATCTAGTCTTCTAGTCTCTATTTTCAATATCATACTGTCATATTTCCCTGTGCTGTTTCTAATGAAATGTAAGGTAACATCTCAACCATGTGAATAAAAATTTTCAAAACTCAGTCTCACTTACTGTGGATTCCAAATTGTCCATCGTCAATAATAATTTCACTTTCTAAAATTGAAGGAAAATAGAAAATCTAGTTAAAATTCATGATGTATATACAGAATGAACAATTGAGAAATTACCCACCTTAAGGATTTTTTTAAAAATTAATTTAGAATTTAAAAGCAGCCCAAAGTGAATAAGCATATTTATTGTAGCCCTCAATAAAGAAATCCCTTTTAAGGAGGCTATCAAACAGTAATGGTTCTTATATTCATGGTGATTATTCACAATGTTGTAAGGAAGAGAAAGAAAACTCCTCAGAGAGGTACTCTAGAGGCACTGGTACAAATGTTTATACCAACCAATGTATGAGACTGACAAGTTGCTGGACAACAATATCTCCTGGTTGATTTTTCAAACCAAAGGTCTTGGCACAATTAAAATGCTTATTCTTACGTAGTGCGTATTCTGAACTTACCTAAAATATAATGCTCCTCAAACCCCAACTATTCTCTATAGCCAGCTAAAAGCTTTTTAAACAGCATAAACTTACCTGTATATATAGAGCTATGAGGAATTATCAAAAAGTAAGTGTTTGCACATTGCCTCCTAACAGAAATTTCAACTAAATGAGAAAAGCTGTTAAGCCCCACCCTCTGAGTAAAATACTAATTATCTTCCCTGCTATTTCCTTTCCCAGTTTACTTTAAACATAAATCTGAATTTGTCAAAATAAGTGTGACAGTTCCCAATAAAGATTTTCTGGTATATTTCACGCAGCTGTTAAGTTCAGAAGTTATATTTTCCAAAAGTATAAAATACATTTATTAAAAAGACAAGAAACAAAATCATCCTTTCTCAAAATAAGAAAATATATTTAACTGCAAGATGCTTCAAAATGCAATTTTTAAAATATCCAATTCCTAATAATTTCCAACCTCAGTATGGCACTATTTTAATTCTAAAGTACACTACATAAAAATTCTAAATATACTATCAAAAATATATTACAAAAATGTATATACAAAAAGAAAATCCAATAAAGAGGACGGAATGAGATAGCTGTTTAAACGAGATGTGTCCTTGCTACATATAGGGTAAAGCAGAATCTCTCACTACTTTCTAATCTAAGCTAGTAACTAACAAGCCATTTATTCTTTAAATTCTAATTTTCTCTGGAAACTAAAATAGAGTTTTCAGCACACTAAGTCAATTTATAGATGAAACCAAGTAGGTAATTTAATGTATGTGAAAAGAACTTCAAATTTTAATCTCAGTATGGAAAAGGAAATTCAAAAATACTTGTATGAAGAGAAATGCCATTTTTAGGCACAAGAAAACTAAATAACGTTTAAACAAACAAACAAACAAAAATTATCTGAATAGCAACTTTAACACAGCCAGCAGGGTATTGGGGGAAAATGTCTGCTACAACCAAGAAATCTGAATTCATTCATACAAGTTTATTCAAGTATTTACTAGTTTAAAAAACACACACAAATAGAATAACTTATTCTATTACTATTCAAAGTTAAAAATGTAAGAATCATTGTTTTGGATTAATTCTTTCCTCAAATGTTCTAAGTTCTCTGAGCAAGTAATATCAAAGCCACGGATGGATGCTCAGTTAAATAAATGCTATTTTATAAACTTTTGTAAATACTCCAAATGTAAATATATATTCTACAATAAACCCATCTAATTCAAGAAATTAAAAATAACTAGGCAAGCATTTCTAATAAAGTTTATGAAGAAAGGCAATTAAGAACTGTTTAGTTTTGAAAGTAAGACCCATGATATGCTAAGTGAAACTTGTAGTACTGACAATGCATTGACCTTAAACTTTAAAATAAATATTTATTAAATCCCACTAAGCCATTGTGCAGCATATTAGTAACTTTATGCATATGCCTCAAACAGATGCAGTTAATGCCCATACCTAAAGGGGTTATTGATCGTGGTTGTAGATGAGTCTCCCACTTGTGAACTATGACTTGACATGGACCACCGATAGTCTGCAATTTAAAAGTTAAACGTCTGCAATAATTTCTTGTATCTTATTTTCTACCCATGACGCCATTAGATGTTTGTGGCCTAAGTCTTATACTAATTATGAAACCAAGAGATTCACCTTGTTAATATCAATATTATATGCGAAAAATCAGGAATGTACCAGGTCAAAAAACATGATAAATGCTGGAAGAAAATGAGGGTGAGGCAGTAAACAAAAATAAGATGAACTGGCACATAAAACCATTTTAAACCCATTCTTAAATCTTCCTACAATACTCAGTTTTAATCTTTAACTGATATTCTGTCGTAAGTTAAAGTTAACAGCAAATATACTTTATGTTTGGTATGTCGGAAGTCAATGAAGTATTACTGGAAGATTGAAGTAACTCCTCAAGTGTTTGGAAAAAGCCTAGACTCTCTGATAGTAGAAATACTGAGAACGAATACTTCAAGATCAATTATCACAAGTTACTCAAGGAACCAGAGGGCATAATAAAGTTCTTTATTACATATATTTAACTAGTAAGTAGGTAACAGGAAGAATATCAGATTCTCGTATCATAGTAACCAGTGTTTCTAAGGAACACAGGAAGCCCTTTCCTTTAGGAAAGGACACATGCATGGGTAAATCTGAAGAACAAGTTTGATTAAAGGGGAATGAACATCCAGTTTTACTCTTAATGCCTTAAAGTTTATAAATTCATACAGTGTGAAAATTTTTAATACTGTCTTGTTATCAAATTCTCTTACTAAAAAAGAAAATAAAGCTTTATGTATTGTTGATAATGTCTACAGCAATTTAAAAGCAAGAATGAACTACCACAAGGATTCCCTTGTGTTCCTAAAGTACTGAAGTATGAAGTGTTTCCTAATTTTCCTTGAAGTATTTAAAACAAAACAAAAAACCCTAAACTTGTCTAATTAAACTTATGTGCCAAAATACAATCCTTAAATACATATTTTAAAAGCAAAATTTCAAACTATATCCTTACAAGGTATTTTTCTTTCTTCTTCTGAAGAAATTTAGTAAAATACAGAGAAGCAAAAAGAAACAAAAATCACCCATTATCACACTACTTAGGGATAATCACTATCAATATTTTCACATATCTTTAAACCCTTGTCTAGGCATATATATACTCTTAAGTCTGGAACATATAAGCTTCTCTCTTTATTACATCTGTAGATGGCATTAAATACTCTTCTATAACATTTTATAGGATTTCAATATTGATTTTAATAATAAATGTGCCAAATGATAACAAATAAGTATGTAACAAATCAGGCAAGAGATAATTCTGTCACTTAAAATAACCAGAGGTTAAAATCATTTTTAAAACTTGCAAACATTTGAAGTTTGAAAACTAAAATTGCATTAGATATACATTCAATTCCTTAATCCTGGGATAATACAGGAACTCATTTTCTCTAGCTGAATACATCCTTGTTATAAGGGTTCACTTGTGAATTGATAATAAACTGTGTAGACGTTTTTAAAAATGTAAATGTGAAAGTGCTAATCTTAAAATATGGTGAATTACGCTAAAAAAACAAGAAACATCTGATCCTGCATCTGCTAGATGTTTTTTACAACTTTTTGCTATCACTTTTTTGAATTTGTTTTCACACATCAAACTTTCTAACTCTCAAAAGATGCAAATGTATACATTAAAATAGGAATGTTTCTTAGCAATAATGGGCAACCAGAAATAACTAATCTATTCCCTTCTTCCACCCCTCCCATGTCCCCTGCACTCCCCTCAAAAAAATAAAAAATCCTCTTCGCTACAAAAGTGGTGTAGATCCATATTCTTATAAAAGTTACTAATCAAATGTGACTTGAAAGGGTGCCATGAACATAATAGTAAATATCAGCAGGGATTAAAAGTGGGTAGAAGAAAGGAGAGACTTTGTTTTTGTTTTAACTTTTTGTTTTAATTCAATGAACATAATAGTAAATATCAGCAGGGATTAAAAGTGGGTAGAAGAAAGGAGAGACTTTTTGTTTTAACTTTTTGTTTTAATTCAGGTGTCAGGGGAATTCCACAAAAAGTGTTGATTACAGTATCTATACTTAATCATGTAAGAATAGCCCTGTGGATTAAACACTTGAGAGGGAACATATTTTAGTAGTAATTTTTAAAACTCCACCCCTAACTGTTTTAGTAACAAACCCACTAATCATAGCATAAAGCAAACTAGGCTTGAACAGAATGGAGTCTTGAGGAGCAGTCCAAAGGGCCAATTCAACAGATGGCTTATAATTGTGTCTACTGGCGTTCACACTACAAATTCATGGTTGGTACATAAAATGTTATAATATTGACAAATGAACCAAGTTTTAAAACACACTGAATTTCCAAAATTGTTATGACTACTTTATTAAACTTTAGTAGGTAATCTTAAATTTTAGCTTACCAATGTTCTTTAAAACAAAAAAAAACCTTAACACCTGAGCATTGGGAAATTAAAGATCTTAGTAACGATTCCAAAACATGCAATCCTTTTTAATATGCTAAATGCAGTAAGTCATTCTTCAAGATCTTAGGAAAAAAACAAGAGTTCCATTCTGTAAAAGACTGCCACAATTTTAAGCACTTTGGAGTCAAGCGGAAAATGGCTCTTTGGAGACAAAAGTAACAATATCAGTCCAAGACAGTACTCCACTAACAGGACTGGTAGAGTTATTTCACATTTTAGCATGTGTTAAATCAGATGATTGCTGGAATGTTTCTCAAACATGCATATTAACAAAAATACAAAAAACCTGTTTCCACAAAAAAGTCATAATGACTGCTTTCTTAAACAGTTATTGATTGACATCACTCAGCTATATCAAGCACTGAGAAAAAGAAACAAGATTATATAAGAGGTAGACTGGGGTTTTTGTTTTTAACAGACCACCAAGCAAAACTATCACTATCGTGGAATATCACTGCTTTCAAATATCATAAAAACTGTTAAGTGTAAACCTTAAAAATTTCACTGTTTCCTTTCTACGATTTTGAAAAAAATGGAAAAAAAATGCCCATGTGAAAGGGGCTCTGAATTTTTAATCTATGTCAGAGGCCAGAGCCAGTTAGTTAAAAATCACTATTTTTAACAAGACTAGGAAGAAAAACGGTCACTTAGGAGTGAGTAAAGCAAAGAAGGCTAGGCCGACATACATCTCTGAGATGGTTCAAATTCAAAGTTAACAGCTGAGGGTATTTAGCATCCAGAAGAATTTTATTAAGAAACCATTGTACAAAATGACAACCTGGGCTATTATGAAAATAAACAATTGTCTGCCTACCAGATGATTGATTCTTTTGTTAAAGGATTTAAATAAAAATCAAGGGACATTAAGAACAAGGTAAAAGAATTTGTAATGAATCTAATTATGAGTGAATGTTAACACCTGTAAAAATTAAAAGCAGATGTTACTGAAAAATAAAGAGCTATTTCACTGAAATGAATGAAAATTTCAAAGACAATATAATTAAAAAGTGGCTAACATCTCAGTATGAGACAACAATCCCTAATTCCAGCCACAAATAAAAAGGGGTGAACATGGATTAAAAAATGTTTAAATTACACATTAATTCAAAAATTATCTTTGGTGAAGATGTGAAATTAATGGGTTATCTGCAGACTCACAGCAATGTTTCCATTCCAGGAATATCTACTACCTTTGTTTGTTATGTTTAAATAAGATAATATTTGTCACCTGTAAAAAATTATTTTAGAATTTAATATATTAACACCTTATTCTAATTCTACAAAGTATAAGAACATACAGCTGTGAGAAATTAAGAGAAAAAGGACTTCAAGACTAACTTCTAAACTAAAAGGAATATGACAGAAAGAGCAAATTACGGAAGAGAAACTATGAATGGTAAAATTTTATTTATAGAAAAATTTTAGCAATGGAAGGGATGTAAGAAATCTATAGTTCAAACCCTTCATTTTATAGATGAGGAAGCTGAATTCTGAAGGTCAAGTGACAAGATCACAAGATTTTTAGCTTAGGTTCTACAACTGCTTGGATAACCTAAAACTTTTGACCCAGTAAAATTAACCTTATTACCCATTTCAGTTTTTCAATGCTTTCATAATTATTTTGCTTTCCAATCATTCTTTATATTCATAAGATATATACTCCAATAATTTACATCATTTCACGATTTAAGATTCCTTGCACATTAGTTCTATCATTTGACAATGCACAATTGAGACAAAGTTTCTAATTACTTCTATTAAAAATTATGATTCATTTAAAAAGCGCCACCAACTTTAAAAAGAAAAGTGTCACTTTAAGCTGGCGTGTGGGGAAAAAAAAAAAACCTCTAGCCATATGCATGGGATTTTATGTGGCTATTTACTCTATTCCATGAAAAACATACTTACCATGGCAGCCCCTGCATCACACGGTACATGTGTACACGATACAGAGCACCTACTTAAAGAAACACACTCACCAACACATACTGTAAACTTTTGCAAGTATTACAAGGGGAAAAACTTGTTTCTTACGGTAAGCAGACTTCGTGCCAATTTTTTGGAAAAGGCATTTTGGACGGATTTGCTGCTTTTGGTTACATTTTCAATGAAAAGAGAAAATACTGTAGGTTGGCTTAATTTGACCTGTGTTGACAACAGTCTTACTTTAGGAAACTACGCCCAAAAGACTCATTATGATTTTTCTTGTCCAAATGCCCCCTTAAGTAAAATTTAGTTAATTTCACATACCAGGATCCTCAAATAAGCTTTCAAAGTCATGAGTGCTATGATCTACATAACTATGCACAAATGTTCACTTTATACTAAAGAACTCTGCCACAATGCACAACCCCTACCAAATAAATGATCTTTTCCTTAGTCATTAAAGTGAGACTATTGTCAAGATAAGCCAACATAATGATCAACTATAATGTAATTTAATTTTAATTACTGAGTATATTCACAATATATTCTTGGAATAAGAAACGTAATAGGTGCAAAAGACAGCTGAAGTGGGTTTGTCAGTTTTTCTCTCTTTTATAAAGGTGGCTAAGAGACTGAGATAACAGTGGCTGCTTGCATTTTTTTTTTTTAACATGTAACAAGTATTCAAGGACCCCAAAGGGAAATAAATTTTTAAAAAGATCTAATCCATGTTTGCTTCCTAGACTCCTCCCTAAGCCCTTGTTCACATGCAGCCCAAAGTGTGCTCAAAGGTAAAAATCTGAAGGAAAAGAATCCTTTCAGCAAATAAGTATCTTTAAAATAAAGAATCAACTTTCTTTTTCTAAATATGAAAACGTTCCCAAAATAATAAATAAATCATTGTGAGCAAGCAGATTTAGATCTAACTGATATTCCAAAGGCCTTCAGAAAAGATCCTGGTCTATCAACACTATCACTGAAAAAAATCTAAAAGGAATGACTTCAGTTTTGATAGGAGTTAATGCAGCCACTAAGAGATGGCTGTGTTGAAATAATTTTTTCAAAGTTACTTAAAGCTGGCTATATACACCTCTAAATATATCTATACCACAGACGAATTAAAAAAATGAAACAAAAAGAAAAACCCTTACTACTGGTTACTAACTAGTTTACAAAAGTTACAGAAAATGCACACCTATCAAGAACACTTATCATTAAAACCAATTTCATGATAAGCATATTGCAGAACATACTTACTATTAGTCTTTTAAAAATTCCATTGCACACACTATTTGCCTCTGAAGAGGCTACTTCCTTTCTTTTTGGTACTAAAATATTATTAATCTAGAGTTCTTTTTTCCTTATTTGATCTAAACAAACTCATTTTATTTTTAATGTTTCCAAACTTAAGTTAGTTGCTTTTGAAAGAAGTCTTCTAAAGAAACTGGAAACTAGATAAAGAAAACATACCTTTGGTTCTAAAAAGCACCCTTTGAAGTAGCGGTACTGAACTGATACTCCTCTACTAAGTACAATGGTTGCTTTCCATAACATGCTGTGAGAAAAAAGAATTAAAGCAGCAGCATCAGTATCAAACTAAAATGCATAAGGTCTTCATTAATTCATAAAACCCCTCAAGTAAGGTCTGTGATCAATACCATTTATTTATTCCTACACAAAATTTTACTCCAGGCCTATCTGAACCAGATACTGGGAACACAGTGATGAATAAGGCAGAAAGAGCTCCATCTTCAAGGAGATTGCTTGCTTATGTGGATAGACAAATATATAAGCAAACAGCATACATAAGGGCTAGCTGACCTTTCTGAGGTAACAAGTTTTGGAGGGAGACCTCAACAAGAAAGAACTGTCTGAGTTGAGACCTAAATGATGAGCCATACAAAGAACCAGGAGAAGTAGTATTCCAAACAGAAAAGGCAAGCAGTGCAGACCTCTGAATCTTCTCTAACTTTCCACTTAGCTAGGGATGTTACATGGCTGCTAAGAGGCTTTCAGGCCAAGGCCACTAACTTAAATGCCTGTTCCCAACTGTCCCTTATTCTGTCCTGCCCAGCCTCTGGCTATTTCCCTAGCCAAGCAATCAGTGTCTGCATCTTACTCAACGTCTTCCTCTGAACTATGTCATTCTACATATTTTAATGCTAATTCTAAAGCTTGGACTCAACAGTGAAAGAATTCACTACAATTCATGATTATAACTGATTTTTAGCTTCAAATCATAGGCCAATGATATTCAAAGTGTGGTCCCAGGACCATCAGTATCAACTGGGAGCTTGTTAGAAATGCAAAATCTCAGGCCAGGGCTTCCCTGGTTGCGCAGGGGTTAAGAATCTGCCTACCAATGCAGGGGACACGGGTTCGAGCCCTGGTCCGGGAAGATCCCACATGCCGCGAAACAACTAAGTCCATGTGCCACAACTACTGAGCCTGCGCTCTAGAGCCCACATGCCACAACTACTGAGCCTGCATGCCACAACTACTGAAACCCACGCGCCTAGAGCCCGTGCTCCACAACAAGAGAAGCCACCGCAATAAGAAGCCTGCGCACCGCAACGAAGAGTAGCTCCCGCTCGACGCAACTAAAGAAAGCTTGCATGCAGCAACGAAAACCTAATACAGCCAAAAATAAATTAAAAAAAAAAAAAATCTCAGGCCACATCTAGACCTACTGAATTAGAAACTCTGGGGAAGGGCCCAAGCACTCTGTAATTTAACAAGCGTCCAGGTGACTCTGATGATGAACACAAGTTTAAGAGCCCATGTCATAGACCATTACCCAAACATTAATTCAGCATGAATAGTTCAGTGACTAAACGGCAGCTCCAAATATTCTTCCATGATACCAGATGACTAGCACTGCTCCCCACCTGGCTCTGCCAAGACAGACTTAGGGCGTTATCCTCACTCTGACTCAATTCTGATTTCTAACAAAATATCCACAACCAGCTGTCACCCCTGGTCCTAGCTTCAACAATCAGATTAACCTGGTAATAATAAAATACATATGCCCTGGCTCCACCCTGGGAAACTCTGGTTTCATAGATCTGGGGTGCAGCTTGGTCTCGTGGAGTTTGATAAACTGGACATATGTGATTGGTTGAGAAACACTGCTGCACAACAAGGACAGCCTAAATGCTCGGAACATGTGCCCTGACTACTTCTCCCTGATAAGCCTCAGAATCCTTTTCAACACAGGGCTCCAGGCAGATTCTACCAACTCTGAGATGAAACTTATTTCCCATCTCTGCTACCAAAAAAAAAAAGGCAAATTTCCAGTATTATTTCACCCATAAAACCAGCCAGAGTATGTGAAACTAGCCCCAGATGTGCACAGCAGAATTAGTGGGAAGCTTTAAAAATGTGCTGGGGCCCCTCTCTCGTGCACTATTTATCAATCTTACAGGAGCAGGGTCTAGGCATTTTTTTAAAAGCCCCCTTTTTTAAAGTGCTTTAAACCAGTTAAAGTGCTTTTTAAATCATTTTTTAAAGTGATTCCAATGTGCTCCCCTGGTTCAGAACCACCAAACGAAAAGATAAGATGGTGAGAGCAATAAAATGAGTCTTTTTACTTTACTTCCCTAAGCAAACATAGCAAAGTTATAAATGAACCAGAGGGACTTCCCTGGTGGAACAGTGGTTAAGAATCCGCCTGCCAATGCAGGGGACGCAGGTTCGATCCCTGGTCCGGGAAGATCCCACGTGCCGCGGAGCAACTAAGCCTGTGCGCCACAGTTACTGAGCCTGCGCTCTAGAGCCCACGAGCCACAAGTGCTGAGCCCACGGGCCTAGAGCCCACGCTCCACAACAAGAGAAGCCACCGCACCACAACAAAGAGTAGCCCCGGCTCAGCGCAACTAGAGAGAAAGCCCGAGTGCAGCAACAAATACCCAATGCAGCCATGAATGAATGAATGAATAAATAAATAAAATTACTTAAAAAAAAAAATTAACCAGAACTGTTCAGTGACGTCAAGAATGAACGTAACCTGATGAAACTCAAGAAAAACCAGGAAAGAGGGGCAGTGAGAAGGTTTAGTGCACCTGTCTGATTTTGAATTGCCCTCATATCCTCCCCACAAAAATACCATAAAATCTCCAAGGAGGGCAAATAAAATCATAAGTGACCCACATTTTCTGCATTATTAGGAAATAACACCACAACCTTCAAATTGTTTGTGAGAAAAAAATTCCAACAGAGCTCTTGTCACCACAAACCTGTAGGTACAGAGAGACTTAAGAGACTCTGAAAAGGAGGAACAGAGGACTTAAATGCAGAGTACACTGAAATCCCAAAGAAACACAGTTCTAAAACACAAGACTGGGGAATTCCTTGGTGGTCCAGTGGTTAGGACTCTGAGCTTCCACTGCAGGGGGAAGGGTTCAATCCCTGGTCTGGGAACTAAGATCCAGCACGCTGCCAAAAACAAACCAACCAACCAAAGACCCCCACAAGACTGTTGTTTACAGGCAAACAGATTTGTTTACCTTTTGTATCATCTTGTATCAACTACTTATATCACCTGTGTCATCTACTTCCTTTCTCTTTGTGAAGCACTGTTTATCTGCCATATATGAATCAATTATACTTCATTGTACAGCAATGTCAAAATGGCTGCTTCCTTAAAATTAAGAAGTTAACTGTTCTCATTCTGTTCACATCACTTTGACCAGGTTGGCTAGAATGGACTTAAGACAGGTAACAGGGCAGCTCAAGAGTTCAGAGCAGAGGTAAACAAGTTTAGAAAGACATGAGGTTTCACTTCAGACGGGAGTGACTAATCCACAAATCAAGGAAAAAATAGCCACTAGAAGAGAATAAACATCTCGTTTTCCTGTGATCCCAATATCATTTGTCAACAGAACTTAACTTATAAAAACAGAAGAGAATTGGCTGAGAAAATGTGTCACACTAATGACAAATAGAGAAACAGGTGTTCTATGTATGTTTTTTGTTTTCTTTTCCTGAGTTTACATTATGGTATTGTTTTACTTTCCTTATTTCCCTCTGCTTTGCCATCAGTGCTCCTCAAACTGTCTGCTGTGAAGGACCAGTTTCTGTTTACTTCTTTGTGTTACCCTACTTGTCCCGTGACCAATACTTCTGGTCTATGATGTACCCAGTTCAATGAGGTAAGTCCATGACATGCATGGGTATCCCAGCAATGTCAAACTGCCCATAAACATTTCTAAATGCTTGCTCTCAATTTTTGTATTTCTCACATCGTGCACTGATAAAAAAATGTTTTTTGTCTAGCACTGAGTCCACAGGCCACATTTTTAGTAGCACTGCTTAATAATCATCTAATCTGATGTTTCTCCCTGGGGGCACTGCATGTATTTGTATACTATTTAGAATCTCCTCATCTTTCCTTTACCCCCACACATACATCTTGACAATCCGTAACACTTCAAAATATCCACACAGAGAAGGACCACCTTTGTTGACAACACTGATTCTATCCTAATGCCTTTACCATGCAGATAAAGGAACCAAGGTTTAGAGATATAAGATCTGCCCAAGATCACAGCTAACTGCGGAACTGAAACTGGCACCCAGATCCTCCTTTCCCCACTCCAATGCACCAACACACCCATGCTAAGTTTAGTGCTGCATTTAATGTCAGTAGTAAACTCATTTCATTACATTAGCTAAAATTTCTAAGGATGTGTTCCACTCTCTGCTACTTTTAAAAGAATATATGTCTCAAGAAAATTATTTCATAGGCTAAAGCAAAAATTAGATCTTTTATCAAGAATAGTACTGAGAAGCCAAAAAATGCCTTAAAAAGTTTTTTAAAATAAGAAATAACAATATAAGCCTGTTTAGAAATATGGTATTAAGCATCAAAAGAACCAGCCAACAGCCAAGAGTTGAAAATGACTTTTTGCGAGGTGGAAATTGAGAAACAGAGGAACTTGTTTATTCACAGCAAACTTTGTAAAATGATTTCACTCTTTATACATATGTGATTAAGTTTGATACAAATTAAAAGAAAAATATACCAAGGTATCTTAGAAACCCCCAAGTTTATAATCTGAATGTCACAATTATTCAGTATTATAACATGTCCATGCTTACCTTTCACCTGTCTCGTTCTCTGGAAGAAGAGCCACAGCATTTTGAGGATTCCAGTTTCCCAAAGCATCAGAGCTTCCACATATTGCAAAAACCTCTCCTAAAGAAACGTAACGAGTTATAGTGGGTTAAGTAGGAACATCTCATTTTAGTTTTAGGAAACTGCACTAATTTAATGGGATGCAGAGTCCCTTTCAGTGGAGATGGAAGAGCTTCAGCGGAGAAACGGGTTTGGACCCAGGTGCCACTCACACTAGCACCTGCGTTATTAACCTGACCCACCTCTACAGAACCAAAGGCAGAGAAAAGGAAGGATGTATAGGGACAGACTTTTCTTCATTTTTCAACTACTTACTGAGCCAATAATGAGCACCAAGAAGACAAGGTGATCAAACGGCAGTCCTTGCCTTCAAGGCAGCTTCCAGTTCAAAGGAGCATATAAGTATCCTACAGAACCAGTACCTGATATATTCCAGGAACTCAAACAGTAGCTACCAAGAAGCTAAAGATCAAGAAAATTATCAATGGGACATGAGCAATGTAACAACAACAACCAAAGAAAAAAAAGTCCCCAGAACAAAGACTAGTGAAAAACTAGCCAAAAATCTCGTATTCCTTACTAAAATAAAGACTATCACACTTCATCTGAACACGTCATCAACACACAAACCAACGTATAGCCATCACCTATGTTTGCTAATTTCCATATATTTAGCAAAAGTCTACATCTTCTTGAATATAAGTATGCAGATATCTTTAACTTACATATCAACACATTCTGAATTACTATAACTAAAATCCATAAAGAAAAAACAAGGAACTGAGCCCAAATGAACAAACTTCAGGACAAACTCCTCCACACTCTGAGAGTAGCTTGGTTTCCAAGCTCTGGGCACTACTATAGTAAGACTAGAGTTCTAATTGGCTTTAGCCACCTGCATGGCATTTTATATGTTTGGACTGTCTAAAACTTAACTAAAATCCCAAGTGTGGTAGTCATTCAGGAGTTTTCAGGGTTCTAAACACATGTCTGTAAAAGCATACAGTGGTTACGTATAAAGATTTCATGTTAAAATATTCACCAATCCTTTAAAGTAACCAGATTTTTTTTTTGCAATTAACTTAGGTTATCACTACCTCTTCGGATTTAAAAAAAAAAAAAAAAAGATAAACACTATTGCTAAATACAAAGCACAAATATTTATTCTCAAGATCATATATATGTTGCTCTGCATATGCACAGCATATGCAGCTCAAAGTACAGATTACCATCTGTACTCACTGTAGCTCAAAGTACAGATTGCCATCAAATCACTGATTCAGGCCGGTTACACTTCCTTTGTAAAGGAGATTCTCATTAACCTTTCTCATGGAGTCAGTTATTTCTTATCCCCATTCAAAATAGCAGCTATTCTCTGCTCTGCAAAGAACATGTATCCCACATGGAAAAAGTGAAACTTGGACAATCTGTGGTTACTTTCCTTCTATATAAGTGCTCCTGCATTTTACCAATTCCCTCCTGCAATGTCTCTTTCTGCTGATTGCCTTTGAATATGGCTTCTATGAGAAAAAAAGGGAAACTTTTTACCAGAACAGACCTCTTTCTTTAATTGGATTTCATTTATAGAAGATTATAAAGACCTGAATGCTAACTAAAGGAATCTGCAAACAGCACCCCCACATATTCTTTTTACTTGTTCCCTCTTACTTCACTTCTCTCTGCAGTCTCTCCACTTTCAGCAGAGAACACTTCCTCCTTGCTTTGGGGAGGAAATCAAGGTGACATGAGATCTGGAGGGGAGGTGAGAATCCACCCCAACAACCCCTCCCTGTCCCTCTACCTCCTTTCCTTCCCACCTACAGATTCACCTACATTCACATCTGCCACCAGTCCTTGAGAAGGAGTTCCACCTTGTCAAGCTGACCCTTCTGTGGCTAATTCTGTGGTCACCACATTTGCCTGATGTGGCCAGCTCCTTCTAGCTTAAACTGCCTATGCACAAAAGTATGATATAGGTCTGCAGTCTTCTCTCCACAGAAGAGGTTACACACAGGACAAGAGGTGAGTACTAGACCCAAGGGAGCAACCCCATCAACTGACTAGCAATCTTCAATCTGCAGAATCTTGCCCAGAGGTGGAGCTGTACAAAATCATCTTGGCTAAGAATCTGAACTTGGACAAACACACACCGTCAGGTGCTGTGATGGATGCTGTATCAAAGATGCTTGACATACAGAATGAATCATTCATTCATTGTTCGAACACATACTTACCCCTGCTCTGAGCCAGGCACTGTGCTAGGTACAGGAATTCAGCACGAATAAGATAAAAGTCACATTTTTTTTCATAGAGCTTACAATCTGTCCACAAGAAAAATTACTCAGATAACTCCATAAAACTCATAAGAGGTACTACAAAAAAGAACCTTGAATTTCACAGGGACCTTAACCTAGTTGAATACGGGAAGTTGGGATAAGGAGAGTTAGGGGGGTGGCGGGTCGGGGCACAGATCTAAACAAAGGAAACAATTTGAGAAACCTCTAAAGGAGGAAAGGAATGCAAAAGATTTGAGAACTGGCCAGCATAGCCAGAGTGTATTAAACACGGAATTTTAACCCAGGTGTGATACTATTTGTTTTTTGTTTTTCTTTTGTTTTTTGGGCCGCACTGTGCGGCATGTGGGATCTTTGTTCCCCAACCAGGGATCGAACCCGTGTCCCCTGCAGCAGAAGGGAGGAGTCTTAACCACTGGACCACCAGGGAAGTAGCAAGGTGTGATACTGTTTTGACATGCTACCTTACACTAGAATTATTTCACACTGCTTCAGTAGACAGCAGAAAATACAATAAAGCTTAAAAAAAAAGATGTACAAGTAAGGAACAAATTTACCTTCGCCAAATATTTCACCAACTTCTCAACACTAGAAAAATTTCCTTCATTTTCATGACTTAAAAATCATAGCTCAGAGAATTCCCTGGCGGTCCAGTGGTTAGGACTGCACGCTCTTACTGACGAGGGCCCGGGTTCAGTCCCTAGTCGGGGAACTAAGATACCACAAGCTACACAGTACAGCCAAAAAAAAAAAAAAAAAAAAAAATCACAGTTCAATTATCTGTCCTGTGCAAAATTCACAGCTTTCCTGGAAAACATGAGACTAAGACATTTACTGTTTGGGAAGCTTTTTTTTCTTGAATTTGTTATGCTCCGAGCACATTCCTGTTATCAGGCATGTCCTAAAGATACTTTCATCTAATAATTAGGCTCACTCTAGTAACAACTCTATATTTAAGATAATCCAGATAAGAAAAACGCTCATTTATTTATTTTTTTTAAATGTTTAAAAGTAAAGTTTTACAATACCTGGTAAAAGAGCTCCTCTTATTTCAAAGGTAACTTGAGAAGGTGTCATTCTGATGGATTTATTTTAGGATGTCGTGCTAGAAAGAAAAAGATGTCATTTATAGTACATGAATATCAGCTCTAGATAGCTACCACCAAGAAACAAGTTAAAAACACAAAAACAAAAATGAATCTCAACTGTGAGCAAAAGATTTCAGAGACCTTACATAAAGAGACTGAATTATTTAGGAAGTACCTAGCAAGTTTTAGGACCTAGTGTTACAAACCTATTCTGTAAGAATGTATGGACCAGAAAAATCTGCAAAACAAGTGTGTCCAAACTTTTTTTAAGAATTCAAGATTATCTTGTCATATACCTTCTCCTCTAATAAGCGGCTGTTCTGAACTCAACCTATCTTTCCTGACCAGGCTCATGTTTACAGTGGAGGGAAACACACACACCAACAACTAGAGACAGAAAAAAACTTGGCTCTAGAGAGCATTTCTACTTTAATTAAGAAGGTTCCAATTTTAATAACAAGAATACAACCAAAGAACTTAAGTACCACCCACTGAAACAAACTAGTTACGCTCTGAAACAAGTTTGAGAACCTGCTTCTAAGTGACCTAACCAATGGCTTAAAAAAAACAATAACAAAAACCCCTTCCCCCTCACAAATCACTCTTTTCAAGTTTCTCTTTATTAACCACAGGCCCATCATTACTGTAGTTCTGCAGAATTGAATTTAGAGTCTCAACTCTGCAATTTATTGGGTTGGCCAAAAAGTTCGTTCGGTTTTAAGTAGCCATTTTTCTTTTAATATATTCATTTTTGGCTGCATTGGGTCTTCATTGCTGCGCGCGAGCTTTCTCTAGTTGCTGGGAGCGGGGGCTACTCTTCACTGCGGTGTGCAGGCTTCTCACTGCAGTGGCTTCTCTTGTTGCGGAGCACGGGCTCTAGGCGTGCGGGCTTCAGTAGTTGTGACACACAGGCTTAGTTGCTCTGCGGCATGTGGGATCTTCCTGGACCAGGGCTCGAACCCATGTCCCCCGCATTGGCAGGCGGATTCTTAACCACTGTGCCAGCAGGAAGTCTGCCATTTTTCATTTTCACCAAGAACTTTATTGAACAACATATTCCTTAACCGAACGAACTTTTTGGCCAAGCCAACATTATCAAACCCTGTAGATTTTAATTGCTCTTACACACATGCCTTTCTTTCTAAGTTTAAACTTCATTAAAAACCCTGTCTCCTACTTATATTTTGGCTTCTCAACAATACATTTTATGTCAATTAGAATATCCCTCACATTCCTGGCTTGGAATCACTTCCATTACTTATAGAAATCTAAATCCCTAAGTCTTTGATGTCCTTTATTCCTTATCCACACTTTCTCTCCAGCTTCCTTTTCATTTCTTCACTGTTTTTCCCAGCCTAACCAACCTATTCACCTTACTGTCCCTTAATTTACGTACTTAAGAAAAGACAGGAAATTAAAAATTTTTTTTTAATTTTATTTATTTATTTTTGGCCGTGGCACGCAGGAACTTAGTTCTCCAACCAGGGATGGAACCCCATGCCCCCTACAGTGGAAGCACAGAGTCCTAACCACTGGACCACCAGGGAAGTCCCAAGATAGGAAATTTTTAAAAAATTTTAATGTACATCAATTCTCATGCAGTTTGTAGAATTTAAATATAGAAAGAACACGTACTCCACACAAGGCCACATCATATTGTACATAACTTCTCCAACACCTCCAAAAAAACTTTTGTACCCCCAATCCATCAATGTTCCTAAAATAATTCCAATGATGTCTTTACATCATTTCCTTTCATTTACCAACTGAAATTGCTTATCTTCATTTACACATTATTTTATTCAAAAAAAAATCCTCAAGTACCTTTCCTTGCTATTCTTTCTTCCATTTTCACTATGTTCCCCTCCCTGTGAACACATGTACAACTCTGCAATGGTCATTTAATGAACACTAAAACCCACAGTTAACCACGCTTCCAAGTCAAGGCAGATAGATCGATAGCAGCAGTTGCCACTGGAGGCAATTTTGTCCTCTAAAGGTTATTTGGCAATGTCAGGAGACATTTTTGGTTGCCACAACTGTGGTTGATGCTCCTGGCATCTAGTGGGTAGAAGCCAGGAGTGCTGCTCAACACCGTACAATGCACAGAACAGCTCTCCACAAATAATTATCCAGCTCCAAATATCAAGAGGGCTGAGGATGAGGAATCTCTAATATCTAACCACAGGGGGGCTGCAATGAAGATCATAGTTTATAGCTAATGTTAGCTATAAACTATGCATCATCCCATCTACATCAATTACAAAATGTAAATACAGTATATATACTAAGCAAAACCACCAGTCAATGTGGTTTCATGTCACTTGGCTAAAGATTTCCGTATCTGGCGACTCTACCATTTCAGTTAGAAAACCCAAGATTCCACACTGGAGGAAAAAACACCTGTCCTTGATACCTTAATCTACTTTCTGTGTCTAAGAGTGAACATGATCTATTTAAAGCATATACATCCAGTTGTAGCATGGCCAAAGAATGTTCCAAATCTAAAATTAGTTCTAGATTGTTACCTCACCTTTTACCTATATAACCCAAATATCTTAATAGTTCTTTTAATATGACATCTGATATGAATCTGAGTATAACCCTAAGATAATAAGACTATTTCCTTTCCTAATAAATAAAATGATTCATTGAAGCACTGCAATCTTACATTTAATTTATCTATATCAATCATATCAAGAAGAAACCTTAAGGCTAGCAAAAAAGCTTGGCTTTTTAAGTTACTGAATTAATTTTGAGACATAGCAAAAAGCCCCATCATCCAGCAAATTGCTGAATAACCAACCACCATCTCAACATATAACCTGTACTTTCACCCAGTGTTTACTGCCACAGTTACTAAGAACAATCTCATCTACATAATTAAAAGTTGGTGTTCAGTTATTTGTTGATCAATTTTAAGTAACTATTATAACCAATTTTAGGGAAATCAGATGTAATTATTCCTATGTATTAAAATCAACACCTAGTACAAAATTATCTCTAAAGTTCTACTGCGTTAAATGTGAAACATGTAAATTTAATGAAAAGGAAATCAACTGTTTAAAATTGAGCTTCTCATTCTTAAGGCTGCTTGTAAAAGTGGCTATAGTAACTTGACTGGAACCAGCTGCAGTATCCAGTATTTACTACACCAAAGCTACATACACAAGCACAAAATTACCCCCCCCCCAACCTCCCCACGTGTCAACAAAGCATCATCTCCAACTTGGATTGCCTTAAGTCATATAATCTGGTTAATTTCCATTCCCCCCATTGCCCAAATTTAATACCGTACCAAATAAGAGCCTGCAGAGCTGCTCCTACAACAGTTTACTTGATCGTGGACAGGGGCCAAAATTCTGGTGCAGAATTGAAGCGTACAATTTTGGCACCCTGCTACCACCAAAGTAAAATACTGTTCTGTTGTGGAATGAAAAATTTATACAACCAACACTTCCTCTTCTTCCAAACAAGCAAAGAAAATCTCAACTTGGACGGGGGAGGTCTTCTAGATATACATACAACAAGAATAAGATGAAAAATGCTAGTCATTTTTACATACATGAGCTGACTGCATATGTAATTTAATCAATTTACCTATAACCTCACATACAGACTTTCTGAGACAGGTTTTTGGTTTGGTCTGGTTTTTAAACATAACCTCCACTTTGTGCTTTTTGAAGATAAGCATTGAACAGCATTCTCATCTGGGACTTTGAGTAGCATTTTACACTACTTTAACTTTTTTAAGGACTCACGTAATTTGCAAAATGACACTGTAATTTACATTTAAAAAATATTTCAGAGTTCACACTACCTGAAATAAGTTTTACTCTATTCTTTTTGTCAAATAAACTATCCCAACACATTCCTTTACTGGTTTGCCAGCTTGGGGAACAAAAGGGAGATTTAAGCAAACAAAGGTACAGGAACATTTACTTTAGAGCTAAACTGAAGTCACAGATATTTTCAGCTAAAATGTGTTTTTGTTCTAGCCAAAAAAATTTCACTGTTTTCCTTCAAATACTTTTTCAAATAAAAAAGCTGTTTCCAATTCTCCTTGCTCTTTCCTAGGCTCCAACAGCCTAACTGACTAACTGACTATATGAAATGCCTGTATTTTCCTGAGTTAATTCCTGCTCATCCTGTTGGAGGATCATTATGACCCCACTTTTCAGACCCCAGTATATTTTGAGCCAGTATTTTAATCAAATGTACACAGACATGAATGGATTTTTATTAAGAAAGTAGTTCTGGAGATTTCATTAAGCCGGTTAATTCTTTAATCACCTTCTAAACAATGACATAAAACTATTCCAAATTTTTTCCATTTCATCTTGATATTATTTTCATATGCATTTCATTTATTTTTCCTGGTTAAGTTATACACAAAGATTTGATTCATCAACTTACTTTTTGTACATATCAAATTTTACTCACTCTGCCACTGAGATTTCCTTTGTGGTCATTATTGGAGTCCAACTTTCCTAATCTTATTTTGTCTAGAATATTGGTTCTCCCTAGTGAAGTTGAGAACCACTGAACCACCGTGTAGTTTTACCTGTTTGTTTTATCTTGTGTTATATGTACCCAGAATGTTAGGAGTTGGAAAAAGGACTGATAGTTTGTATTTATTTCTTAGCTAAGTCACAACTGTCAGAAACGTAGCAAGATACATAAGGGGTGGGGGGGGGGGAGTAGTGGATAGGAACTGGGCAGAAATAGGAAGGGCTAAAGAAGACTATGAAGAAAACATCAAGTCCAAACATCCTGCTTCGTTCTATCAGTTCCTCTATGTGTTACAGACTAGGCAGCTGCCTCAATGGTGAAAGATTTCTCTACAATTCGTGGCTGAATTCACGCCTAATTTCCTTTATAACCGGGCAATGGGATAAGAGGGGGCCGATGAAGCACCTAACTGATGAAGGCTTTCTCCCAGAAGTCATCAAGGCAATTTGAAGAGCTTTGGAAAAAGTAGAGCTTTATAAGAAGGGGAAACTGTCTTAAAATTGTATCAAGGGCACTGATGACTGTTCCTGGAACCTTTTCCTAAGAGACTTAGGCGCTTCGGTTTCTTGGAATAACTGAATTATACAAGCACACCCTAGACTACTTGATTAGGCAATTTCAGAAAATAAGCAGTTGTCAAAACACTATGAATTACTTATGGATAAAGCCAGAGACTGGTGGTGAGTAAGACTCGTTTCTTTGAATACTCATGGTGGTCCTACGGTTTATGCATTCTCGTATATCGAAAACGCTGCAAAATTTTCGGAGGGGAACGAAGCACCAGCAGCCCAGCGGAATCGCGGCACCAAAGGATAAATACAATAAACATGTGTCACCCACCGACTTACCGGGGCGAACGTCCAGGCCGCTGTTTCCCCGACGGGCAGATCCCGCCCGGGCTGGGGGACCCTGCCCATGCCTCGCCTCCCGCCCCGCCCGCGTCCCCCAGCCGGGTCGCCCTGACAACTCGGCCGCCACGTGAGCGGCCGCCACAGCCCCCGCACCGCGCGCCCGGCCCCCCGGCCTCCCGCCTCACCTGCCGGGTCTGCGGTCCGCGCCGCCACCGACGCCGCACCCGAGAGCCAGTGCCGCGGGCCGAGGTGCCGGGCGCCCGCCGTCCGCGCCTCGCCAGCGCTCCCCCGGGCGGCCAGCCGCGGCGCCGAGCGGCAGGAAGCGGCTCCGCTCAAACCGGTTTCAGCTGCTCCAGACCAAACCGCCAGGCCACTCCGCGGGGCGGGGCCGGAGAAGTGGCGGGGCGGGGCCTGACGTCACGCCCGGCGCCGTCGGGCCAATGGGCGGCCGCGTGTGGGGGGCGGGCCCGCGCGTTCCTGGAAAGGGCCTGCGTCCGTGGCCGAGGGTGGCGGGGCCTCTTTGCGGTACCCGGCGCTGGGTTTTTCTGCTGGCCGGGAGCCGCCGCAGAGACCTGGCCTGGATTCATAGACGCCTACCTTGGTCCCCTAAGCCGTCTTAGGACAACCTAGGATGGAAGGTGGAGCTGCGATCCTGAACTGCGTTTTTTTCCCCCATTGGAAAACGAGGGAAATTAACAGGCCTGACGTTCTGTGGAAACTTTCTTTCGTTACAAAATAACAAGCACACTTGGATCAAATCTTTAGCGTTAAGGAGAATTAGGTGACCTAAGATGGTTGAGAGTTTATACCTCTGCTAAGCAAAGCATGGTGTTCGGACCGACAGTATCACCTGAAGGCTATCAGAATTGCTCTCTCGGGACCCTCTCAGACCTGTCTGGTGGAATTGCGTTTAACAACATCCCCAGGTTATTTGTACGTAAAGTTTGAAGGAAGCTTTCTGGAAGCTAGAAAGAACCTCTCTGCAAAAGTTGTAGTCATTTATTTTCTGGTAAAAAAAAGTTGGCCCTACCAAGAAAAAAAAAAAAGGCAAGAGTTGTTCTCTCCTTTGACGGTTCCAAAAAAATCAGCATTTGCTACTCACCCAAATTAAACTGTTACTTTCCAGCATCAAGGTTAACCACTGGTTCACCCGTAATAGAAAATTGTTATCAGATTTCATTTAAATCGAGTGAGATACTGAAAATTTAAAAAGAGATGTTGAAGGACTCTGATAGCTCGAGCAGCAAGTTGTGGTCCTATTGAAAAGGCGTTTGAGTTAGATAAGCTCTAGCTTTTAGACAGCTTCTAGTTTTATAAATCGGATCGTTCATGACGGAATTTGATATTTGAGCTTGGATTAGATCCCAGAGCATGTCTGTTATCCATTCAGTTAATAAATAATTACTAAGTGCCTGCTTTGTGCGAGGCACAGAATGCAATGGTTTCTTGATGGCACTCGTTTTAATCCCAAATTTCTTAAGGAATTAAAAATTCCTCCCAATTATGTACTATAAAGTCTGCTGTTGTACATTTCATAAGAGCTTGGAGTTGATTTCATTCCTCTGCTGTTAGTCACACTTCAGTGATGAATTTCTTTCACATGAGTTTGCTTCTTTTAAATGTTTATAGTAGATCTTTATTTTCCTATAATCACCATTTAATCAAGCTATTATTTGCCTAATGTTTATAGTCCAAGTTGATGATCTAATCCATGCTCCTTCCCAAAATCCTATTGAAATAGCAGAAGAATTACACATATTTGAAAGTTGCTATCAGTGGGCCAGAAACTGAGGAATATCTAGAAGATATAAAACAAGCCAGCAGCATTGGATAATTGAAAAAATGAGAACAGAGAAACCTGGACCCATGCAGGGGAAGAAGGGACTCCTGGAGCTGCCACTTTACACAGCCTTGCTTAAAAACTCTTTAATAATGCAATATATTTTAGATTATATCATGTATACCCTGTTCTGATTGAGATACTGGAGTAAAATATAAACAATAAATTCCTTCCTCCTACCTCTGCGGAATGTTATAACTATTCCAAGAAATGTTTAATGAGATTAAATTGGATCTTACCTCATTTAAAAATATTTAACATTATCTTATTTGATTAAATAATGAAACATGTTATCTCGTTTGTCTAAAATCAGCTGCATGATCTCACTTTATATCTTCATTTTTTTAAAGGTGGTAGTGGCATTGGTGGAAAAACCTCTAGACTTAGGTCCCAGACTTGAATGTAAATCTTACCCCTCACTATCTGTGATTAAATATAAGTCTTTGGAAAAATTTTTACCACTATTGACGAATTTTGAGGCTTTATTCTGGAGAAAACTCTCTTAAGCCCATTTACTTTCTTACTTAAATTTTCTAGAAGGTAGAGTTAAGTTGTTGCTAGTTTGTTCCATTTTTATTTTATTGAAATTATTTTTATTGGGTTCAGTTTTTTTCATATAAATTTTACTGCTAAAAAAATGCTTTATGTTGGTATCATTTTCTTTTTTTTTAAACCAGCTATAGCTTCTACCATTGTGAGTTTACTTTTGTGGCCCTTATTTTACCAAGTCTAGTTTTGCAAGCCTATATTTTTGTCGCAAAGTATTGGTTCCTCCAACAACATTTAAAGCACATTTTACTTTGGCGATTTTAAACATCTTTGTTTTGTGCTGAGTCTTCTCCCAGAAATACTCATTATGACTTGGATAAAAGACTGATCGTTTGTACTTATCTCTTGATCAACCCATGAAAATACTATGAGAATTCTCCTGAGATAGATACTTCACAATTGCTGTACTGTCAGAATCTTTTTACAGACTCAAAAGGCTATCAATTTTGTGTTCATTCACCTCACCGGTGGCCCTGTTCCTCGAAGGTAAGGTCCATGCCTTTCATTCCCTCTACATGAGTCCATGAGCAATTCCCAAGTTATAGGAGACGCCACTTATTCATCATATAAGTGACACAATTGTTATAGTTCGTTTTTGCTGTTAATTTTTCTTTCATATGAAATCAACCCTACATGGAGGAAACCAAGGAAATTGCAGATTTCCAAAGAAATTTAAGTGCTGCAAATGTGAACCTTTAAACCAATTTCAAATTGGCTGCAGCTTTTCTGGTGTATACTTTCCAAGCTCTCAACTGTACCATTAGATCAAAATGTCTGTAGCGGGAAAGATTCAAATGGGAAGCTCAAAATGCCTTCTTTGACCTGTTTTTTCATCAATGAAGTGGAAATTTAAGTACCATAGGTTATTTCAAATGAAGTTTGAGAAGGCACCCAGCACCCAGCACACAGTACCTGCTGCTACCTAATGCCTGTGTCCCTCCTAGACTTTCCCTGTGCCTCTATTCTATGAAAGAACTACCAATTTCATCAAACCTAAAAAGTTGATTGTAAGACAATACTAAGAATCAAAAAGTGCTGCCCTTTAAACTATGCCAAAATACTTATACTTTATAATGTTTCATTTTACTTACTGAAAGTGTTCTTTTACACCTTTTTTTTTTTTTTGCCTGTGGCTGCTTTCACATTGCAACAAGATAGTTGGGTACTGTCAACAAAGACCTTGGCCCACAACCACTACCTGGCTCTTTTATACCTATTTAGACATAAATTTTATTATATATTATTCTTGTGCATATATACGAGAAGGAAAATATAAGTGAAATAAATGGTTTAGGTATTTTTCAAACTTCTTCACATTTATAGTTCAACCATAAAAAACACTGTAATGCCCTTGTTTTCTAAACAATATTATCCAATAACATTAGTGACACAACATTTTTCTAAGTGCTCAGATATTATCTCTAGGACATAAACCACTGATAGCCATTGGGCAAGTTTTGATGCCATTGTTATTTTTGATCCTAAGAGAAGTTATCAACAAAGGACTACAGATAATAGCCTGGACACCTACTCCATCTGCAAATGGTCTTCAGGGAAAACAACCGCATTCAAGTGTGTCTAAGGCATGACAACTATGTCAGGGCTGCTGCCTGGCCATCAGTGATTTCAGAGGTTATATTTTAAAAAGGGGACGGCAGAATGGATGAAATAAGGTAATGTCCACCCTAACTCACAGAATTGTGGCAATTAAGGTTAATTGTTTAGATAGATACAGTTATTTACCCATTAGCTTTCCTTATCCATATTTTAAATGTATGTAATCAAAAAGGGAGAGCTTCAAAAAATTTTTTTTAATTTAATGGAAGAATAATCTAGAAAGATTTGTCAATTACTATATAGAGTCTCTTCCACAAAAAGGGGCAGTAGAATAACCATTTTTTCATGAATGACTGGGAAAGTCTTTCATTCAATTTTGACTAAATTAACTTTTCATCTATAAATAAGTCATCTGTGGACCAGCAGCCCCATTCAAGGATTAGTTCAAATTTTCATGTTTAGCTACTGTAGCATGCTACAGAAACATCCAGAGTAGTGAATACTGTTTGTAAATGACTAGCATATTGATAAAACTGGATATAATGAAGCAATCTCTAAAGAAAAATTGCCATGTGTAACATAATTGTAATTCTGGAAGTCCTCTGTCCTATGGACTCTTTAGGAGTTAATACCTTGTAAAACTAAGTAGCAAAAGTTATATCAGATTGAAACCACAAAACTCCTAGAAGAAAATAGGCAGTACCTCTGACATATGTCTTAGCAATATTTTTTTGATCTATCTCCTCAGGCAAGGGAAACAAAAGCAAGAATAAACAAACAGGACTACATCAAACTAAAGAGTTTTTGCACAGTGAAGGAAACTACCAACAAAACAAAAAGGCCACCTACTGACTGGGAGAAGATATTTGCAAATGATATATCTGATAAGGGGTTAATATCTGAAATACGTAAAGAAGTCATACTACTCAACATCAAAATAAAACAAACAAACAACCCGATTAAATATCGGGAAGAGGACATGACTAGACATTTTTCCAAAGAACACATACAGATGGCCAACAGACACATGAAAAGATGTTCAACATCACTAATCATCAGGGAAATGCAAAACCACAATGAGATAGTGCATCACACCTGTCAGAATGGCTATTATCAAAAAGACAAGAGATAAGTCTTGGCTAGGATATGGAAAAAGGGAAACCATTGTGCACTATTGGTGGGAATGTAAATTGATGGAAAACAGTATGGAGGTTCCTCAAAAATTAAAAATAGAGCTACCGTATGATCCAGCAATTCCACTTCTAGGTATTTACCTGAAGAAAACAAAAAATACTAATTCAAAAAGATACATGTGGGCTTCCCTGGTGGCGCAGTGGTTGGGAATCTGCCTGCTAGTGCAGGGGACACGGGTTCAAGCCCTGGTCTGGGAGGATCCCACATGCCTCGGAGCAACTAGGCCCGTGAGCCACAACTACTGAGCCTGCACATCTGGAGCCTGTGCTCCGCAACAAGAGAGGCCACGATAGTGAGAGGCCCGCGCACTGCGAAGAAGAGTGGCCCCCACTTGCCACAACTAGAGAAAGCCCTTGCACAGAAATGAAGACCCAACACAGCCAAAAATAAATTAAAAAAAAAAAAAAAAAAAAAACTCCATCCCACACCACAATCTTTATTAAAACAAACAAACAAAAAAAAAACACAAAAAGATACATGCACTCCTATGTCCATAGCAGCATTATTTACAATAGCCAAGATATGGAAGCAACCTAAGCATTCTTCAAGAGAGGAACAGATAGGGGCTTCCCTGGCGACACAGTGGTTAAGAATCCGCCTGCCAATGCAGGAGACACACGTTCAAGCCCTGGCCTGGGAAGATCCCACATGCCGTGGAGCAACTAAGCCCATGTGCCACAACTAGTGAGCCTGCGCTCTAGAGCCTGTGAGCCACAACTATGGAGCCCACATGCCACAACTACTGAAGCCCGCACACGTAGAGCCCATGCTTCACAAGAGAAGCCACTGCAATGAGAAGCTTGTGCACCGCAATGAAGAGTAGCCCCCACTCGCCACAACTAGAGGAAGCCCATGCACAGCAAAGAAGACCCAACACAGCCAAAAATAAAAGTAAATAAATAAAATTTTTAAAAAAGAGGAACAGATAAAGATGATGTGGTATATATACATACAACAGAATATTACTCAGCCATTTAAAAAAAGAAAAAAGAAATCTTGCCATTTGCAGCAACATGGATGGACCTGGAGGGTATTATGCTAAGTGAAATAAGTCAGACAGAGAAAGACAAATACCGTATGATTTCACTTATATGTGGAATCTAAAAAACTAAGGAAACAAAAACAAAAACAGACTCATAGATTCAGAAGGGGGGAGGGTGGGGATGAAATAGGTGAAGGGAATTAAGAAGTACAAACTTCAAGTTATAAAATAAATATGCCATGGGGATATTAATGTATAGTATAAGGAATATGGTCAATAATATTGTAATAACTTTGTATGGGGATGATGGTTACTAGATTTATCATGGTGATCATTTCATAATGTATGCAAATGTCAAGTCACTATGTATTACATCTGAACTAACACTGTATTTCAATTTTTTTTCAAATTATTTATTAATTTTCTGGCTGCGTTGGGTCTTTGTTGCGGTGTGCGGGCTTCTCATTGCAGTGGCCTCTCCCATTGCGGAGCACGGGCTCTAGGCGTGTGGGACTCAGTAGTTGTGGCACGAGGGCCTAATTCCTCCGCGGCATGTGGGATCTTTGTGGACCAGGGCTTGAACCCACGTCCCCTGCATTGGCAGGCAGACTCCTAACCACTGCGCCACCAGGGAAGTCCCTCAATTTTTTTAATACACACAAAAAAAGTTATATCAGAAAACGCTGAACATTTTGTCTTCAGCCTGTTCAACTTACTACTATTTTTTGTCTTTCCAAATGCCTCTCAGTCTTGTGCATTTGGCACTAAAATGAATCCCCCAAAGGAGTTCCCTTTACTGCTCAAATTGTTCCACATTTGACTGGCTATCATCATTTTACCATTTTAGTGAAAATATTGATGACTCTCCACAGAATGAGCTGCTGTGTTCAGGGCATATTCTTTTTTTTTTTTTAAATTAATACAACTGAGTTTATTTATTTATTTATTTATTTTTAAGAATTTCACTTTTTTATCTATCTATTTATTTATTTATTTTTGGCTGTGTTGGGTCTTCGTTTCTGTGCGAGGGCTTTCTCTAGTTGCGGCAAGCGGGGGCCACTCTTCATCGCGGTGCGTGGGCCTCTCACTATTGCGGCCTCTCTTGTTGTGGAGCACAGGCTCCAAATGCGCAGGCTCAGTAGTTGTGGCTCACAGGCCTAGTTGCTCCGCGGCATGTGGGATCTTCCCAGACCAGGGTTCGAACCCGTGTCCCCTGCATTGGCAGGCAGATTCTCAACCGCTGCGCCACCAGGGAAGCCCCACAGGGCATATTCTTACTCTGAACAAAATAACACTAACAGCACTGCTACCACACACCAGGCTCACAAGCCCAGCTGCTCACTTCAGGCTGGCAACAGGCCAAAGAATGCTGGAACTGGAGTCAGGAAGGCAGAGGTTCTTGGCATTGGTGGTGCCTTTATTATGTGAATGATTTAGAGGTGGTGATTCTACTCTCTGTTATGCTGTCTCGCACCATACCTTTGTTATTTTACCTATAAAATGAAAACAATCCCGAGAACTAACACTTCATTGCTTTCATCTGTTACATTTCTGTTTTGCCCTCCTGTAATCAGGCCTTCAAGAGCAGGAATTATTGATCCCAGCATAGTGCCTGGCACATAGCAGGTATAAACATGCTTGTAGGAATAACTGAAAAGTTCAGGAAAAAATATTAAGTAGTTTGTCAATGCAGATGTCAATGTTTAATAATAAACAATGTCACGTGTACCCATTGGAGAAGTAGGGACTCACTGCTACATGTTCCATAGCATGGCCTCCCCTTGCACCCATATCACCGTGTCCAGTTACCATTAATGACATTTAGTCATATGATATATTTGACCCACAACTGTAGATATATAGTGATTTTTAAAAATTTAATTTTGAATGCGCACCCTAACCCAACACAGAGCCAACTCCCTGTTACTAACCCACTGTACTAATCAGACATGTCATATGTCCTGCCTGGCCCAGATAGGCCTGGAGTCTGGGTTCCAGGACAACAAAACAAACTACTGATTATCCTAGTCCTGCTGGGTTAAAGAGATCCTTATTTTCCTTTTATGAAAATAGGCGGATGCCATAGCTATGCTCCTTACTGCATTTTCCTGCTAAAAGAACAAATGTAAATCCCAACCCACGGGGCATGGAGAGAGGGTGGAGATCATCCTCTTGGAATTCATCAACATGGCCATGCAATCAATTAATGTGATTATACATAAAAATGCTAAGACATCAAAAATAAAAAATAAATCAAAAAATAAGAAGAAAAATAAAAATAATCAAAATATTTTCCTTAAGGAAAAGAAGAAAACCCCAAGGACCTATGAAAATGATGGTAGAATTCTGAGGCCATCTTTTTTTCACCAGATTTAGTTAACTACCAGGCATTTTTTAAAAAATCTGAATAAATGACCTTTAACACAAATATTATATCTATGATTCATGGTTAGAGGACTCAGTTATGGTGCGTGGAGTCAACCAAAGTCCATCAGAAATGGAAATCATCACCCAAGTTATTTTATTACCCAGCCAACTACAGAAATGAGCATTAGTAAATACAACTAATTAGTTGGTTTTAGAGACGTTTATTTTACTGGATTTGGGGAGAGAAGTTCCCAGTTGGGAGATTATTACAGAAAGGTTCTTTAAGAAAATGGCATCATGGTCTCATAAAATTTATTAAAATCAGTGATTATTTTTTTTAGATCCCAGATCCCTGTCCAGAGAATCCACTGTCAAGTCACCAATTCATGTTTCAAATCATAGAATAATTGAAATTGAGTAGGACCCTGTGGGGCACTCCCAGGTACAAATCCTTTCCATGTCCCTTTCTTTTATTTATTTATTTATTTATTTATTTATTTATTTATTTATTTATGGCTGCATTGGGTCTTCATTGCTGTATGCGGGCTTTCTCTAGTTGCGGTGAGCGGGGACTACTCTTTGTTGTGGTGTGTGGGCTTGTCATTGGGTGGCTTCTCTTGTTGCAGAGCATGGGCTCTAGGCACATGGGCTTCAGTAGTTGTGGCACGTGGGCTCAGTAGTTGTGGTGCACGGGCTTAGTTGCTCAGTGGCATGTGGGATCTTCCTGGACCAGGGCTTGAACCTGTGTCCCCTGCATTGGTGGGTAGATTCTTAACCACTGCACCACCAGGGAAGTCTGGTGTCCATTTAAGGGAGGGAGTGCAGGAACAAAGGAAGGGCAATCAAGAAACAATAGTCCAGGGATGGGGCAGGGTCCTGGTTCCTCCTTAAAGAATATACATAACAATATATCTTTGAGTCCTTCTGTAGGAACTAAGGGCCCCACCCAGGTGGAGGATGGTAACTTCAGGCTGAGCACAAGATTCCTGGAACATGACCCTGTTACCTCACCACTAACCAATCAGAAGAAAGTCTGCACACAGTGGAAGATAACAAAGACTCTTGACACCTTCCCCAAATGATTAACTTCCCATTTCTCCCTTTAAGAAACTTTCATGGTCAACCAGAATCTTCAGAGTTGGTTCTTGGACATGAGTCTGCCTTCTCCCCAGGTTGCTAGCCCCCTAAATAAAGCAAAATTTCCTTTCCAACCAACACTTGTCTCTTGACAAGTTGTCTCTTGCATACTGGCTTTCAAGCAGTGAACAGCCAAATATGAGTTCAGTAACATTAATGCCAAAGCAGGCACCCACTGTATAAGGCAAACAGCCAAAATTCCTTTTGTAGGAGACCAAAACTCATCTTGGAAATGTTAAGGAATTCAGAGACCTAAGAATTCTGTAATAGCCAGAAATTTCTGTCTTCAAAACAGAGAAGCCTTCCTCTTTGCTTGCTTCATGTAATTCTCCACTTTTATGACTTAAATGCAAGATGAGGAGGAAGAGGGGGAGGAGAAGACAAAGAAAGGGAAAGGGTAGGAGATGTATTCTTATACTCTGCCTCTCTGGATTAGATTTCACCACCACCCCCAATTAAGCACTCCTTTTTTAGTATCCCAATGGCTCTCCACAATTAGCTGGATCCTACCTAACCCTAAAGCTTTATCTCTGATCCAAGCCACCCCCTTCTCTCCCACTTATACCAAAGGATTTAGGGTCACCTCAGCCTAGAAATTTGCCATTCTAAGTGTGGTCCTTGAACCAGCAACACTGATGTTTCCTGGGAGCATGTTAGAACTGCTGAGTCTCGAGGCCCCACCCTAGACCTGCTGAACCAGAATCTGCATTTTAACAAGATTACTAGGGGTTCACTGAACACAAAGTTTGAGAAGATCTGCTCCAGAGAAGCCTTCTTCTCTGCCCATCCCCCCCCCCACTTGAACCACTGTAAAATTAGCTCCAAGAAGCCATCAAGTTATCTGCATCTTATCTTGGAAGCCTTTCCTTACAAGCCTTTTCTTTCCTCCTGCTTTCATCTTAGTTATTTTTTTTTGGGTGTGACAAAAATTTATGTGGGTAAATTTGCATAGGCAAATGTCAACCACACCTTGATTGGTAGGGCTTTTGGTTTTCAGTCTCCCCCACCCTACCCAACTAATTTGTAAACTCCTTGAATTTACTGAATCTTACCTTATTCTATTTGGAAGCCCAGTGTCTAGAACGATGCCTATCAAATGGATTTGGTAACTTCTGTTGCCTGAGTAAATAAATAATTGACTTCTAAAGCCCACTCTTTCTTGTAATTAGACTCAGCCACCTGAAGGGCCATCTAATCCTTAGTAGAGTTTGAAGGGATTTCAGAATCACACATCTTTAATCTCACATGACTTTTTAAATTTGGCACTAAATTATTCTTAGAGATGCAACCCCTCCTCATCCTGTTTCTAGTAGAAAGGATGCTGCCCTGAGCCAAAATGAAGGGGTCTGCCATCTTACTATGCCACCACAGGCTTACACTCTGTGTAATCCTTTGGTCTAAGGGCAAGCATGAGTCTCTTCCTGCCCAGACCCCAGAATGGCCCTCTTTGACTCTAAAGCCAAAACTCTCCTAGCAGCCAACAGAGCAATCCATTCCATCACATCTAGTTCTGTGACCTTCAACCTCCTGGGTTTCCAAGAATCCTTAACAAGGAGAAACCACAGGAACTTATCAATAATAGAAGTAAGAATTTATAACACCCAGTTTTGGAAGGATGTGAGAAAATGAATAATCTGGCACATTAATGCTAAGGGTGTTCATTGATAACACTCTTGGCGAGTATTTGAATCATAGCTGTGAAAAATTTGTGTGCATAGCTACCAACCCAGAATTTATATTTCTAGAAATATATATTTACAGGCACATAAAGATATACCAAGAGTATTCATGTAACGTAGCTTGAAATTGCCACACACACACACACAAATCCACAAAAACAAACAAACAAACAAAAATTTAAAAAGTAGAAACAAAGTAAACATCTCTCAATGGGATGTTTGGCAATGGTTACATAAACAATGCTCATTTATTTACATGAGAAATAAACAGCCACGAAAAGAATTTGATTATTCCTTATGTACCCACTTAAAAAGATGTCCGCAGTCTATTGTGGTTTTTTGTTTATTTATTTATTTATTTATTTATTTGGCTGCATTTGGGTCTTTGTTGCTGCGTGAGGGCTTTCTCTAGTTGCGGCGAGCAGGGGCTACTCTTCGTTGTGGTGCTCGGGCTTCTCATTGCGGTGGCTTCTCTTGTTGTGGAGCACAGGCTCTAGGTGTGCGGGCTTCAGTAATTGTGGCTTGCAGGCTCTAGAGCACAGGCTCAGTAGTTGTGGCACACGGGCTTAGTTGCTCCACGGCATGTGGGATCTTCCTGGACCAGGGATCGAAACAGTGTCCCGTGCATTGGCAGGTGGATTCTTAACCACTGCACCACCAGGGGAGTCCCTCATAGTCTATTGTTAAGTTAAAAAAGCAAGTGGTAGGTTATATAGTATGAGCCCACTTTTTAATAAAAGTATTTGTTGATATATGTATATATGTGTTTATAGAAATATATTTTTGGTATACTACTTTTAAAAGGCTGAGTGAATGCGCAAAAAGGTAGTGGAAATATGTGAGGTTGTTGCTTTTTTGTGTGTTTCTCAGTTTTTCAAATATTCTATGTGAATATGTGTTAATTTTTTAACCATGCCTGAGAACAACAGAAAAGACATAAACAAGCAAATTAAACTACAAGCTCATCTTCTACTGAATTACAGAAACAAATTGTGGTAACACAGATAAAACAAGAAATTTGTTTTGTTTTGTTTTTTGGCCGCACTACATGGCTTGTGGGATCTTAGTTCCCCAAACAGGGATTGAACCCATGCCCTCAGCAGTGAGAGCACAGAGTCCTAACCACTGGACCGCCAGGCAAGTCCCAAGAAATTTGTTTTGAACACAAAAAAATTGTGAAATTTTCAGAACAAAAAAAAGTATCACTTTCTGGACTTCCCTGGCAGTCCAGTGGTTAAGACTCCACACTTCCACTGCAGTGGGCATGGGTTAGATCCCTGGTTGGGAAGTTCCTCATGATGCTGCGGTGCAGCCAAAAAAGAAATCACTTCTTTTTTCCCCTGAAATCCACTGAAAATCCTCAGTCAAATCAGGAAGAGAACTGTGATTTGAAAATAGCCCACAGCCCCCCTGCACCCCCTCCGCCCCCACCCCCAGAGGAGAGGCTCCACTATCCTTTCCAACACAGTGCTCCAGGGAGCTCTTACAAATGACTCGGTTTGGAAGAAACACATTAGCTCTCCTTAACTGTGAATCTGTTTGACTCAGTTCTCTCCCCATCTTTCTTGCAGCATTCACCAGGGATATAATTTACAGCCACCATGTGCACGCATGGATGTCCCATCCATGGTTATTACATGCCCTGGACCTTGGCTTCATGTTCTTTCTTAGGACTCCAACTCCAGAGAGAACATCATATCATACTCAGAGTGACAATGACATTATTGTTCTTGCTGTAATTTATTTTTAGAAGTAATTTGCACACATTCATATGCAACTTAAGCTTCCATCATGATCCAAACAGAATTGCACTTAATAATTGCTCAAATGTTTCATCATTGAAAAAGTATTTTGTATGCTTGGATTGCCCTTCATAAGCCAGAACCAAAATTCTGCACCAAGATTGTTAACAGTGAGAAGTATTTTAAATTTTCTTCTTTTTTGCATATTGGTACTTTTTAACGTTCCACACTGAATATTTATTGCATTTGAAATAGAGAATGACTGCACAGCAGGCAATGTGCTAAGAATTTTACATGCATCATCTTAGAAAATCCTCCCAACCGTGTCTGAGGTACTATTATTAACCCACATTGCAGAAAAGGAAACAAAAGCCACTGAGGTTAAATAACTTGCCTAGTTCAGCTCCACTACCTGACTTTATACAAACCACTCATTCTCTTAGGCTTTCAATTTTATAGCCTATAAAACTAAGATAGTATCTACCTCATCAAGTATAAGAATTTAAAAAGAATGACAACTGTGAAGGAGTTCTTATGTGAGACACCTGGTATAAAGAAAACAAATTCTAGGAGTTCCCTGGTGGTCCAGTGGGTAAGACTCCACGCTCCCAATGCAGGGGTCCTGGGTTCAATCCCTGGTCAGGGAACTAGATCCTGCATGCATGCCACAACTAAGAGTCCACACGCCACAACTAAAAGATCCCGTGTGCCGCAACTAAGACCTGGCGCAGCCAAAATAAATAAATAAATTTTTTTGAAAAAGAAAGAAAACAAATTATTTTAAGTTCTCTAAAGATATCAGGTACAACTATTAAACAAACCCCTAAGGAATCCTGTGCAGGAGCTAGCTGTGTGTAGGTGGTACATATCTCCCAACTTCAAGTTCACTGTCTTCAGGTTAGTGACTTGAAATCAGCCATGGTGGGAGTCTGAAACCAGCAAATGCTGCAAATCAGGGCCTTTCTCCCAGGAGAACTGGTTTTGGGGTATTTGCCAGCACACCACAGCTCCCAAATTGAAAGAAAATGGAGTTACTGGTCTGGCTCAAATTCAGGTTTTATTTATTTATGTAGGGGGAATGATTCATAACTTGGATCTGCAAGTCATGAGGCCTATTTTCCCAGCTTCAGTGTGAAGGAATTCCAAGAACGGCAAAAAATCCCCAGAAAGTGATTTTTCCCATTTCAGCTGTTTCAATCTGATTAGGAAAACACAATATGCCAGACACATCTTTGGGTGTTGATGTGGGGTTTTTGTTTTTTTTTAAATCTCTATCCTGTTTATTACTACCATAAAGGGCCCAGATTAATAATTTTATGAATAGCCCATTTTGTTTGGCATACTTGTGTCTTGGAGTAGTTAGTAGTTAGCTCATTAACCAGTGTTTCTTCCTCTGTAGAACCATATCTTGCAAGAATGGCTGGCATGGAGAAACTGAGATATTTTGTCAAAATAAGGCAGTATTGGTCAACATTATTTCAGTGGTTGGTGTTCGACCCCAGAAAGCTTCCCTTTCCTCCAGGATAAAATAATGAGACTACTTTATTATGGCTGAAGAAATGGGAAACTTTCTGTTGGAGTTCACTGTGCCCTCCTGAAACTCACGCTTCAACCCAAGGGGTTAATGAAGGTAAGTCCTGCTTCCCCCTCTATGTCATCCAGCAATGGCCACCTTCACTGGCCTTTCTCCCATGGGTCCTGCCAGCTTTCCTGTACTAGACATGTAGGTCAAAGTGTCCCACTCATAGTTACTTAGGCTGGGAGGCAAAGCTAGGCTGGCCTCTGACTGGACTAGTGTTAGGCACCCAATCAGAGGGAAGCTTCTCTCAGCAACTTCAGTTAGGATGCCACATGTTTCCTAGGTCTACTGTAACAAAGTACCACAAACTTAGTGACTTAAAACAACAGAAATGGGGCTTCCCTGGTGGCACAGTGGTTGAGAATCTGCCTGCCAATGCAGGGGACACGGGTTCGAGCCCTGGTCTGGGAAGATCCCACATGCCGCGGAGCAACTAGGCCCGTGAGCCGCAATTACTGAGCCTGCACATCTGGAGCCTGTGCTCCACAACAAGAGAGGCCACGATAGTGAGAGGCCTGCGCACCGCAATGAAGAGTGGCCCCCGCTTGCCGCAACTGGGGAAAGCCCTCACACAGAAACGAAGACCCAACACAGCCAAAAATAAATAAATAAATAAATAATTATTGGGAAAAAAAAAATTTATTCTGTCACAGTTCTGGAGGTCAGAAGCACAAAATCAAGGTGCCAGCAAAGCCATGCTCCCTCTAAAGGCACTAGGAGAGAATCTGTTCCATGACTTTCTCTTAGCTTCTGGTGTTGCCAGCAATCCTTGTCATTCTTTTCTTTTCTTTTTTTTTTTTTTTGGCTGTGTCGGGTCTTAGTTGTGGCACGTGAGATCTTCATTGCCACGTGCTGGATCTTCATTGAGGCATGCAGGATCTTTAGATGCGGCATGCGGGATCTTTTTTTTTTTTCAGTTGCGGCATATGGGATCTTTAGTTGTGGCATGTGGGATTTACTTCCCTGACCAGGGATCAAACCCAGGCCCCCTGCAGTGGGAGCATGGAGTCTTAGCCACTGGACCACCAGGGAAGTCCCAATCCTTGGCATTCTTTAACTTGTGGCTGCATTACTCCAATCTCTGCTGCCATCATCCTAACCCTGTGTGTCTGTCTTTACATTGTCTTCCCTCTGTGTGCATCTATCTCTGTGTTTCTTCTCCTCTTCTAAGGACATCAGTCATATTGGATTTCCCACCCTAATGACCTCATCTTAGCTTGGTTGTATCTGCAAAGCCCCTATTTCCAAATAAGGTCATGTTCAGAGATACAGGGATTGGACTGGAACATATCTTTCTGTGGGACACAGTTTATCCAATAACAGATACTAAGAAGGAAGTCCTGGGCTTCCCTGGTGGCACAGTGGTTGGGAATCTGCCTGCCAATGCAGGGGACATGGGTTCGAGCCCTGGTCTGGGAGGATCCCACATGCAGCGGAGCGACTGGGCCTGTGAGCCACAACTACTGAGCCTGCTCGTCTGGAGCCTGTGCTCCACAATGGGAGAGGCCGCGATAATGAGAGGCCCACGCACGGCGATGAAGAGTGGCCCCCGCTCGCCGCGGCTAGGGAGAGCCCCCACACAGAGACAAAGACCCAAAACAGCCAAAAATAAATAAATAAATAAATAAATTTATTTAAAAAAAAGAGGAATTCCTCAGTGAATGCTCTATAGGCCAGGAGTTTGTAAATAACCAGGCCAAGTCGAGATGAGTCAACAGGGGAAGGCAATGGGAAGAGGAAGACACAGGCAGAACAGATATAAAGAGGGAAACAAAGGGAACAATCTCTGAAAGATGGACAGTATGGCCTCCACTGCATCCCTTCCATTAACTCATTAATTCCCTCCTTTGGTTTTGGTTTTGTTTTTTTTAAATTTACTTATTTATTTTTGGCTGTGTTGGGTCTTCGTTGCTGCACGCTGGCTTTCTCTAGTTGCGGGGAGCGGGGGCTACTCTTCATTGCAGTGCACGTGCTTCCCATTGCAGTGGCTTCTCTTGTTGTAGAGCACAGGCTCTAGGCATGTGGGCTTCAGTAGTTGTGGAACGCGGGGTCAGTAGTTGTGGCTCACGGGCTTAGTTGCTCCGTGGCATGTAGGATCTTCCCGGACCAGGGCTTGAACGTGTGTCTCCTGCATTGGCAGGCGGATTCTTAACCACTGCGCCTCCAGGGAAGTCCCCCCTCCTTTGTTTTTGTTCACTTGAGAGACTTTCTTTTTCTATACTGTAAACCATCAGAACCTTGATGAGAAGAGAGATTGCTCCAGTCCATGTGGAATGGGTAATGATTCCTGAAGACATGTTTACCAGCCACAAGAAAAGTGAGAAATGCAAAGGAAATGTCATTAGTTCTTCATGAAGCCAAGTTTATCTCATAAAAACATATCCTATGATGAATGATATTTATTTCTACTTTTTAAAGGTTAAAACATCCTTTGAAAAAATAGGAGTTTGTTTCATTTTATAAAGTTCTCTTTGGGGCAAAGTGTAAAACTGGCAATCCTATGTCTAGATCCAGAATTTTTTAAAATTTACTTTGTTAGATCAAAATTTCTAGAAGTCTGATAAGCACTGACCTAAAGCACACTGAAGCCTGTGAGGTGCACACACACAACATCCACAAGCTTTGCTGAGTAGGAGATGCAATTCCTTTCTCTGATGAATTCCACATCAACTTCTTTCCCCCAAAATGTCTCATTTCATATAAATTTTCACCGGGCTGAGAGTTACTTCAGGTTCCCTTGCAGTAACTATGGGACTCACGACAATTCTTTGTTGCTTAGAAACTGCACTCATCTATAAGGGTGGATATTCAGTGGCCAGCTCTGTGCTAAGAGGCCAGCCTCTCTGACTATAGCTCATTGTTCCAACAGCAATGTCAGCTTGGAATCACCTGATTTTTCTTTCCTATTGTTTTAGTTTGCATTACTCTGAGACAAAGAATTGTGTGCGAATGGCTTATTTGCAAGGTGATCTCAGAAAGTATTGTGAGGGAGGGGGAAGGGGACAGGGGAGGGAGAAAAGCCAATAAAGAATATATAAGTCAGTGCTTTAACAGTTGGCTCTCCAAAAAAAATTCCGATTTGTAGCGTTTGCCAGTTTCCATGGTACAAATACTCTCACCATGGCCATTTTTCAGCTACCTGTGCAACATGACTGAATGTTGAGTTGGGATGAGATGCATAACTGAGGACATTATACAGTATTTCCATCATGCAAATATAATAGTATATGCACCCCAAAATATGCCGCTTTATTTTGAATTAAAGGTACTTGAGAAACGGTGGTACAAGGAGGACACTCTGACCCTTCTTTGTCCCCCTGAAAGCAAGAGATGAATCTCCCCTGTGAAAGGCACCTTCCCTCTATCAGGAGGGTAGATGGCACCCTTATCAGCAGAGATAGGGAATTTAGGGCTGAAAGCCTATATTAAAAAAATTGTTACTTCTTCACCGATTTACTACCCAAGCCCAAACCCCTTTGTCTTGTCAATTCTTCACAAATTTGTTGTTTCTTTGTCTAAAAGGTAGTCCTGCTCTGGTCACTTCTTTGAGTCTCATATCTTTGTGGGGCTCCCATATGTAATGTTGACAAAAAATTAATCAGTCCATGTAGGAAAGAAATGAAAAATTCTATTTAAGCCAAATTGAAGAGAGTCTCCTTGTTCTTAGGAAATATACACTGAAGTATAAAAGGGTAAGAGGGGCTTCCCTGGTGGCGCAGTGGTTGAGAATCTGCCTGCCAATGCAGGGGACATGGGTTCGAGCCCTGGTCTGGGAGGATCCCACATGCCGCGGGGCAACTAAGCCCTGAGCCACAACTGCTGAGCTTGCGCGTCTGGAGCCTGTGCTCGGCAACGGAGAGGCCGCGACAGTGAGAGGCCCGCGCGCCGCGATGAAGAGTGGCCCCCACTCGTCGCAACTGGAGAAAGCCCTCGCACAGAAACGAAGACCCAACACAGCCAAAAATAAATAAATAAATAAATAAATAAAAGGATAAGCGGCATGATGGATTCAGCCTGCTAACAAATGGTTCAGATAATAATAATTTGCATATATGTGTATGTGTGTGGAAAGAGAGAGAGCGTGCAAATATGGCAAAATGTTAAAAATAGTGAATCTGAATAAAGGATGTATAGGAGTCCTTTGCATCATTTTTGCAATTTTCCTTAAGTTTGAAATTATTTCAAAATAAAATGGTAACAAAAGAAAGCAAGGGGGGCAGAGTCACAATCTCTAGCCTCCTCTTCAAAAGCCTGAGTAAGTGATGAGACCTTAGTGACCGACCTCAGGCTGATTTTGGACTCACGCAGCAATAAGCGGCAGCTTGCAGAAAGCAGCAGTGAGCAGTAGATGAAAGCAAGATCTTAGTTCCTGGACAGGGAGTCCTAACTGCTAGACAACGGAGGCCACCGGCCAGGGCCTAAACCCCCAGTTCTTGCCTGGCTTGTCGGGAAAGAATTCAGGCGAGGAGGCAGAAGATAATGAGAAAAGTAAAAAGTTTATTGGAAAAGCAGTGTACATGCGGAAAGACGCACGGGCTAACCCTGAGAGAGAGAGAGAGTTGTGTCTTTAGGAAGTTTAAATCCTTTATAAAGAGGCACTTTTCTGGGTCTTTGTCTTCCTTCTGGCCAATCATTTTGTTGCCCCCCCACCCCCACCACCACCCCCCGCTAATTTGTCTCAGGACCCTCCCCTTAGGTGCACATGCACCTCTCAGCCAAGATGGATCTTGACATGAGGGCTTCTGGAGGAAGCAAGACTCACTACGACCTGGCATTGTCCCCTGACTTTTGACCCCCAAGGAGCCTTTCTGTGCATGTGTAGTGTCTCCCTTGCCTCAAGGAGGGGGGAAGTAGAGATCCCTTGATCCTTTATTCAAACAAGGTTTTGACCCTCTTTGTTCTTGCCATGACTGCTATCTTAAGGTGTCCATAGGAGACAAAGGCTGGCTATTTACCCAATTTCTGTTGTTACTTGCATTTCAGAGAGCAAACAGGAGGCTGACTGTAAATGCCTTACCTGGAGCCCACCTATCTCCTGTCTCAGGAAATGCAAACAGGAGGCTAGTTGTAAGAGTCCAGCCTGAAGCCCACTTTTTTTCTACCTCAGGGCTGGGAAAGAAGGGAGGCAAACCCCACACCTTCTGGCTTCCACCTGTCATTCTCCTTCCTCACTCTGTTGCACTGAAGAGAGAACATCTCAAACTCAGTGGTAAGAACTATAACCCCACATTCTTCACCACTGTTCCAAGACCCAGTCTCAGCTCCTTTACAGATTCATATTCCATGTAAGCTGAGTTATTTGGTTTTGTGAATATGCATATGTATGCGTGAGTTAAAAGTCTCTATTTTCCTAGCATATATTCTATAGATGAGAGAAAGAGGAGAAAGAGGATGGGGATGGCAAGGGAAAGAGAGAGAAAGAGAGGGAGGAGGAGAAGAGGGAGGAGGAAGAGAAGAAGGAAGAGGAGGAAAAGAAGATGGAGGAGAAAGAGGTATAAGAGGAAGAGATGGAGAGAACAAAAGAGAAGTGGGTAGAAGGGAGAGAGAGAGGGTTGTCATGGGTCACTTGGATAATTTGCAGAAATGAAATATAATTATGGAATGCCCTAGAATCTAGGACCTAGAGCAGTGCCTCTCAAACTTTAACTTACCCTTGAATCACTGGGGATCTTGTTAAAGTGCAGATTCTAATTCAGCAGGTCTGGGGTCTGAGATTCTGAATTTCTAACAAGCTCCCACGGGATGCTGATGTTACCAGTCTCTTTGAGTAGCAAGTACTCTTTGATCAGCAAGGCTCACCACAGTCTAGACACAGTGGATCAATGCTCAAAGAATACATCATTCTGTAGGCCTTTGGCATCTGTGATCCATCTCTCATCTGATGTTCTTGGGTTAGTTCATATATTTTCAGGAGTTCTATCAATAGATGGTAGAACACTAACCGAACTTGAAGGCGAAACCAAGACAAGTCATCAAAAATTACATGCACCTAAAATCATAGGGTCATTTCTTAAACAAAACAATTAGTCACTGCACATGACCTGGTGCTGCAATACTGGGTTTAAATTGCCTCCCTGCAGGCAGAGGCTAACTGATAATTCACACCCCACTGTTATGCAGTCACCTTAGCATAATGACTCATGAAAGCAAACAAAATGTGGGAAAATATTTGCACAGGAGGTAAATAACAAATATCAGGACTGTATTCAATATCTTTGCTTCCAATTTCATTTACTTTTTCCCACATTACATTTGTGGAGAACTTAGATAAATCACCTAACTTCTTATGTTATTTCTATAGCTAGTAAGCAGAGAAAATAATATTTACAACCCATCAAAGATGTTGGAAGCAAGTGGGTTGTGTGCTCTCCCTCCCCAACCAAAAAAAAAAAAAAAAGATTGTAAAAACTGGATGCAGAAGTCACAAATTCAGAGATAAATTCTATAAATTTCCCAAGTCAAGTAGAAATTAAGGTGAACTAAATTATACCATGTCATTTTTACCTACACAAATCTTTGATATGAGCTTGCAGATCCCATATATCTTGATTATTTGGGGAAAATGTCCTCCTATTTACAATCTCAGTTGCTAAAAAGGATAGCTATTTGCATTAAATATGTATAATCAAAACACTAATTTGGAAAGATATATGCTACCCAATGCAAGGATAGTTTAATAACTGCCAATCAATGTGATATGCCACATTAACAAATTGAAGAATAAAAACCATATGATCATCTCAATAGATGCACAAAAACTTTTGACAAAATTCAACATCCATTTATGATAAAAACCCTCAAGAAAGTGGGTATAGAGGAAACATGCCTCAACACAATAAAGGCCATATATGATAAGCCCAGAGCCAACATCATACTCAATGGTGAAAAGCTAAAAGCATTTCCTCTAAGATCAGGAAAAACACAAGGATGCCCATTCTCACCACTTTTGTTCAACATAGTATTGGAAGTTCTAGCCACTGCAGACAAGAAAAATAAACAAAAGGAATCAAAATTGGAAAGGAAGAAGTAAAACTGTGACTATTTGCAGATGACATTATACTACACATAAAAAAACCCTAAAAATGCCACCAAATAACTACTAGAACTCATCATTAAATTTGGTAAAGTTGCAAGACACAAAATTAATACACAGAAATCTGTTGCGTTTTTTCTTTTATTAGATCCTGACTGTTTCATTTCTGTACACTAACAATGAACTATCAGAAAGAGAAATAAAGAAAATAATTCCATTTACAATCACATCAAAAAGAATAAAATACCTAGGAATAAATCTAACTAAGGAGGTAAAAGATCTCTACTCAGAAAACTCTAAGACACTGATGAAAGAAATTGAAGATGACACAAACAGTTGGAAAGATATACTGTGCTCATGGAATGAAAGAATTAATATTGTCAAAATGAACACACTACCCAAGGCAATCTACAGATTCAATGCAATTCCTATCAAAATACAAATGGCATTTTTCACAGAACTAGAACAAATAATTTAAAATTTGTATGGAAACACAAAAGATCCAGAATAGCCAAACAATCTTGAGAAAAAAGAAGAAAGCTGGAGATATCATGCTCCCCAACTTGGAACCATACTACAAAGCTACAGCAACTAAAACAGTATGGTACTGGCACAAAAACAGATACATAGATGAATGGAACAGAATAGAGAGCCCAGAAATGGACTCACACTTATTTGGGCAATTAATCTATGACAAAGGAGGCAAGAATATACAATGGGGAAAAGACATCTTGTTCAATAAATGTTGTTGGGAAAACTGGACAGCTACATGAAAAAGAATCAAACTGGACTAATCTCTCACACCATGCACAAAAATAAATTTGAAATGGATTAAATACTTAAATATAAGACCTGAAACAATAAAACTTCTAGAAGAAGACACAGGAAGAACACTCTTTGACATTGGTCTTAGTAATAGTTTTTGGATATGTCTCCTCAGGCAAGAGAAACAAAGCAAAAATAAACAAATGGGACTATATCAAACTGGAAAGCCTTTGCACAGCTAAGGAAACTAAACAAGATGGAGAGGCTGCCTACTGAATGGGAGAAGATATTTGCAAACTTTATGTTTGATTAGTGGTTAATATTCAAAATATGTAAGAACTCATACAAATTAAAAAACAAAAAAATTAATTGAAAAAACAACCAACCTGATTAAAAAATGAGCAGAGGATCTGAATAGACATTTTTTCCAAAGAAAACGTACAGGCATATGGAAAGATGCTCAACATCACTTCTTTTCTTTGTATTCAAGGAAATGAAAATCAAAGTCACTATGGGATATCATCTCACACCTGTCAGAATGGCTATTATCAAAAAGACAAGAGATAACAAGTGTTTGCAAGGATATGGAGAAAAGGGTACCCTCATGCACTGTTGGTGGGAATATAAATTAGTGCAGCCACTATGGGAAACAGTATGGAGATTCTTCAAAAAATTAAAACTAGAACTACCATAATGATCCATCAATTCCACTCCTGGGTATTTATCTGAAGAAAATGAAAATTAGAAAAGATAGCTCATTGCAGCATTATTCATAATAGGCAAGATATGGAAGCAACCTAAGTGCCCATCAACAGATGAATGGATAAAGAAGATGTGATACACACACACACACACACACACACACACACACACACACACACACACACACACAGAGGAATATTACTCAGACATGAAAAAGAATGAAGTCTTGCCATTTGTGACAATATGGATGGACCTAGAAGGTATTATGCTAAGTGAAATAAGTCAGACAGGGAAAGACAAATAATGTATGAGTGTCACTTACATGTGGAATCTAAAAAATAAAACAAAATAGAAACATAGTTATAGATACAGAATTCAAACAGGAGGTTGCCAGACGAAAGGGGTGAGAGGAGAAGAAAGAAATAGGTGAGGGAGATTAAGGGTACAAAATTCAAGTTGCAAAATAAGTAAGTCACAAGTATGAAATGTACAGTATGGGGAATATCATCAATAATGTGTAAGATCTTTGTATAGTAACAGACATAACTAGACTTACAGTGGTCATCAGTTTGAAATGTATAGAAATACCAAATCACTATGTTGTGTAACATAATGTTTTAGGTCAATTATACTTCAAAAACAAACAAGCTCATAGAAAAAGAGATCAGCTTTGTGGTTACCAGAGGTGGGGTTGGGGGGAGAGGGAATTGGATGAAGGCAGTCAAAGATACAAACTTCCAGTTAGAAGATAAATAAGTACTAGGGATATAATGTACATCATGAAAATATAATTAACACTGCTTTATGTTATATATGAAAGTTAAGAGAGTGAATTCTAAGAGTTCTCATCACAGGAAAATTTTATTTCATTAATTTTTTATCTATATGAGATAATGGGTGTTCACTAAACTTATTGTGATAATCAATTCATGATGTATGTGTGGCAAATCATTATGCTGTCCACCTTAAACTTATACAGTGCTGTATGTCAAATATATCTCAATAAAACTGGAAGAAAAAATTTAAAAATAGACTTAAATGCATGGCATGGTGGTTTACCAAACATTTGCTCTTCCCATATTTCTGTGAATTGTTTTCTTCCCTTTTGAAGTCCCAGACCCCTACTTCCTTCTCCTTAGCTCAGGATGACATGTAAACCTCAATAGCCTGACTGTCGGAAGGTCTCTAATCTTTGGGCTCCCCCTATGTACAAAGTTAAATTAAATCTGTTTTTCTCCCCTTAATCTCTCTTTTATTACAGGGGATGTCTCAGCCAAGAATGTAGAAGGGTAAAGGGAAAATTATTTTTCCTTCCCCACACTATAAAAATCTACCTGTTTTAATTTCACAATGCCACTTTTTTCAATAACAAAAGGATTAAAAGCTACTAAAAACTACATATGGAAGAGACATATTGGTTCCTCTTTAAAGTGTTCTTTAAATGACAAAAAACAAAGTTTTCCGAGTTGAATGAGAGATTCACAAAATATCCTACACATTTATTTTATCTGAGATTATAGAATTATGGTTGATTTGGTTTTCAAGATAAATTATCTATAAAAACTTTTTTCAAGGTATGTAGAAAATAACTTTTGTCTTTTACCTTTTTAGTGAAATGAAAGCCAGTTTTCCCTACCCCTAAGCTCTTGGTGGATGTGGTAGGGTATTTACATTTGATTGTTTCTGCTCCAAATCTTTTCTGAGTTTCTGGGTATTTAGTGAGATTAAAAACCCAGCTCTGTAGGCATCTGTAGTACTTATTTTATGCCCAGTCAACACAGTCATGGGATGAAATCTTGGGCTTGGTCTGCATTTACTTTTCTCACTTTTGTTTTGTGAAATTGTAGCTACTTGCCAGATAGGATGGGTTTAGGCCTGTTTTAATCATTTGGGAGTTGGCTGTTGTGGAGTTTGTAACTTATTTGCCAACACTGAGACCGCTTCTACAGAAACGCCAGACAATAAGTCTCACACTTTGTTCTCCAAGTGGAACACCCTCAAAATAGTGGGTGGTACAAGTCAAGAAAATAAACTTCGGTCCTATGGACTCTCTCAATAGCATGTCCCTGCATGTTCTGATAATAAACCCCCTTATTCTTGACTATCCAGTAGAAACCATCCATTGATAAGCCTAGGGACACTTAGCTCCAAAACTCCTTCTCTAACCCTTCAGGTGCCATCCTGTTGCCAGCCAGAGGCTCTGCCAAAGGCTCATATTGATAAAAATCATCCTGCCTTTCCCTACCTCCCTGAAGAATAAGCATTTTCATTATTAAATGGTATACTTAACATCCGAGTCTGAAGTATTTTCCATTAAAAGCCTGCACCAAAGTCAAGAGCCACCTCAAGACTGAGGAGGTTAACCTGACCAAGAAAAGTCATCATAGTGACCAACGACAGTGATGGAAGGCATATCTTTAGTTGTTTTGAAAGCTTCCAGCACTCTGCTTCATGATCAAGATAAATATTAATAAGAGGATGTTGATGTTTCTTCTTAAAGACCAAATACCTAGCAGCACTACAAACTTTTGTTGAAGACCTGTTTAAAGCATAGGGCATGAAGCTACTATGATGTTCAAAAGAATAAGACGGCCCTTGTCCTATTGGATGTCACCATTTCATAGCTGGGATAACTCAAGTGCCCAAGTAACTATAATAGAAGAGACAGAAGTGTGGATGAAACAAGGTGACCAAGAGTTCAGAAGAGAAATGCTAATGGTCTGTGACTAGCGCTTTTTTTTTCCTGTAAATCTTGTAAGATTTTATTTTATTTATTAAATTTTTTTTTTTTTTACTTTCAGCACAGTTTTATTTATTTTTAAAATATAGCAGTTTGTACTTTTTTTTTTAATAACTTAATTCTTTGGGCAACACTGGCTCTAGACAACAAGTCTTTGGGCACCACAGCTCCATTTTCTGGATTCCTTTTTTCCTTTTAAAATCAACCGAGTCTTGTTATATGCCTATTTATCACTCCTTCAGTGTTTAATGTCTCTTCATGCCATTGGCAAAATAATAATCTTGCAAAGCCTTGCAGCTTCTGCCTGTGTCTCATAGAATGTTTGCTCTGAGGGATGCTAGCTGCTATGTAAGAAATCTGAGTACCCTGAAACACTATGCTGTGAGGAAGCCCAAGCTAGCCATGTGGAGAGACTGGGTAGAAAAAGAAGCCCTCTGACTGCCACCATCTGAGACACTCCAAGTAAGAACTGCCCTGCTAAGCACATCAGGCCCAAAATTCTAGAAGATAATAATAAATTGTTGTTTTAGCCACTAAATCATCATCATCTTTACCATCATTATCATCATCATCTTGCATAAGTGCTACTATCCATTCCCTCTTCCTGAAACTAAGAAGCTGAGCTAGAGAAAGTAACACAGCCAGACAAATGGCATCATTATAAGCTAATGATCACCAGCATAAACAGGCATTCCTAGTGTTCTCTGATCAATTTCCTCTTTCAGTGTTCTAATTATTTTTGCTGCAGAACAAACCATTCCAAAATTTGGTGGCTTAAAACAACCATTTTGTTATCTCTCTAGTTCTGTCAGCTGACTGGGCTCAGCTGGGAGGTTCTTGCTCAGACTTTCTCATGCAGTTGCAGTTAGTTGGCAGCTGGGGCTGGAGTTGGCTGAAAGACTGAGTGGACCAGATATCCAAGATGGCTTCTCTACTCACGTGTCTGGCACCTTAGCTGGGATGACTGAACAGCTCAGGCACCTCTCTCTTTTCAAATACTTCTCCAGATAGATAGCTTGAGCTTCCTCCCAGCATGGTGGTCTAAGGGTAGTCAGACACCTTACATGGTGGCTGGCTTCCCTAGAAAAGACTATGTTTAATCTACCATGATAATCTACTTCAATGAAATATTTTTTTAAAAGGAAGGAAGGAAAGAAGCTCTGACAAGAAGTACAGGTTTAGAAGAGGTTTGATCTAAAAGCAGGTTATCAGGACCTACTTAACTATATATTAGTATCTTCTGCCCTCTCCTACTTACCAAAACATACATATGCCCAGAAAATTATCTTCTCTCCTTCTTCCTTGCCTTGAATCTTTCATTGCACTTTTTCTGTTGTCTGAAAATTATCAATTATAGATTTGGGTTTTGAACTATCCTCTTTAGAATATGTAAACTTTTCTGGAAGGTTGTGGAACTCTTGTCAGTAATTCAGTTTCAGTGATGCGTTTGTTATCTATTCCTATGTAAACTCAAAACTTAGTGCTGTGAAACAATTTTATACCACAGTTTTGTGGGTGGGTAACTTAGAAGCAGCTTAGCTAAGTGGTTCTGACTCCAGGTCTCATAGGAGGCTGCAGCAAGATGTTGTATGGGGCTGTAGTCTTCTGAAGGCTTGGCTGGGGCTGAAAGATCCATTTCCAAGATGACACATTCGAATAGCTCTGCTTATAGGCAGGAACTTTTAGATCCTCCCAATGGGGACCTCTCCATGAATTGCTTTACTGTTCTCATTACGTGGTGGCTGCCTTCTCCCCGAGTAAGCAGTCCAAGAGAGAGGAAGGTGGAGGCCACGATGTTTTTGTGACCTAGCCTTGGAAGTCATCCTCTGTTGTTCCCATAATATTCTATTGGTCACAGAGGTCAGCCTTATTAGTGAGGGAGGAGACTACACACAAGTATGAATACTAGGAGGTGTGGTATCATTTGGGGTCATCTTAGAAACTGAGCTCAGTTAAGCAAAGGAAAAGATAAGGTTCAAAGGAGAAAAGAAGAGACAAAGGAGGTATGTAATATTGGAACCAAGAGCATTTTATGGAAAAGTCAAGTAATAATTGGGTCCTGGAGCTGGGAATGGGGTAGGGAGTCTTGAGAGCTTATAGTCCCTGACACATCTTGTTGAACAGAAGCTAGAAGAATGACCAATTTCTTCTCTTCCGAAGTTATTCCTGCACCAACAACAGGAGACAAACTGGTCCATGCCCTTAAAAGGTCATTTTCAATTTCTTGGCTGCACTGTAAGGGGAATATTTCTTCTGAATAATTAATTGGTTTTCTGAGACAGAAAGATATTTTAAGTTTCTAACAAGAAATCAGGGTTGCCTAAATGACATCTTTATTCAGCAAGGACACAGTCTTTCAGGAAGTTTACTTTTGCCAGTGTAATTAGTAGTTACTTTACAGGACAATAATGTCCAGGTTTCATGCTGTGGTGAAAGGAGGTGATTTTCCAGTTAGTGCTAATTGAAAATTGAAGCAAAGAGAACTGTGCAATCAAAACAGGAAGGGAAAAGCAGATTGTAATGTGGCAAGAACCTTAGAGCTTTGTTCTTTCATAATATGTAGGGAAGCAGAGTTTTTAAACTACTTTCAACAGAGCCAAATTTCTTGGAAAAATGCCCTCTACATGCTGTTTCTACTTCTTCACCTCCCCCATTCCCTCTGGCCTGGCTTTTGCCCCCACCATTTCATTGAACCTGCTTTCGTTGTGGTTAACAACGACCCACTTGTTGCCCAATTTGATGGACATTTTTCTGTTTTTGTACTTCCTGATCTCTAAGCAGCATAACCCAGTTGACCCCCTACTGTTTCTGGAAATACTCTCTTCCTGGTTTCTAGGATATTATTTTCTCCTTGTTTCCCATCTCATTGCCATCTATGTAAGTTCTTTTTCCAATATCCAACCTCTAAATTTTGGAATTCCTGATCATTTCTCTTGTTTTTCTGAGCTTTTTGTGCATAATCTTATCCAGTACCATGGCTCCAATACCATCTAGATGCCAACATTAATATCTCCAGCCATGATCTCTTCCTGGAACTCAAGATTCCTATATCCAACTGCCTTCTTGGTATTTCCACTAGAGAATTTCAGAGACATCACAATGTATCTCCTGGTGCTTTTGGTTTCTCACCTCCCAACTTGTTGCCCCAACCTAAACCTTACCTGTCTTGTAAATGGCATCATCTCTCATTTAGACACCCTGGTGAGAAACTTCAGTGTATCTTGATTCATCCTTCTCCTTGCTCTCTATATTCAGTTCACCGGAAGTGCTGTTGATTTTATCAACCTGTCCTTCATTACCACCCAATCTCCTTGCCCTATCCAACCCATTCTCTACATAGACAATAGGTGCATCTTGAAATAAAAATTTGTTCATGTCATGGTCTATTTAACCTCCCTCAATGGATTCCTACTACACCCAGAATTAAATATAAACTTGCAGTGCCCTCCAATCTGCTACAGGACCTGGCTCCCACCCACCCCCAAGCTTATTTCTAACCACTCTCTCTTTGGCTCATTACACCAGCCTGTCCAGCCTCAGGACCTTTGCATATGCTGTCTTTTCTTCCTAGAAGCTCTTCCCATACTTTTTTTATTCTGGCTTTCTCTTCGTTTAGGTGTTAACTGAATATTGTCCATTCAGAGAGGCTTCCCCTGACTATCCTACCTGAAGTATGCCTCTTTGTTCCCTTTATTCTCTTTTTAGCAGCTTTTTCCTTTCCACCATCACAGTTATTCCCATAGTTATAATGCCAGCCCAATTTTTCCAAAAGGAGGACATTGGAAGACTTTTATGCAACTTGCTAGATTTGAAACAAATCAGAGGCCACATAAACAATGAACTACTTCTCTCCTAACTGGGGATCCTGCTGGATGTGACCAAGCCCACACAATAGCACCCATATCTGGAAATGGATAAAGTGACTCCACATCTGAAACCAAAAGTAAGGACATTCTTGGGACCTCTTCAGTGGAAAGTGTTTAGCAAAACAGTTCCTGTTTTGCTGTGGTCGTGGCCCTCTGTGACACAGCTGCAGTCAACCTAACATGCAGGGACTGGAAGGATTTTCTCACGACATCTCATTTCCTGTGTTTCTCATTGGAGTTTATTATTGTTCTCTTTTTTCCTCCTCTACGACCAAAATCCCATGAGATGGACATTGTCTTGATGGAGTAGGAAAAGAAGGTTTGAACTCAAATTCTTCTGTATGAGCACATGAACAAAACTCCAGATTAGATCTTGGCACTTTAAAATCCTTACATTCATAGAAAATATCAACATTAAGAAACTATAGCCTTTAGAGTAAAACTTCTCACTTTTATGTCTATGGCAAAACTTTGTGTCATCATATACACTGAGCTGAAAATAGATCTCCTAATAATTGTGCAACTGAAGTTGTCATTTACTTGGCTAAAACTTACCCAGGAATTTGAATTCTGTTCTAATACCTTAAACAGCTTCTCTTTTATTTTGTTAATAAATCACAAATCACCAGCAAGTTTTCAATGGAATTTAATCCACTGAAGCTCCTACTTTCCAACATTCATAAAAGCCATAAATCACTTTTACTGAATTACAGATCCTGACATTTTAGCTCACAAAGGGGCCTGTATTCTGTTAAGTGAATTCAAATCATCCCCCAAGGAACCAAAACTGTTTCAAGTCCTTCAAAATAAACCATAAAACAGTGAGTGGATAGATAAAATTCTCTGGGAAGAAATCTACTTTGCAGGGAATAGACCTGTATTGGAAAATCTTCTTCAGACAACTAAAATGTTTTTTGAATATAAAGAGTGAGTCACCAGATACCACAGGGTCAAAGATCCCAGGTTCATCTGTTCCTGAGGAAACTATGAGGAGGAAATGTGCTCAGTTGTTCACATTTGTTTCTATGAGGGATAAAGCTTATTTTAGAGCTAAAATACTTTTATATTTTCTCCTGACAGTTTAATAGAGTCTCTATTCAAGACTCAATTAAAAAATTTATATGATATCAAAAGAAGCAGTTTTGTTTGGTTTTTTAACTATAAGGATCTAAGAGATTGTCCTAAACCATCCAAGCATGCTGTATCTGTTAAGACCATATTCTTGGCTGCTTCTAAAGGGAGTTGTTTGTACTGAGCCCTGCACTGAGTTGCCCAGCTTAACTTCAATGTAGAAAATTACATCAGTTCCATCTCTAATTCACAGTGTCTGCTGAACTTCTGGAAGAAATTATGAGATGCTACTAACTATAAGACATAGCTCTCCTTTTATTGCTCAAAAAATGCAGAGAGGGTGCATTTCTGCTCTCGATAAGTCAGCCAAATTGACCAGGCCTGAGCTTGGTGCCTTTTCCTTTAACTGGGTCCTGTGGGCATGGCCTCCTTCAAACACCTCTACTTTCAGGAAGTAAGGCACGACACACAACCAAAATATTCCAGAGCTGGAAGAGACCTAAGGGATTACATCCTCAATGCTCTTTTTTTTTTTTTTGGCTGCACTGAGTCTTCATTGCTGTGCATGGGCTTTTCTCTAGCTGCGGCGAGCAGGGGCTACTCTTTGTTGCAGTGTGCGGGCTTCTCATTGCGGTGGCTTCTCTTGTTGCAGAGCACGGTGTCTAGGGACACAGGCTTCAGTAGTTGCAGCATGCGGGCTCAGTAGTTGTGGCACGTGGGCTCTAAAGTGCACGGGCTTCAGCAGTTGTGGTGCACAGGCTCAGTAGTTGTGGCTCACAGGCTCTAGAATGCAGGCTCAGTAGCTGTGGCACAAGGGCCTAGTTGTTCCGTGGCATATGGGATCTTCCTGGACCAGGGATTGACCCCATGTCCCCTGCATTGGAGGGCGAATTCTTAACCACTGCACCACCAGGGAAGTCCTCTCATTTAAAAAAAAAAAATTATTGACCAATCTTTTACTTTGGAGTTGATAAAACACTGTAGAACTTTCTTACATTCTCAATAAATGACTTAATTAGAAAATGATCATCAGACATACAATTTTGAGGGGAAATCTGAAAGAAAGGAATTAATTTTCCTACTCTGAAGCATAACTGGCAATCACACCACAACCCAGGAAGAAACCCAAGGATGATAATTTTGTATTCTGGGGTTTTAACCAGCACAGCTAGCAATTGCTTTTCAGTGGGACAAATATTTAGTAAAACTCAGCTCTTACTGTGGTGACATGTATTCCCTCTTACCTTGACAAGGCAACACTGTCAAAACTCTTCATTTTTTTTCCCTCTTAGCTGATTAGTTCTTTTTTTTTTTTTTTAATAACAGTATTTTTTTTTTTTTAATTTTTACTTATTTATTTTTGGCTGCATTGGGTCTTCATTGCTGAGTGCAGGCTTTCTCTAGTTGCGGCAAGCGGGGACTACTCTTCGTTGCGGTGTGTGGGCTTCTCATTGAGGTGGCTTCTCTTGTTGCGGAACACGGGCTCTAGGCACGTGGGCTTCAGTAATTGTGGAACGCAGGCTCAGTAGTTGTGGCACACGGGCTTAGCTGCTCCGCGGCATGTGGGATCTTCCCGGACCAGGGTTCGAACTGCTCTCTCCTGCATTGGCAGGTGAATTCTTAACCACTGCGCCACCAGGGAAGCCCGCTGATTAGTTCTAATGAAAAATGTATGTTGGCTTGACCGTTCTCCCCTTTCTGGGCTCTTTCTCCACGTCAGTAACCCTTTCCAAAACCTGTTCTTGAATAAATTCACTTTACATAAATACCTGATTGTGGTTTCTGGCAACACTCATAGGAGTATGTGTATTTTAGCAGGAAGAAACACTTTAGGCCAAAATAATGAATCTTTAATGGTGGAATTTGCAAAACTCATTTTAAAGAGAAATCTGAGGCTCCAAGAGGCCAAGGAGATGTGCCTGAGAGTACCCTGCTGGCTGGTGGTGGGCTGAAGTTGTAGCTCTTGGCTTCCTATCCCACATCACTTCCCTTTCTTGCTACCTAAACGTCCAGCCACGCAGCAACATCTATCAAAAAATATACTTGGATTTCATGGAACTGGTACATAAAGAACACTTCCAGATAGTGATGTTGGGCCCATGTGTAGTAAATTTCTCTCTTTAAGAAATACACAGTTCCCACAACTTCTATGATCAACTGCTAAAATCATTTCGCATTTCCACCACAGGAAATATTGAACAAATATTTTCAGTTCTGTAGAGCAATGTTTAGAATGGACTCTTAATTACTCTCTGCTAAAAAAAAAGTTTAACCAAACCCCCTTATAACTCAAGGTCAGTGTTTTGGACCCTTAAGTGCAACCACTTTTGTTTTAGGATCCTCAAGAAGTTCCTGGCATCCAGATCATTGGAGCCCGGTAGCCCGCTAGGTCTGAGAGGCCTGCTCTTCTTTTCTCTGCCTTTGACCACCACAGGCTTTTTCCGTCTCTCCCCCACGTCTTGTGCCCCCATATCACTACAACTCTCAAGGTTTGTAGGTATATCAGATTTTATTACACTGTTGAGGAAAATTTAGACCACCTAAGAAGGAAGCCATTTATAATGAGGCTAAGAATTTTCCTCTAGCTCAAGGGAAAACTTTCCGAAAAGTTTAATTCTTCACTGGGATTTCTTGTTGGCACACCCAAGTTCCTAAATCCGCCCCACCAACTCATATTCTACTTTTTGTAAAAGATTCTCTTTTGCTGCCATGCATAGCTCTTCTGCTTGTTCAAAACCCCAGGCCCTGCCCCTAGGACTTATTTTTGGGTCATCATCAGTGTTCTTCCCTGAGTGGTACATGGTCCAGCGGATGATTTATTTGGCCTGGGTCAACATCTTTGGGGCATGAGTGTCAGCTCAGTTCTTGGAGGTTTTGGTACTCTAGGTCTCTTTGAAGAGTCCAGAATGGCCATGGATCCCTAAGTCCTAACCTTGAACTCCAATCTCCTTACCAGTGTAGTTGCAGATAAAGTCTCTTAATTTCCTAGCTGCCCATCAGGGACCTGAAAGCTCATACACACACAAACACAAATACACAGTCTCCCAATGACAGACATTAATTTTCCCTACAGTCTAAACCCAAAAGGAGGAAGTAAACCATTTTCCTAACACACCCTGTAATTCCCTCTCCGATGAACATAAAATTTCATGTTTTTGTATAAAGTAGTATACATTCCTTTCCTTAATCTTCCTTCCCCTTCCCCTTTCAAATTGCTTTCTCAGGACTATTTGGAATATGAAAGAACGGTTGCATTTCTCAACAACTGTTCTCAGCTACACAGCTAAAGCTTTGAATGAATATGTTTGTTTGTGTGTGTGTGTGTGTGTGTGTGTGTGTGTGGTTATTACTTTAGATTATTTGTGCTACATATATTCTATTTACTGCTTTTTAAAAAAAATCTTGTGACCCAAAGCTGCATTCAAAGTATCCATTATTCAGAGAAAATAGTCACAGTCATCAAATTCCACCATCGTTTGTACTATTGTGAATGCACTGGAGAGGTTTTGCAAGAAGTACAAGAGATGATAGTAGTGTATACATCACAGGGCTGTCGGGAAGTTTCAGTGAATTCATTATTGCACAAGCATGCACATATATCCTAAAAATAAAGTGCTAATCATGGTACCTGGCACGTAGGAAGTGCCCTATACTTTTTATTTATTATTATTATTATGTGTATACATATCTATGGTTTCCACATGAGATTTCAGTTTTTAAAAATAACACTGCTTACAAATCGAAAATCTCAGCTCTGGATCAAACTTCAAACTACAGGTTGAAGGACAGTCCCAGATATTGTCCAATTAAGACTTTGTACCTCTGAGGAACCCATGCTTAAGGGAAATGCAATGCCTTCCATTATGTAAATCAGCCAAGGATTTTGAAAGCCATGTGAATCGCTAATATCCATGGTGTACTTCTGATGTGCTGGATACACTGATAATGTATTCTCCAAAACATCTTTATGAGAAAGGTTCTAGTATCATCAGTGCTAGATGGGTGAACCTTCAGAGGGGTCTGGAGTTGGAGCAAGGTGAGTGGGAGTGAGGGGCCCGGGCTTTCATACCACCCTTTCTCCCCCTTGCCCTCCCGTGAACCAGATATTTTTTGTGAGGTACCCAGGAAGGAAGCATGGCCCTGAGGGGCTGGCTCTTTTTAGGAGATGGCAATTTCTGGAGAGGGCCCCGGCTGTTAGCTGACAACACTTCCAGCAGCTGGGAGTCCTTTTGGTCTGAAGAGGAATCTGGGCAGTGCCTCCCAGTAATCCTGAAGCAGTTGTGGCAAAGGAAGCAAGTCACCCAGCTTCTAAGCAGCAAAGCCCAGGTCTGCACGCAGCCTTTTAGAAAGCACTGCCCCAGTTCCCAGCTATTTGCTACTGTTTGGTCTGTGCTGATTTCCACACACTGACTGCTGTAGAGTGTTTCTGGAAAGAATCCCGGATACACAGTATCTGTCAGCTGCCTATCCATGTGTGTCATGTGAGTAACTAAGGGGGCTGAATATGAGGAGGAAAGCAATGTTGCTACACCTCATTAGGTGGTTGGGGAGACGAGATGTCTGGCCAGACTCTCACCAGAGAACTGGCCGGTTTAAACAAATGAGGGATGTGAAGATCTTGGAAAGGTAACTACAATGTCACTACAGTGATGTATGTTTTTCTGAACCAGCACAGTCCAGAAAGAGAAATACTGCAAATCAGTGATGGCCTTAGTGATCTTACAAAGTGAGATGATCCCTTTTACATTGTGATGCAAAATTCAGCGTGCACACACATAAAATTTACAATTACAGTCTCCTTCTGGCAAATACACTAAATTATTTTATTCCTGACAAAATAACCAAAATCCTACAAATATTAGGTTCGTGAATTTTAGTCATTTTATCTCAGACGTTTTGGGTGTACATTGATAGTGAAATAAACACACCTGTTGGAAGAAAATAGCTTGGTACCTTTGGAACACCTAAAGTGAGGGTGAAACCCTGACCCAGCAGTCCATGGAAGCTGCATCCAATAAACTACTTAATCATGTCTGGTTCCCATAGCAACAGCCACTGAAGCAGCTTCACTGAATAAGACTGAATGTGATCAACTGCCAACATGGAAATATAAATCCTCCCCTATTCTCTCTGTTTTTCAGCATTTCTCTCTCCAGCACGTTCTGTGTACCAAGCTGGACTTGGTACACTGCCTGTACCTCCCTCCTCCTACGCTCACCAAATTTCATTGGCAAAGCCCCCTCTCCACTGTGTTTTCAATGTAGAACACAGAAATGGGGGGAGGGGAGCATTCTGTACATTCTAAAACACAAGGACAATAAATAGTAAATAGTTTAGATAGTTCCTTACCCATCCATGTCCCTCAATAAGAGCTCTGTTTTTCTTTTGGTCAGTAATGCCTTTTTATGTTGGAATCAAATCAAAGCATATTTGTGTTCAGGAGCAAGACAGATTTCCTAAGTAATAGAGAAGCTATTTTTAGAGGATTTTGGGAGGGGAAAAATCTTGGAATCCACCTAAACTTAGATTCAGCTTTTGGCACAGTAAGTCTCACGGGGTGCATTGCACAAACATTTCCTCTGGCTTATTATAAACTTTCTGATATGTAAATGTCCTCAAAGCCTGTGCTGGTAGAACCTAGAGCTGCCAACTGGAGCATCACACATCCTTTCCTTTCTTTTCCTTTAGAGCATATTGTCAATTTTCTAGTTCTTGAAGAACCCTACAGTGAGGTCAGGTTGTGCTGAAAATGACATATTGGAGATATATCTGGACTGTCTCTTAATTTGGGTGAGTTAGCTTTGTGGGGACAATGTCAGTAGTAGTTTGTGGTTAGGGGTTAGCTCTGTAGATATGAATGTGAACTGGAATTTTGCATCCCAGGTAGGTGGCCTGGGGGTGTGTGTTCAGGGGCAGATAATAATTTGTGGTTCAACCAATGTGGTAAGGGATGGGCAATGGATAAATATTACATATGTAATAATTCAGTGGAATAACTTTATTATTTGCAAAGTGTGAACTTTGGATCTTGATTCATACAAATAAACTATTAAAATTATTTATGAGATGATTAGGGGAATTTGAACACTGGCAGAATATTTGATGGTATTCCATTACCAAATGCAGATGATGACAGGTGTTTGAGGTTCATGATGCCGTTCTCTCTGAGGTTTTCTGAGGAAGTGTCCTCTAAATTGAGACCTCAAGGATGAGGGGAGCTGGCAGGTTCAAACTGAGGTGAGAGGATGAGATGTGAGATGTTGGGTGGATGTCTTCCAGGTAGAGAGAACTGCATGGGCACAGTCCTAAAGGTGAAGGAGGGTTACTTGGGACTGAAAGCAGCTCAGTGGGATTGCATCAGAGGGCAGCAAGAGAAGAGGCTAGGAGGTAGAACTGGGGGGTTGGAAGGCAGTGATAAAAGAGTCTGGACATTTTCTTTAGAGCAACGGAAGCCATTGAGCAAGGGAATCCTGACTGAATTCAAGGTTTAGAAAATCTGCAAGCAGGCTTGAAGGTCCCAAGGGAGTCTCAGGTTTAGAAAGTCTTCTTTGAGTACTCCAACCCTCCTCTTTCTGAGCTTTGGATTCTACCTTCCTTACTCACTGTTATTGTTTCATGCATTACAGGTTCTCTGGTGGCTAAATTGAAAGTTCCATGCAGAGAAGAGGGAAAGGCTGCTTACTTTTTGCTTTGGACTGAACTGTGTCCTCTGCAAGTTCCTATGTTGAAGCCCCAACTCCTAATGTGACTGTGTTTGGAGATGGGGCTTTTAGGAGGTAACTAAGATTAAATGAGGTCATAAGGATGGAAGTCCTTGCCTAATAGAATTGGTTGCCTTATAAGAAGTAGAAGAGAGAGGGGGCAGACAGCAGAAGCAAGAAGAACTACAATCCTGCAGACTGTGGAACGAAAACCACATTCACAGAAAGATAGACAAGATGAAAAGGCAGAGGGCTAGGTGCCAGATGAAGGAACAAAATAAAACCCCCCAGAAAAAAAACTAAATGAAATGGAGATAGGCAATCTTCCAGAAAAGGAATTCAGAATAATGATAGTGAAGATGATCCAGGACCTCAGAAAAAGAATGGAGGCAAAGATCGAGAACATGCAAGAAATGTTTAACAAAGACCTGGAAGAATTAAAGAACAAACAAACAGCAATGAACAATACAATAACTGGAATGAAAAAATACACTAGAAGGAATCAGTAGCAGAATAACTGAGGCAGAAGAACAGTTAAGTGACCTGGAAGAAAGAATGGTGGAATTCACTGCTGCAGAACAGAATAAAGAAAAAAGAATGAAAGGAAATGAAGACAGCCTAAGAGACCTCTGGGACAACATTAAACCCAACAACATTCACATTATAGGGGTCCCAGAAGGAGAAGAGAGAGAGAAAGTATCCGAGAAAATATTTGAAGAGATTATAGTCGAAAACGTCCCTAACATGGGAAAGGAAATAGCCACCCAAGTCCAGGAAGCACAGAGAGTCCCATACAGGATAAAACCAAGGAGAAACATGCCGAGACACATAGTAATCAAACTGGCAAAAATTAAAGACAAAGAAAAATTATTGAAAGCAACAAGGGAAAAAAAACAAATAACATACAAGGGAACTCCCATAAGGTTAACAGCTGATTTCTCAGCAGAAATTCTACAAGCCAGAAGGGAGTGGCATGATATACTTAAAGTGATGAAAGGGCAGAACCTACAACCAAGATTATCCTTCCCAGCAAGGATCTCATTCAGATTCGATGGAGAAATCAAAAGCTTTACAGACAAGCAAAAGCTAAGAGAATTCAGCACCACCAAACCAGCTCTACAACAAATGCTAAATGAACTTCTTGAAGTGGGAAACACAAGAGAAGAAAAGGACCTACAAAAACAACCCCCCAAAATTAAGAAACTGATAATGGAACACACATATTGATAATTACCTTAAATATGAATGGATTAAATGCTCCAACCAAAAGACACAGGCTTGCTGAATGTATACAAAAACAAGACCCATATATATGCTGTCTACAAGAGATGCACTTCAGACCTAGGGACACATACAGACTGAAAGTGAGGGGATGGAAAGAGATATTCCATGCAAATGGAAATCAAAAGAAAGCTGGAGTAGCGATATTCATATCAGATAAAATAGACTTTAAAATGAAGAATGTTACAAGAGACAATGAAGGACACTATGTAATGATAATGGATCAGCCCAAGAAGAAGATATAACAATTATAAATATATATGCACCCAATATAGGAACACTTCAATACATAAGGCAACTGCTAACAGCTCTAAAAGAGGAAATCAACAGTAACACAAAAATAGTGGGGGACTTTAACACCTCACTTACGTCAATGGACAGATCATCCAAACAGAAAATAAATAAGGAAACAGAAGCTTTAAATGACACAATAGACCAGATAGATTTAATTGATATTTATAGGACATTCCATCCAAAAACAGCAGATTACACTTTCTTCTCAAGTGCGCATGGAATATTCTCCAGGATAGATCACATCTTGGTCCACAAATCAAGCCTCAGTAAATTTTTAAAAATTGAAATCATATCAAGCACTTTTCTGACAACAATGCTATGAGATTAGAAATGAATTACAGGGAAAAAACCGTAAAAGACACAAACACATGGAGGCTAAACAATATGTTACTAAATAACCAAGAGAACACTAAAGAAATCAAAGAGGAAATCAAAAAATACCTAGAGAAAAATGACAATGAAAACACGATAATCCCAAACCTATGGGATGCAGCAAAAGCAGTTCTAAGAGGGAAGTTTATAGCTATACAAGCCTACCTCAAGAAACAAGAAAAATCTCAAATAAACAATCTAACCTTACACATAAAGAAACTAGAGAAAGAAGAACAAATAAAACCCAAAGTTAGCAGAAGGAAAGAAATCATAAAGATCAGAGCAGAAATAAATGAAATAGCAACAAAGAAAACAATAGCAAAGATCAATAAAACTAAAAGCTGGTTCTTTGAGAAGATAAACAAAATTACTAAACCCTTAGCCAGACTCATCAAGAAAAAGAGGGAGAGGACTCAAATCAATAAAATTAGAAATGAAAAAGGAGAAGTTACAACAGACACCACAGAAATACAAAGCATCCTAAGAGATGACTACAAGCAACTCTATGCCAATAAAATGGACAACCTGGAAGAAATGGACAAATTCTTAGAAAGGTGTAAACTTCCAAGACTGAACAAGGAAGAAATAGAAAATATGAACAGACCAATCACAAGTAATGAAATTGAAACTGTGATTAAAAATCTTCCAACAAACAAAAGTCCAATACCACATATCTTCACAGGTGAATTCTATCAAACATTTAGAGAAGAGCTAACACCCATCCTTCTCAAACTCTTCCCAAAAATTGCAGAGGAACGAACACTCCCAAACTCATTGTATGAGACCACCATCACCCTGATACAAAAATCAGACAAAGATACTACAAAAAAAGAAAATTACAGACCAATATCACTGATGAATATAGAGGCAAAAAACCTCAACAAAATACTAGCAAACAGCATCCAACAACACATTAAAAGAATCATACTCCATGATCAAGTGGGATTTATCCCAGAGATGCAAGGATTCTTCAATACAGGCAAATCGATCAATGTAATACACCATATTAACAAATTGAAGAATAAAAACCATACAATCATCTCAATAGATGCAGAAAAGGCTTTTGACAAATTCAACAACTTTATGTTAAAAACTCTCCAGAAAGTGGGCATAGAGGGAACCTACCTCAACATAATAAAGGCCATATATGACAAACTGACAGCAAACATCATTCTCAATGGTGAAAAACTGAAAGTATTTCCTCTAAGATCAGGAACAAAACAAGGATGTCCACTCTCACCACTATTATTCAACATAGCTTTGGAAGTCGTTGCCACAGCAATCAGAGAAGAAAAAGAAATAAAAGGAATACAAATTGGAAAAGAAGAAGTAAAGCTGTCACTGTTTGCAGATGACATGATACTATATATAGAGAACCCTAAAGATGCCACCAGAAAACTACTAGAGCTAACCAATGAATTTGGTAAAGTTGCAGGATACAAAATTAATGCACAGAAATCTCTTGCATTCCTATACACTAACAACGAATGATCAGAAAGAGAAATTAAGGAAACAATCCCATTTATCATTGCAAAAAAAGAATAAAATACCTAGGAATAAACCTACCTAAGGATATAAAAGACCTATGCTCAGAAAACTATAAGACACTGATGAAAGAAATCAAAGATTACGCAAACAGATGGAGAGATAGTCCATGTTCTTGCATTGGAAGAATCAATATTGTGAAAATGACTATACTACCCAAAGCAATCTACAGATTCAATGCAATCCCTATCAAATTACCAGTGGCATTTTTTACAGAACTAGAACAAAAAATCTTAACATTTGTATGGAGACACAAAAGACCCCAAATAGCCAATGCAGTCTTGAGGGAAAAAAATGGAGCTGGAGGAATCAGACTCCCTGACTTCAGACTATACTACAAAGCTACAGTAACCAAGACAATATGGTACTGGCACAAAAACAGAAATATAGATCAATGGAACAGGATAGAAAGCCCAGAGATAAACCCACACACCTATGACCAACTAATCTATGACAAGGGAGGCAAGGATATACAATGGAGAAAAGACAGTCTCTTAAATAAGTGGTGCTGGGAAAACTGGACAGCTATATGTAAAAGAATGAAATCAGAACACTCCCTAACACCATACACAAAAATAAACTCAAAATGGATTAGAGGCCTAAATGTAAGACTGGGCACTATAAAACTCTTAGAGGAAAACATAGGAAGAACACTCTTTGACATAAATCACAGCAAGATATTTTTTGATCCACCTCCTAGAGTAATGGAAATAAAAACAAAACTAAACAAATGGGACCTAATGAAACTTAAAAGCTTTTGTACAGCACAGGAAACCATAAACAAGATGAAAAGACAACTCTCAGAATGGGAGAAAATATTTGCAAATGAATCATCGGACAAAGGATTAATCTCCAAAATATATAAACAGCTCATGCAGCTCAATATTAAAAAAACAAACAACTCAATCCAAAAATGGTCGGAAGACCTAAATAGACATTTCTCCATAGAAGACATACAGATGGCCAAGAAGCACATTAAAAGGTGCTCAACATCACTAATTACTAGAGAAATACAAATCAAAACTACAATGAGGTACCATCTCACACCAGTTAGAATGGGTATCATCAGAAAATCTACAAACAACAAATGCTGGAGAGGGTGTGGAGAAAAGGGAACCCTCTTGCACTGTTGGTGGGAATGTAAATTGATACAGCCACTATGGAGAACAGTATAGAGGTTCCTTAAATAACTAAAAATAGAATTACCATATGACCCAGCAATCTCACTGGCATATACCCAGAGAAAACCATAATTCAAAAAGACACATGCACCCCAATGTTCATTGCAGCACCATTTACAATAGCCAGGTCATGGAAGCAACCTAAATGTCCATTGACAGACGAATGGATACAGAAGATGTGGTACATATATTCAATGGACTATTACTCAGCCATAAAAAGGAATGAAATTTGGTCATTTGTAGAGGCGTGGATGGATCTAGAGACTGTCATACAGAGTGAAGTATGTCAGAAAGAGAAAAACAAATATCGTATATTAATGCATATATGTAGAACCTAGAAAATGGTACAGATGAACCAGTTTGCAGAGCAGAAATTGAGACACAGAAGTAGAGAACAAACGTATGAACACCAAGGGGGGGAAAGCGGCAGGGGTTTGGGGTTGTAGTGTGCTGAATTGGGCGATTGGGATTGACATGTATACACTGAGGTGTATAAAATGGATGACTAATAAGAAAATAAATAAATAAATAAACAAAAAATAAAAGAAAAAAAAAAAGGAAAGGAGATCCAAGCAGTGCCTCACAGTGTCCACATACTCCACACACCCACATGCATACCTAGTGCTGTCAGTGTTTTTCATTTTAGTCATTCTGGTGGGTGTGTAGTGGTATCCCATTGTGGATTTTACTTTGCATTTCTCTAAGGTCAGTAGCAATCATATGCTTATTGGCCGTTGGTTATCCTCTTTTGTGATGTACCTGTTCATGTCTTTTGCCCATTGTTTAAATGGGTTGTTTGTCTTTTTCTTGTATATAGATACTAGTGCTTTATATTTTCTGGATGTATATTTGTAAATATACTATCCCAGTACAAAAAAAAAAAAAAAAAGATGTAGAAGAGAGAGAGGTCACTCTTTCTCCACATGTAAGCACTGAGGAAAGGCCATGTGAGGACACAGCAAGAAGGCAGCCACATGTAAGCCAGAAGAAACCCCTCACTACAACTGGACCATTCTGGTACCCTGATCTCAAGCTTCCAGCCTCTACAACTATGACAAAATAAATTTCTGTGGTTTAAGCCACACAGTCTATGGTGTTTTGTTATGGCAGCCCAAGCAGATGAAGACATTCTTCCAGGCCCCGCTCCATCCAGTAATTCTGGGCTGGGACAAACCTTAGACATTTCAAAATCTCTTAAGTCACTGATCTTGATCAATCATTAAAGACTGTCAATATTATACTCCCCTCATAACCACAGTTTCATGTTTATATACACAAGTGCTTTTCTCAACCATTATGAAGCCAAGATAATGAGTGAGGAGATGGTTCTACTGCAGCAGTAAATATGTATAATAATCTGATGTTAACATAATCACCCATCTCTCCAGTTTACTCTGAAAAGACATGTTTTAGGTCTGTTGGGTTTTTCCTACTTGAAAACTCTCGATCATTACATCAACATGCAATTGCTAACTCCCAAGGCTGGGTGAACTGCATGTGGTATTTTGGGCACGTGTTTATAAGAAGATAGCCTTTGTTTATGTTGATAGTACAATGTTATCTTCTGCTGGCTGCCTTTCATAGACAAGGCAACTGTTCAAAACAAATTGCTTGGCAAATGCAAATTGTTTTGAACAAATTTTGCAAATTTGGACATGATGCTTAAGTTGACTTTCAATTTCCTACATAACAGACTATTAAAGTATGTTTCTTTGCAAGGTCTCTAAGTCCAAGTAAGTGAGTCTCTCAAGAAAGCAGGATGAGAAGTACCCTGCAAGCTTCTCTGCAAGATCCCAGGGGAACGAGGAGCCTTTTTGCTGCCAAAGGATTGTCTCACCACTTCTGTCAGTGCCAAAACCACCTTTAGTGTCCTTTTCTCTGGCTATTACATCTTCTCTAACATCCCTCTATTAATATGATTTTATGCTCACACACATGAATCTCTATGAATTTGTTCCATGAGAATCAAACACAAGAAGTGTCAACTTACTTTATATTCTTTTTAAAAATTTTTTTATTTATTTATTTTTGGCAGCATTGGGTCTCCATTGCTGTGTGCGGGCTTTCTCTAGTTGCGTCGAGCAGGGGCTACTCTTTGTTGTGGTGTGCAGGCTTCTCATTGCAGTGACTTCTTATGTTGCAGAGCACGGGCTCTAGGCGCATGGGCTTCAGTAGTTGTGGCACACAGGCTCAGTAGTTGTGGCATGTGGGCTCTAGAGCACAGGCTCAGTAGTTGTGGTGCACAGGCTTAGCTGCTCTGCAGAATGTGGGATCTTCCCGGACTGGGGCTCGAACCCGTGTCCCCTGCATTGGTAGGCGGATTCTTAACCACTGCACCACCAGGGAAGTCTCTTACTTTATTTCTTAAATGAAACTAAATCTGGCTCAACCTCTGTTGGCTTTTGTAGTGGAGAAATCCAATCCCAGACTTTTGGTGAAAAGTTTCCTCCCACTCCATTCGGATCATACCATCACCCAGGGTTTACTCAATCCAGGTATTTTGCAATTTGATTTGGAAGAAGTGGAGTTGCAATTTCCCCCTCCATCATATCCTCCCCTCATTTGGGTGAGGGCTCTTTGCCAAAGCCCCTGAGTAGCAACCAGGATCCCAAACTCTTTGCATACTTACAGTCAGCCCATTTCAGAGTCCCTGTCTCTGCAGATCTGTAAACAGTTCCTAACATCCTCCATTCCAAGTCCACCTCTCATCCTTGTGCAATATACCTCTACTTTTTAACAGAGTTCCCTTCCCTGACCCCACGCCTCAATCAACTACTGATTGATTTTCTGTCTAGGATATACTATGCTATCCATTCACCAGTTGGTCAACAATTAGATTGCTTCCAATTTTTAGCTCTTATGAATAATGTTTATAACATTTCCATATAGCTTTTGTATGAACACATCTTTATTCTCTTGACTAGATGTTTAGGAGTGAAAATAGAGATTATGGATAATTGTATAGGTATATGTTTCACTATAGTAAATTTTTGTTTAACTATAAAAAAGCTGCCCAACTATTCTCTAAAGTGGCTGTACCATTTTGCAATCCTACCAGCAATGTATGAAAGTTTCAGTTGGTTCACACCCTTGCCAACAATTGATATTGTCAGCCTTTGTATTCTTAGCCATTCTAGGGAGTGTGTATTATGTAAAATTTTAATACATTTCTATTCTAAATATACATAGAAATGACTCCATATAATAATACTAATGCCTCTGAGAGGGATATCAGTTAGTTATCACAGGTTATCACTCAATGTTCTGTGATAACCTATCAATTAGTTTAAGATGATATCAGCTAACGTCTTAGCTAGTACTCATTCACACAATCATTTCAGCTTGGGGTCTTTGAAACTCAGTGACTTCCTAGAGGCCAAAACAATGGTTCTTAAATTTTCATTCAAAAAATTTAATGTTATTTCATTGGAATGGGAAGGCGGGAAATGGGAAATGAATTATTGCCATTACTAGAGAAGACGGACTCTTTTCAAACATAGGAAACCAGTTAAAGGGATTCTTTGTCGGGAATGTTAGGAAAACCATTAGAGATCATTAAGGTGAGAACTAGTTGAGAGCAAAATCTGGAGGAAAATATTGTTTATTCTTATCGCTACTTTGGAATTACTGTAGTTAGGTCTGCTAGGTCTTGTTGAATGTGTTCATATAGAAGCAAAAAATATTTTATTTTATCACAAACTTGTTTTAATATTTTGATTTCTCTCTTCCACTATAAGTGAATTCCATTGTAAATGTAGGTTTTTTTCTTATTTTATGCCTTTTAAAAATGTTATTCTGAGGAGGAGTCTATAGGCTTCATCAGATGGCAACAATGTCCATGGCATATAAAAAATTCCAGTGCATGGGCCCATCCCTAGAGATTCTAATTGACCTTGAGTGACACCAGGAAATCTGTATATTTGTTTAAACCTACTGTCATGCCAGGGTGAAACCCTTTGGGGTTAACACATGTTATACATGGGGTAGGGACCAGTTCTACAATGTCATACAGAATGGGTTAATGTGATATTGTGATTTATAATAAATATATATTTGTGGTACAACCACTATGGAGAACAGTATGGAGGTTCCTTAAAAAACTAAAGATAGAACTACCATATGATCCAGCAATCTCACTCCTGGGCATATATCTGGAGAAAACCATAGGTTATCCCGTGTACCACAACTAAGACCTGGCACAGCCAAAATAAATAAAAATAAATAAATAAATATTTTTTAAAAAGAATGAATATATGTATATGTATAACTGAATCACTTTGCTGTACACCTGAAACTAACACAACATTGTAAATCAACTAAACTCCAATAAAAATTTTTAAATGTATATATTAATATATATATATGTGTATATATATATATATATATATATATATATATATATATATATATATATATATATATTTAGTCTTCATCTCCACTTCTGGCACAGAGCTCCTAAAACTCCTGGATTTTCTGAAATAATAAGAGTGACAAATGTATCTTTTGCTATGTTGATAAGGTAACTTTTAGACTACACCTAAGGCTGGGGGCTTGTTGCCAGTGAAACCAACCATGTGACTGGCAGGTTGGAATTTTGAGTTCCTCCTCCCTCACCTGCAGAGAAGGGGGAGGGGCTAGAGGTTGAATCAATCACCAGTTATCTGTGTAATGAAGCCTCCATAAAAACCCAAAAGAACAGGGTTTGGAGAGCTTCCATGTTGGTGAACACGTGGTGATTGGGGAATGTGGCTCTCTTGGAGAGGGCATGGAACTTTAGGCCCTTTTCCCATACTTTGCCCTATACATCTCTTCTGCCTGGCTGTTCCTGAGTTCTATCCTTTTATAATAAACCGGTGATCTAGTAAGTAAAATGTTTCTCTGACTTCTGTCAGCTACTCTAGCAAATCAAACCTGAAGAGGGGGTCCTGGGGACCTCTGATTTATATCCAGTCAGCCAGAAGTACAGGTGATAACCTGGGCTTGCGATTGGTGTCTGAAGTTGAGGAGGGAAGGTAGTCTTGTAGGACTTCACTGTTAACCTGTCAGAATTGAGATGAATTGTAGGATACCCAGCTGGTGTCTGGAGCATTGCTTGTTCATGGTATGCCCCCCACCACGACCACCTCCCTTACCATGAATCAGAATTGGTGGCAGAACCCAATTAGTTAAGGAAGCATCTTGATTAGGGAAAGGAAAAACTAGTAAACAGAGAAGTAGGCAGCCCCATCTTCTTTCATACCTCAAAGAAGGTATGCCAAGACCAGGGCTTTGGTGGACATGCTGTGAGTTCTATTCTAGTGATAAAACTTCCCACCCTCTCATGGCACAGACTAGTGTCGAAAGGTCTGGATTTGAGATGTCAGCTGTCGAATGAAGTTGTCTGGGAATGCCAAATACTTTGGAGCTAGGGCAGTTAGGAACCTTGTAGTATGAGAGCTATTGCTTTCTCCTCATGGCCAAATATCCTGGTCCAAATAGCACTAGAGCTTGGGTGCTTTCCTTTTGCTGAAGTGGGCCCACGATGTGTCCAGCTGCTGTCCTGGCTCTGGCAGATTGCTCCTTGATTTAATGAGAAACTGAAGACCATGCATCTGTCTTCCTCACCCTTGTCTTGTGGATTTTGCCTTTTCACAATAAAGATTTTTTTCTCAACTGATGCTGTGTGATGTAGTAAAATGTGCCCAACCCTTTGCAGGACAAGTGGCAACCCTAAAAGGACCCATCTGGCACCACAGCTGATTTTCAACAAGCAGCCAGGAGTGAGATAACCAGGAAAGCATGGAACACAGGCAGACATTTAATGATCACTTGAGTCCAACTTTACATTTTACTGATAATATACTTTGAGAATCCATTGGATTCCCAAGACTTATCACTCATTTCCCATTTGGGGTGGCTGTTTAGCAGCAAGAAGATTAGGTCAAGGCTCTGAGCCCAGAGAACTTTGTCTCTGAGAGTTTTCAAGGTTTGAGGGACCACTTTGGAATTTTGAGAACATATTCCAAAGGCATTTTCTTTTGGCTGTTTGTGATCTGATATTCTTGTGTACAGGATGTATCAGTTCATTATTGTCCCATTAGCAAACTACCCATTTTACTTGCTGATGATTCTGTGGGTCAGCCTTTGAGTTGGGCTTAGGTGTGTGGTTCTTCTGATGCTCTCATCTGGGGTCACTGTGGTAAGTAGAATAATGTCCCTCCTCCAAAGATGTCTATGCCCTAATCCCTGGTGTTAGGCCTGTGTATTTTACATGGTCAAAGGGACTTTGTAAATGGAATTAAGTTTATGGACCTTTGGATAAGAAGATTATCTTGGATTGTCTGGGTGGGTCCAATGTATTCACATGGGCTTTTAAAAGTGTAAGAAGAAGGCAGAAGAGTTAGTCAGAGAGATGTTATGGAAGAAGAGTCAGGAGAGATTTGAAGTATGAAAGGGACCTGGCCCATCATTGCTGGCTTTGAATATTGAGGAAGGGGTCCCTGAGCCAAGGAATATAGGAACAGCCCTCACTAATGGGCAGCAAACAGGGGACCTCAGTCCCGCAGCTTCAAGGGACTGAATTCTGCCAACAATCTGAATGAGCAAAAAAAAAAAAAAAAAGTTTCTCCCCCTAAAACCTCCAAAAAGGAACGCAGCCCTACTGACAGCTTGATTTTAGCCTGGTGAGACCTGTGTTGGACTTCCAGAACTGTGAGGTGATAAATGTGTGTTGTTTTAAGCTGGCAAGGTTGTGTTAACTTGTCCTACAGCAATAGAAAACCAACACAGTCTCTCACATTGCTACAACAGGCATGATGGGCTGGGTGACCTGACCGTCCCATTTGCATGTCTCGTGGTTGGTGCCAACTGTTGACTGGACCACTCTCTCCATGGTCTCTCATGCTCAAGGAGATGAGGCTGGCCTACTTCACCTGGCAAGAAGGTGAGAGCAGCAGCTGCAAGTGTTCTTGAGGCTTTGCTCAGAACTCCCCACAATGTCACTCCTGCCACATTTTATTGATCACAGCAAGTCATTAAGGTCTGTCCAGATTCAACGGGGTAGAGAAATCGTTTCCACTCTTTGATAGGAGGAAATGCAAAGGCACATTGGGAAGGGGCAGGCAATGCATGAATAGGAGGAATTTGTGGCCTTTTTTCACAATCTGCCAGACAGGAAACTCTTGTGTGACAACATCTTATAAGAGGGATTTCTTATGTTGCCACTCTGTTGGCATTAGGGGGCACAGCTGAAAACAACAAACGCAAGCACCTCAAGTTCTAAGGAGAGCTGTCAACCTCTGGGACTGATGCTTCCCTTTGGTGAGTGGTGTTGGTAGGAACTGGCTTAGTGGGGAGTGGAGAGGAGAAGGGATGCTTTCCCCCGTCCCTAAATCAAATGATTGGGGAGGCTCCAAAGAAATCACTTAAACAAAATGATGGATTTGCAGGAAGTAGAAACCAACATCTTAATCCTGGCCACCTAGATTAGGAATCTGTAGAGGAGACTGATGATGGGAGCTCATCCACTTGTTAAGCAAATGTTTCTTGGGCACTGTAATGATTAATTTTATGTCAACTTCGGGGGGTCATGGGGTGCCCAGATATATAGTTAAACATTATTCTGTGTGTGTCTGTGAGGCTGTTTCTGGATGAAATTAACCTTGAATTTGTAAACTGAGTGAAGCAGACCGCCCAACTTAATCTGGATGGGCCTCATCTAATCCATTGAAGGTCTGAATAGAACAAAGAGCCTGAGTAGGAAGAATTTGCTCTCTCTCTGCCTGACTGTCTTTGAGCTGGGACATTGGTCTTCTCCTGCTCCTGAACTCAGATTTTGACTGGAACTTACACCATCAGCTCTCCTTTTTCTCCAGGTCTTGGGTCTCAGACTGGAACCACTGGCTCTCCTTGGTCTCTAACTTGCTGACTGCAGATCTTGAGGCTTCTCAGCCTCCATAATCATGTTGAAACAGGAGGGAAGGGGGCAGGGCACTCCCTTTAAAAGTATGACATAGCCGAGGACACGACATAAACTGATTAGAACTAAATAGGTCCAAGATGGCGGGCGAGTCAACTTCCACTAGACCTTAAATCTCAGGATACTCTCATTGTAACACATCAGCAAGCTAAATGACACACCCACAAGCATCATGACAGTTCCAAAGCCAACCATAAAGGTGAAAAAGTAGGCGGTGGCTCAATTTCTGGAAATCCCCATCCCTTCCCCAAAATAGCTGGAATGCTCCTCCCACTCTTTAGCCTATGAAATTACCCACCCCTATAAAAACTGACAACCCCATACCCTGGTGTCACTCTCGCCTTCTGATATGGCCCACACTCTGTCTGTGGAGTATGTTTCTCTCTAAATAAATCCACTTCTTACCTATCACTTTGTCTCTCACTGAGTTCTTTCTGAGGTGAGACATCAAGACCCTGAGCTTCATTAAGTCCTGAGACCAGGTGTGTGATCTCAGTTAAAAGGCCGTGGGTTCAAGTCTCAATCTGGGTTTTGGCTGGGTTCAAGTCCCAGCACATGGGTTCAAGTCCCAATCTGAGATGCATGGTTTCAATGTGAGTCAATTTCTTATAATAAATCTCTTTATATATGTTATGGACTGAATGTTTGCATCACCCCCCCCACCCCAATTCATATGTTGAATTGCTAAACCCCAATGTAATGGTATGGGGAAGTGGAGCCTTTGGGAGATGATTAGGTCATGAGGGTGGAGTCCTCATGAATGGAATTAGTGTCTTTACAAAAGAGACCCCAGAGAGCTCATTCACCTCTTCTGCCATGTGAGGAGACGGTGAGAGGACAGCTGTCTGTGAACTAGGAAGGGTCTCTTACCAGATCTCTTACCTACTCTGCCTGTACCTTGGGTTTCCCAGCCTCCAGAACTGTGAGAAATAAAATTTCTGTTGTTTATAATTCTCCCAGTCTAGGATAGTTTGTTATAGCAGTCTAAATGGGCTAAAATATATATGTCCCAGTATATATATCACAATCTCTTTCTATGTATATATATACACACACATATACAGTTGACACTTTAACAATGCAGGGATAGGAGCATAGTCCCTTTTCGCAGTCAAAAATTCAGATATAACTTTACAGTCAGCCCTCTGTATCTGAGGTTCTGCATCTGTGGATTCAACCAACCATGGATCATGGATTGTGTAGTACTGTGATACATATTTAGTGAAAGAAATCTGAATATAAGTGGACCTGTGCAATTTGAACTCGTGTTGTTCAAGGGTCAACTGTATATATAATTGATGTTATTTCTCTGGAGAACCTGACTAATACAGGTTCTTACTGTGTATCACATATTGTTTTAAGTTCTGGGGATTCAGCAGTAAACAAAACAGACAATAATTCCTGTCCTCATGGAGGTTACATTCTACTGGGGAAGACAACAACAACAAAACCACAACAAGACAAATAAGTAAAATGTATGGAATGTTAGATAGAGACAAAAGTTAAAGGGAAACAACAAAAGCAGGGCAAGGGAGGGGCTGACAACTTTAGATAAAGAAGTCCAGGTAGGACCTCAATGCCAAGGTGACATTTGAGAAGACATTTGGACATTTGCAATTCTTGGGAGAGTTGACATATTTCCCCTGAAATTTGGGGATGCTCATGAACTTAGAGATCAGCTTCTTAAATTTTCTAATTTTGAAACAGGGAGGCCCTGATGAGCAGCCTCTACTAGGTGAGCAGTGACCACACTATAGCATGCCCCAAGAAGAGAGGATGGGGAGCCTTTCCTAACCTTGTTTCTCTTAGCCTGAGGACATGAAAGAGAACATCAAGGGGTCCCCAGGCTCCTTATGAAGGAGCACAGGGTAGACTAGAAGCCAACACCAAGGAGCTGCCCTAGTCGTCCAGCAAGGAGATGCTTCACCCTGCAGAGGGCCTGCAGCCTGGAGGCTGGCGGCAGAGGCTGAGGGGACACATGACTATCCCTGCCTGAAGGGGTCTTCAGTGGAAAAAATGTTCTAGATGAGGTTATGTAGCACTCCAAAAGTACCACATACACCATCTCAGCAGAGCCCAGCAGAGGGGCTACCAGCTGAAGGAGTCCTCCCAGAAGGCCAGTCACAGGAGGAGGTCATAAGTCAGAGCCTCATCTCCTCATGGGAAAGGTACAGGGGTGGGGAGGGGAAGAATCTTGGAACATAGATTTCCAGCTCTCTGAGAGGGTGAGTCTAACTTCTGATGACCTTCTGTGTTATCTCATTGTTTGGTGGTATGTAACAAGTTAAACTAGTTTAAGAGAAAGAGGGGAATTTATGACACTTATATTGGCATAACTCACAGACCAGGAACCAGATGTAGGAGGGCCCAGGAGGGAAGGGAGCCTGGAATAGGAAGCTGTCTCTCATCTCTGATTCTCTTGTCCATTCTTTTCTCTCTCTTTCTCTTTCTCCATCCCTTTATCTCCCTTCCTTCCTCCATCCCTCTCTCTCCCTGCAAACTGACTTTTTCTGCTTCTCCTACCCATTAGTACACTATAATCCCACAAGTCTCCCTAGTTCACATGAGAGAGCCTCCAACTTCCTGCAGACAACAATCAGCATGTTCTCTCTCCCAATACAAGATTCCAGGGAGAAAAAATGTGATCAGAGCAGGCAGGTGCCCAGCTTGGGTCCAGCCAGCTACAGCCAGATGTTGGGAATGGATTGTATAAGCATTGCTGCAGGCTTCCCATAGAAGCAGACCAGAAGACAAGGATGTTCATGCAAGTAGTTTATTTGGGAGATGATCCCTAGGAAGCACCTGTAGGGGTGCTTAACATATGGATATGTTAGTAAAGGGTGGACAACTGTGCCTTAATTCCACAAGGATCTCTGGGAGAGTATGAAGAGCACACCTCACAGTGTGCGGTGAGGGAACTGGGGTATTTATCCACCACCTCTCATCAGTTACTGGTTGAGGGCTGCTCCCAGAGGTATTAATTCCCTGCCCTCCCTGGAATTAGCTCAGGTGGAAAATCCAAGCACTGGCATCCAGAAGCACTTGGTGTAAATGGTGAGAGCCATATGGTCAAGGCACCAATAGCATCTGCTACAGATAACATTCAGGAATGGGAAGGGAGTCTCAAAAGAGTGTGGTTGAAAATGTGATCAGAGAAAATAAAATTTTCAATACCTCTCTGCCTTAGATTTCCTGATGAATTGACAGTATACATGAATTAAACTGTGAGGGACTTATTAGCCAGAGAGAGGTCACATGTGTAGTAGAAATGGACAGAAGAGAGACAGAGAATCTGTCCTGTACTATGAGTGATTTGAAGTGAGAAGAGGGAATTGAATTTTTCTTTTAAACATATTGCTTTTGCTGGAAGGCATAAAAATGTGAAAACAGATGGTAGTGGAGCAATGAATGATTATTTTCTTTCCTTTACCTTGTCATAATGATGTTTGTGTAGTAATTGGACTTGAGAGTAAAACAGTGTTCCTAAAATGCTTTTTTTTTTTTAACTAAAACATGCCTCCCATCTTTAACTTTAGAAGCTCAAAGTCACATATTTTTCTAATGGCCTCAGGAGCTCAGTTAGTGCAAAATCTCCTTTGAAAACAATGGAAACTTTGTGCTCAGCCTCTTTAGTGTCTGGAGCAAGACAGCAAATGAGACCCATGAGAATTTAGGGCTTAAAGTTTAGATGAAATGGCTTAAGTGCTCAGATGGGGCCTGTGATGGAGGGAGGAAGGGTTGCACCCAAGGGGTCTTGGTTACTCGTTTACAACACAACTGTAACTAGAGATGTCTGGGGGTAGAGGGTCCTGGTGGGGGTAGAGGCAACTCCCTAACAAATGGCGCTGCTTGTGCTCCTCTGAATATCCTCCCCTCACCTTGAAATAAAAACTGGTAAATTCTACCAACAGCTTGGAAATATTCCCTCTGCATTTCTCCAGCCCAGATTGTAAGAGCACAGAACTTTCCTTTGTATATAATAATTACCTTACAGTCTTGAAAGTGTCTTAAAACAGTTCACAGACATTAAAAAATAGTTACATCAGAACCTTCTTTTAAAAATGGCCCTTAAAAAAAAATAGTGTAGGGACTTCCTTGGTGGCGCAGTGGTTAAGAATCTGTCTGCCAATGCAGGGGACACAGGTTCGATCCCTGGTCTGGGAAGATCCCACATGCCGCAGAGCAACTAAGCCTGTGCACCACAACTACTGAGCCTGCGCTCTAGAGCCCACATGCCACAACTACTGAAGACTGCGTGCCTAGAGCCTGTGCTCCACAACAAGAGAAGCCAATGCAATGAGAAGCCCATGTACTGCACGGAAGAGTAGCCCCTGCTCACTGCAACTAAAGAAAGCCCACGCACAGCAACGAAGACCCAACACAGCCAACAATAAATAAATAAATAAATAAACAAATTTTAAAAATAGTGTAACTATATCTGTTCTGTTTGAAATATTGATGGGAAATACCCAAAACATTAACAATTTTTATTTGTATCTGAGGGATAGAATTATACTTGATTTTTACTTTTAATTTTTATCTGTAGTGCCTATATTTTCTACAATAAACATGTGTTATATGCTTATATATATTTTTCTAAAGGTGGGCAGTAAGAAAGACTCAACTTCAAAAACCAAAAAGAAGACTGATGAACTTGTCTTTATAAATATTAAATACTTCTTGAATCAGAAGACACCAAAAATAAATTTAAAAGACAAGGGATAGACTGAGGGAAAATATTTGCAATATGTATAGCAGAAAAAAGAATTGTAATCATTATATACATATATATCATACAATTCAAAAAGAAAAAGAAAAGCAGTCCGATAAAAAATTAGACAAAACATAAAAGCAATTTATGGAAGTTGAAATTAAAATTTCCAATAAACAAATAAAAAGGTCTCAACTTCACTAAATACCAAGAAAATAGAAGTTACAACCAGTATGAAATATCATTTTTGCCTATCAGCTTAGGAAACACTTTAAAAATTGGTAATCTAGAGCTTGTGAGAATGTGAATTCTCCTAGAAAATTTAAAAGGCTAATAGTACCCAGTAGGATATGTACTATTGAAAATTCTCCTCCCGAAGAGAACTTAGTGTTATATGTCAATACTTTAAGTGTGCATACCTTACATTCCAATTTTAGGTACCTAGCCCAGAGAAATAGTTATCCTCGTGCACAAAGAGTTATGTACAAGAAGAGGCATGAGTCACAAAACGCTGGAAACAATACAAATGTCCAGCATGTGAGAATGGTTATGTAAACGCTGATTCGTCCATGCTATTGAAAACAATGCAGCATCTAAAAAAATTTAGGAAGATTTATATGTAATGACATGACAAGATCTTAAAGATGAGGGCAATATAGCACAGGGGTAACCAATGAAGGTTCTGACGCTAGCCTGCCTGGATTCAGATCTTGGTGCTGGCACTTCCTGCCTGTCTACACTCAGATAAGCATTCCAGTCTTCCACTTTCCCATTTGTGAATGGCAAAAATAATAGTATTTGCTTCCCAGCATTTTCCTTTTTCTATCTTTTTTTTTTTTTTTTGAGAATTAAATGCAGGTCAATGCATGTAAAGAATTTTAAATTATACCTGTCTCATAGAAATTTATCAATACTCTTAGCTCTCATATATTATTAGTTGAGAAAAGCAAGTGGTAGAAAACCAAGAACGATATCAAAGCTTTAATAATAAAGATAATATTTCTATGTGCACTATTTCTATATGCACATGCCTATACTTGCATAAATAACTGTCTAGGAGAAAACACACATTAAATAGCAATGTTTATTTCTGAGAAAAGGAGGGGCTCGGGTGGGGCTGAGACAGCCAAGGGCTTTATTCGGTCAACTCTACACTTTGTATTGCTTACTTTTTTACAGCAATAAATGTAACTTGTGAAAATACCATAGACAGCAATTAAAATATTTTAAAATCTTAAAACCACAACCTTGCACATGCACACACGCACACACACACACACACACACACACACACACACACACACAGCTGTACCTAAGGCAAGGCAATACAGGCTTTGACTCTAAGCTCTAAGATTTAGAGTTAGAGATGTTTTACTCAAGGAAGTACAGGGATTGTGCAATTTTCAGTACTGTTTTGTGTCTACTTTGGCTATACAAGTAACTTCCTTAGTGATATGAAAACAAATGCACTGAGGCCTTGGTTAACAATAATTTACCATCCTCTAACTGGGTGGAGGCCTTAGTTTCTGCAGAAGAACTCAAAAATATTGTTATATGTATTCCTTGAGGAAGAACCAGGACCCTGCTTTATCTCTGCAGTATTTTTTCTTGACTGCTCCTCCTTGTTTCCATATTCCCTCCCTTCCCTGATAAGCAGCTGTTTGAATCTGCCCTTTGGAACTCAGGAAAGGTCAAAGAGACTGAATGAAGCCTATTTCCTACAAATAATAAACAGGGGACATGGAAAGGATCTGTACCCTGGAGGACCCCACAGGGTCCTGCTCTATTTCAGTATCTTAGTTTAAATTGCACCTCTGCACTTTCGCACAACTTCCAGGCAAAGAGGGTGGGACAGCTTCATCCAATTGTGCAGAATTTGTCTTATGTCTTTGGAAGAAGTGTTGGTGAAGAGAGGATCTAGGGTGAGGGAGAAGAACTTTCCATCAGGTGCAATGTGCCTTGGGCCTCATGTGACACTCTTGTATCATCCAGAATGAGGAAGCATTTCACTTTCTAAAGCTTGTTATTAAAAGAAAACGTTTTCAGAAATATTTCAATCAAAACACTCTACAACACCCATATGTATTAACCTCCCAGATTTAACTGAATTAAATATTTTTACATAATAGTTTCTGATGTGATTTCCTAAAATTTATTTTTTTTAAAGTGCAAATACAGCTGAGCTAGGAGGAAAGGGGGTAGGGCACAACCCTTAAAGAATGACAAAGCTGTTGAAAAAACAGAATACTACAAAAACTGGTTAGAACAGATTAGGCCCAAGATGGCAGAAGATTCAACTTCCAGTGGACCTTGAGCCTCATTATACACTCATTGTAATACATTAGCAACTAAATGACACACCCACCAGCGTCATGACAGTTCTGAGGCCAACCATAAAAGGCCAAAAAGTGAGCAGTGGCCCAATTCCTGGAAATGGCCACACCCTCCCCAAAATAGTTGGAATAATCCTCCCACTCATTAGTATGTGCAATTACCCAGCCCATAAAAACCAACCACCTCATATTTTGGGCCCACTCTCACCTTTTGAGATGGACCACATTCTGTCTATGGAATGTGCATCTCTGCCTTAACTTTACTGTGGCTCGCTCTTGAATTCTCTCCCGCAAGAAGCCATGGACCCTCACTTGGCAACCCGTTCCAGGAACAGACCTGAGACCTGGGATGTGATCACCCTCTCATGTCCCATTTTCCTGCAACCTCTCTACAAAGGATATTAATAAATCTACTTCTTACCTATCACTTTGCCTCTCACTGAATTCTTGCTGTGCCAAGACATAAAGAACCTGAGTTACATTAAGTCCTGAGAGGAGTTGTGCAGTTTCACAGCTAAAGCCCTCCTCTCCCCTTCTCCCCGTCTTCAATTCCACTTCCTTTCACAGCAGTCACCAGTCTCCTAAGCTGAGTGTATAAACTTTGCAGGCATAGTTTTAAATCTCCCCACATTGTTCAGGACCTTAGCAGATACTTGCAAATGGGATGATTGAAGTAGATTCTATTTGTAAATGTGTAGGCTGTGATAAGGGAACTCAGCAAAGGATGGAGAAGCACCTTGGCGACAGCAACTGAAGGGAGTCATTGTCAGGCCTAGGCTTGAAGGGACAAGGGAGGTACCTGTAAGACCCAGAAAGGCCTATAGCCGCAGGATGGGACCACAGCAGCTGTGGTCTTCAGGGAATAAATGCAGGTTTGCAGACCCGCAGGCTGCCCAGCAAGGAGGGAGTGGGTAGGGAGGGGGGCAGAGTTAATACCCATCCTCCCTCCCTCCTCCCCTCAGACTACTACTGGTGCCTCCCATTGGATGAACTCAACTAAAGCCCGAACAAAGGGAGCTTGTGGGTGAAGTCCCTCAAGCCTCCCAGGGCCTCAGTGTGGTAGAGAAGGCTGAATGGTGGATCTGACAACTGGAGAGTATATGTCCACAACAAAACCCAGACAAAACACAAACATTGTTTGTATGTTTCACAAATTTACTTAAATGGTATATTTTTACAGCTTTTATAGCTTGCTTTTTTGTCCACCATTATGTTTTTTATATTTATCCATGCTGAAAAAAATGGAGCTCTAATCCACACATTCATTGTAACTGCTCTACAGTACTCCATCACTTCACTATCACAAGTAATTTTATAATGAACAGGCTTATGTACACATGGCCTGACCCATACATGCAAAAACCCTGCTTGTGTTAGTGAGTCCAAGCTCACTCTGCTTGCCACATGACAGGCCAATAAATAGGGAGTTGTGGTGCTGAGGCAAGGAATAACAACTTTATTCGGAAAGTCAGGCCTCCAAGAAGATGGCAGACTAGCATCCCAGAGTACCATCTTATTGGGGTCTGGATGCTAGTTTCTTTTATAGAACAGAGAGGGGGAGGAGATGAGGAAGTAAAATAAAAAGGCCATAAGTCTTGCTAAATACCTCCTGGTTTGGCCAGCCTCAGGGAGGGGATATATTAATTTCTTCTTTCTTGCAGCCATCCACAGGTGGGCAGTGTCAGAATGTTTCCCCTGTGAGCTGAACAAAGGCAATTTAGTTTACCATTTAGGCAGAGGGGCAGGGTTCCCTGAGGGAGGCCACTGTGTATGCCAATAGCTACAGACAACATCATTTTAGTGATTATAGTAACAAAAAGCTATGGAGAGCAAAGGTTAAAATAAAAGAAACAGATCCAACATGGAGTCAGATTTTGTTCTTTCCTGTTACAATTCCCCACTGTCAATGTCCATTCCACAATCTTGTGGGAAAAAGGGCGATGACCTTACACTTACATAGTTACACTCTAACTGTTTCCTGATGTGTAAGGGCAATAAGGGGTGATTGTGGAATGGAATTGATCAGCTTTGGGCAGGTAATAATTCTTAGAATTTTTAGTAAATAGTACAACTCTTGATTATTTGAACCTGATCCTGTGTCATTCAGTAGAACAGGATTAAACAAGTAGATTGACCCACTCTTGTCCAGCTTTAAGGAAATGGCAATCTCAACTTAAGGAATTTAGTGCTTTTCTATGTATGGAAATATGCAAGAGTTTGGGCTCACTGAAATGATCCTTTTGATATACACCTCACTTATCTGGGCCCAGTATCCTGTGTTTTCACATCTGAGTTTCCTCAAGACTCACTGTAGGGAGTGGCTGCAGTCTGACGGCTGCTAGATGGCAATCATTCTTTCCTTCCTGAGTTCAGTCAGGGCTCACCAGCTCACCATAGGTCTTGGCTGCAATTGCTGATGACTGTGGCAGGAAATTTTCCATTTCTCAGATCCTCCTCTTGGTCTGGAATTTGACCAATATTTGGGAGACATTTCATGACCAAGTTTGTCCCACAGTGCTGGGAGGCTCATCCCAGATCAGGTGAAAATTCTTGTTCATATGCCACTCCAGGTGCTAATTTCTAGATTAGTCCCTGTTGATAATTAAATATTCTCTGGATCCTCTGTCTTTCTAGTATATTATGATCCAGAAAATGTTTTCCCTTACTGCTTCTTCCCATACTTAAAATCACACTATTACAATTATTCATGAGTCATAAGTGTGATCTATTTCCTCAAGATGTTTGGCTAGCATTAATTTTGTTGGAAACCTGGTTACACACTGGGTACTGTAACAGACAACGATCTTATAAAATAGACAGGATGTAAGTAATGCAGCTAGTAACATTGACAAAGTCATAGTGCAGCAGAGAGACACAAAGCATAAACAATTCGGAAACAAAGAACAAATTAAAACAATGCTTAGTATAACTAGCTGTAATACAGTTACAATAAACCATCAAGTCCACAGGAGAGCCAACTGGAGAAGCCAAATTGTGGTAGGATCAGGTAGAGAGAAAAAGATAAATGTTTCATCTTTGTTTACAAGGGTATAATTTATCAACCTGTTTACAAGGGTCACAGCATAAGAGAAAATGTTTTTTCTAGAAAACAAAGATTAAGGCTAGTATATTTCCCAAAGTCATAAATTTATAAATCATATTCATCAGTTTATTCAGTCTCATATAATTAACTCCTGTTGATCTGGATGAAGTAATCAGGTTTTCCATTAGTTTTGTCATTTATTACCCAGTCCAGTGGTATTATCTAAAGGTTATCGGAAACTTATATTTGTTAGAAAAGTTCCTTTTTACGAGCCTTCTTGAAGATGTGGCAGTTTTGCAAAGCATCACCTTAGCTGCCTATGAATGATAAAGGTCTTAAAAAGGCAAAGTTAAAGACCTGATTACAATTCTTCTTGGCAAAGAAGCTTATCCAAGTTGTGACATACAGCATTTTAACATAACAACTAAAACTATAACATTATACCAGGACATATGCAAATTTCAGAAACTTTATATAATTTTTAGAATGTCTATATTAATAACATTTATTCATACCATATAATATGAGGAGGTTTATAACTCATTTGACAATGCTTTCCATGTAATTTAGCACACCAACCAATTCTAGTCTGTTTTATATATATATATATATATATATTTTTTTTTTCCCCCCCTCTGAGGTGCCTCAGTGTCACAGTTCCCTAGCCACAAAAAAGGAAGATTCCCAACAAATGTCCCATCAGTCTAAAAGGGGAGAACCCCAACCAATGTCCCATTGGAAATGCAGCTGAATGAATGACCAAGGCTAGTTCAAAAGGGAAAATCCCAACCAACACTCCACTGCAGGCAAAACCTATGCAATAGGGAAGGCTCTCAGGGGGCCTCTGAAGCATCCCAAAGCTAGCTGAATTCAAAAGAACTTTAATTAGAATTTGATAGGAAATTCATCAAAAATATTAAAAAAATTTTTTTTAAACATTTGGTCAAATAGAATATTTAAGAACAAATACAGGTTCTTGGAGGTTCCAAGATGGAGAAGGAGTAGGAGGATGTGGAGTTCATCTCTCTCCACAGATACATCAAGAATACATCTACAGATGCAACAATTCTCACAGAGCACTAGCTAAACACTAGCAGAAAACCTTGGACACCAGAAAGGACTATAAAGATCCCCATATAACTGGGTAGGATGAAAGAAAGAAGGGAGAAGGAGGAGGAGAGGAAGCAGGACAGGACCTGCACCCTGAGTGGGGGGAGCTGAAGCAGAGGAGAGACTCCCACATCTGGGGAAGCCCCTTCACCAACAGGGAAATCAGTTGGGACAGAAAGGAAGCATTTGGGGCTGTTGAAGGAAGGTGAAGAGACCAATATGTGGCAGAGAGGACAGAGTGAAAACTACACAGATGGTCTGTACCATGGCCCTATGTGCCCTGGATGGGGAGGTGTGTCCACCGGTGCACATGGGGACTGGGACCTGGAGCATGGGGATTAGAGAGCAAACCTGGAGCAAGGACTGCTGTTGGCTGTGGGGAGATGGCTTCAGGGAATGGGAGGGAGGAAATCCACAACAGGGAATGCTTATGGAGGAAAACTGGACTGCCATGGAAGAAGGGCTCTACTGCTGAGTCACATGCAGGGGGTGGAGCCACCATTGTAGCCTCTCTTTCCTCACATGACAGCATCTGCCACTGGGCAATAGAAAAAGCTCACCCAGGGCTGGCCTTCATGCATCTGCTGCCAGGTGCTAGAAAAGGCTCCCACTAGGAACATATCTCTTGTGCCCGTGGTTGCTGGCTTCCCTGCACACCTGGTGCCACCAGGGCTCCTGTGATCCAAGCAGCCATGCCACCTCTGTGCCCTGTCCTCACCGGGACAGACCCAAGTGCTCCAGGGCAGCCTTGGGAGCAGATTTCTGTGGGTGGCCCAGATGGAGAGGTGGGGATAAAACCACAGTTGAGTCCCAGGGGCAGGGCAACTAAGGAAGAAGATCAAAAATCTTTCCATCACTTGCACAAGCTGCAGATTAAATCCCTGCAATTAGCTGGGTAGACCCTGCATCTATGGAATATCTGCTCAGACAATGAGTGTTCCCACAAAAGAAAACAGTCTAGCTCTGGCAGCTGTGGACTTTGGGGACAAGCACATGCGGGAGTGGGGCCAGATCAGTCTGAGCTGTCACCACAGGACCCACAGCAGTTCCAGACCAACCTAGAGGCGTTGGAGGACCTCCTAGTGAGGCAGAAGTGAGCTGTGCCTCACAGTGGGGGCAAGGACACTAACAGATGAGACCCCAGGAAACACTATTATGTTGTGATTTGTTCTCTTCTTGGTTCTGATTTTTTTGTGATTATGTTGTGATTTGTTCTCTTCTTGGTTCTGATTTTTTTCTTTTTCTTTGTTGTTGCTGTTTTTTATTATTTTTTTAATTTTTATTTTTATTTAGTCTTCTGGGATTTTTTAACACATTTTTTATCTTTTCATATTTCTATTTTTATTTGCTTTTCTGTTGTTCTATGTCTTTTAAATATATTTTTTATATTTTATTTTTACTTTGCTCCTCTGTTGTTCTATGTTTTTTTCTGTTTTCTTTTTTTATTCTTTTAATCATTTTTGTCTGTTTGTTTTGTTTTCTTGGCTTTATTATTCAGTTGGCACTCTGCTTTGGTTTTGTTTTTTTGTTTTGTTAGTTTTTTTTTTTATAATTGTTTGATTTTGTTTTGGTGTTCCTTTTTTTGGTCTGTTTGTTCTCTTGTTTTTTGTTTTCTTTGGTTCTGTTTTTGTTTCTTTTGTGTGTGTGTGTCTGTATGTGTGTGTTTGTTCTTGTCTGTTTGATTTTGCTTTTACCATTTGTCTGGGGTTTTGTTTGTCTGTTTTTTTTTCTTTAATCCCCTTAATTACCATGACAAGTGGCCTGTGGGGTCTTGGCTCCCCAACTGGAAGTTGGGCCTGAGCCTCTGGGGTGGGAACACTGAGTCCAGGACACTGGACCACCAGAGAATTCCCAGCCCCAGGGAATGTTAACCAGTGAGAGCTCTCACAGAGGCCTCCATCAGAATCCAAGACCCAGCTCCACCCAAATGTCTGCAGTCCCCATCACTAGATGTCTCACGCCCAACAATAAACATAGAGGAACGTAAACCCACCTATCAGCAGACAGGCTGCCTACAGTTGTACTAAGCTCATATACACCCCAAAACACACCACCTGACATGACCCTGCCCATCAGAGGGAAAAGACTCAGCTCCACCCACCAGAACGCAGGCAGCAGTCCCTCCCACAAGGAAGCCTACACAAGCCACTGGACCAACCTCACACACTGTGGGCAGAGACCAGAAGCAAGAGGAACTAAAACCCTGCAGCCTGGGGAAAGGAGACCTCAAACACAGTAAGTTAGACAAAATGAGAAGACAGAGAAATATCTTGCAGATGAAGGAGCAAGGTAAAAACCCACAAGACCAAATAAAGAGGAAATAGGCAATCTACCTGAGAAAGAATTCAGAGTAATGATAGTAAAGATGATCCAAAGTCTCGGAAATCGAATAGAGGCATGGATCAAGAGGATGAAAGAAATGTTTAACAAGGACTTAGAAGAACTAAAGAACAAACAATCAGTGATGAACAAACAATCAGTGATGAACAACACAATAACTGAAATGAAAAATACACTAGAGGGAATCAATAGGAGAATAACTGAGGCAGGAAAACGGATAAGTGAGCTAGAAGATAGAATGGTGGAAATAACTGCCACAGAGCAGAATAAAGAAAAAAGAATGAAAAGAAGTGAGAGTTTCAGAGACCTCTGGGACAACATTAAGTACACTAACATTCAAATTATAGGGGCCCCAGAAAAAGAAAAGAAAGGGTCTGAGAAAATATTTGAGGAGACTATAGTTGAAAACTTTCCTAACATGGGAGAGGAAGTAGTCAATCAAGTCCAAGAAGTACAGAGAGTCCCATACAGGATAAACCCAAGGAGAAACAGGCCAAGACACATATTAATCAAACTATCAAAAAATAAATACAGGCTTCCCTGGTGGTGCAGTGGTTAAGAATCTGCCTGCCAATGTAGGGGACACGGGTTCGAGCCCTGGTCTGGGAGGATCCCACATGTCACGGAGCAACTAGGCCTGTGAGCCACAATTACTGAGCTTGCGCATCTGGAGCCTATGCTCCACAACAAGAGAGGTCGCGATAATGAGAGGCCCGTGCACCGCGATGAAGGGTGGCCCCCACTTGCTGCAAGTAGAGAGAAAGCCCTCGCACAGAAACAAAGACCTAACACAGCCATAAATAACTAAATAAATAAATAAATAAATACAAAGAAAAAATATTAAAAGCAGCAAGGGAAAAGCAACAAACAACATACAAGGGCATCCCCAGAAGGTTAACAGGTGATCATTCAGCAGAAGCTCTGCAGGCCAGAAGGGAGTGGCAGGATATATTTAAAGTGATAAAGGGGAAAAACCTACAGCCAAAATTACTCTACCCAGCAAGGATCTCCTTCAGATTTGATGGAGAAATCAAAAGCTTTACAGACTAGCAAAAGCTAAGAGAATTCAACACCACCAAACCAGCTTTACAACAAATGCTAAAGGGCCTTCTCTAGACAGGAAGCACAAGAGAAGTAAAAGACTAACAAAAACAAACCCAAAACAATTAGGAATATGATAATAGGAACATACATATCAATAATTACCTTAAATGTAAATGGATTAAATGCTTCAAGCAAAAGACACAGACTGGCTGAATAAATACAAAAACAAGACCCATATATATACTGTCTACAAGAGACCCACTTCAGACCTAGTGACACATACAGACTGAAAGTGATGAGATGGAAAAAGATATTCCATGCAAATGGAAATCAAAAGAAAGCCAGAGTACCAATACTCATATCAGAAAAAAATAGACTGAAAAAAAAAGATGGTTGAGGGGGCAGGAGAGAAGATGGCGGAAGAGTAAGACGCGGAGATCACCTTCCTTCCCACAGATACAGTAGAAATACATCTACACGTGGAACTGCTCCTACAGAACACCCACTGAACGCTGGCAGAAAACGTCCAACCTCCAAAAAGGCAAGAAACTCCCCCCGTACTTGGGTAGGGCAAAAGAAAAAAGAAATAACAGAGACAAAAGAATAGGGATGGCACCTGCACCAGTGGGAGGGAACTGTGAAGGAGGAAAGATTTCCATGCACTAGGAAGCCCCTTCGCAGGCAGAGACTGCGGGTGGCAGAGGGGGGAAGCTTCGGAGCCACGGAGGAGAGCGCAGCCACAGGGGTGCGGAGGGCAAAGCGGAGAGATTCCCGCACGGAGGATCAGTGCCGACCAGTACTCACCAGCCCGAGAGGCTTGTCTGCTCACCCGCCGGGGCGGGCGGGGCTGGGAGCTGAGGCTTGGGCTTCGGTTGGATCGCAGGGAGAGGACTGGGGTTTGCGGCGTAAACACAGCCTGAAGGGGTTAGCGCACCACAGCTAGCCGGGAGGGAGTCCGGGGAAAAAGTCTGCAGCTGCCGAAGAGGCAAGACTTTTTCTTCCCTCTTTGTTTCCTGGTGCGCAAGGAGAGGGGATTCAGAGCGCCGCCTAAACGAACTTCAGAGACTGGCGCGAGCTGCAGCGATCAGCGCGGACCCCACAGCAACAGGGGCGCAGAGGGAAAAACGGAGAGATTCCCGCACAGAGGCTCGGCGCCGAGCAGCACTCAGCAGCCCGAGAGGCTTGTCTGCTCCCCTGCCGGGGCGGGCGGGGCTGGGAGCTGAGGCTCGGCTTCGGTCGGATCGCAGGGAGAGGACTGGGGCTGGCGGCGTGAACACAGCCTGAAGGGGTTAGCGCACCACAGCTGGCTGGGAGGGAGACCGGGAAAAAGTCTGCAGCTGCCGAAGAGGCAAGAGACTTTTTCTTGCCTCTTTGTTTCACGGCGCGCAAGGAGAGGGGATTCAGAGCGCCACCTACACGAACTCCAGAGAAGGGCGCGAGCCGTGGCGATCAGCGCAGACCCCACAGCAACAGGGGCGCAGAGGAAAAAACGGAGAGACTCCCGCACAGAGGCTCGGCGCCGAGCAGCGCTCACCAGCCCGAGAGGCTTGTCTGCTCCCCCGCCGGGGCGGGCAGGGCTAGGAGCTGAGGCTCGGCTTCGGTAGGATCGCAGGGAGAGGACTGGGGTTGGCAGTGTGAACACAGCCTGAAGGGGTTAGCGCACCACAGCTAGCCAGGAGGGAGTCCGGGAAAAGGTCTGCAGCTGCCGAAGAGGCAAGAGACTTTGTCTTGCCTCTTTGTTTCGCTGTGCGCAAGGAGAGGGGATTCAGAGCACCGCCTAAATGAACTCCAGAGAAGGGCGCGAGTCGCGGCGATCAGCGCGGACCCCAGAGACGGGCATGAGACGCTGGGGCTGCTGCTGCCGCCTCCAAAAAGCCTGTGTGCGAGCACAGGTCACTCTCCACACCGCCCCTCCCGGTAGCCTGTGCAGCCCGCCACTGCCAGGGCCCCGTGGTCCAGGGACAACTTCCCCGGGAGAACGCATGGCGCGCCTCAGGCTGGTGCAACATCACGACGGCCTCGGCCGCCGCAGTCTCGCCCCGCCTCCTCTGTACCCCTCCCTCCCCGCGGCCTGGGTGAGCCAGAGCCCCCGAAGCAGCTGCTCCTTTAACCTGGTCCTGTCTGGGTGGGGAATAGACGCCCTCAGGCGACCTACACGCAGAGGCGGGTCCAAATCCAAAGCTGAACCCCAGGAGCTGTGCGAACAGGGAAGAGAAGGGGAAATCTCTCCCAGCAGCCTCAGAAGCAGCATATTAAAACTCCACAAACAACTTGATGTGCCTGCTTCTGTTGAATACCTGAATAGACAACGAATCATCCCAAATTCAGGAGGTGGACTTTGGAAGCAGGATATATTAATTTTTCCCCTTTTCCTTTTTTTTGTGAGTGTATATGTATATGCTTCTGGGTGAGATTTTGTCTGTATAGCTTTGCTTTACAATAGCTTTATTTTACTTCACTATATTATAGCCTCTTTCTTTCTTTCTTTCTATTTTTTCTCCCTTTTACTCTGAGCCGTGTGGACGAAAGGCTCTTGGTGCTCCAGCCAGGCATCAGGGCCGTGCCTCTGAGGTGGGAGAGCCAACTTCAGGACACTGGTCCACAAGAGACCTCCCAGCTCCACGTAATACCAAATGGCGAAAATCTCTCAGAGATCTCCATCTCAACATCAAGACCCAGCTTCACTCAACGACCAGCAAGGTACAGTGCTGGGCACCCTATGCCAAACAACTAGCAAGACAGGAACACAGCCCCATCCATTAGCAGGGAGACTGCCTAAAATCATAATAAGGCCACAGACACCCCAAAATACACCACCAGACGTGGACGTGCCCACCAGAAAGACAAAATCCAGCCTCATCCACCAGGGCTCAGGCACTAGTTCCCTCCACCAGGAAGCCTACACAACCCACTGAAACAACCTTAGCCACTGGGGACAGATACCAAAAACAACGGGAACTACAAACCTGCAGCCTGTGAAAAGGAGACCCCAAACACAGTAAGATAAGCAAAATGAGAAGACAGAAAAACACACAGCAGATGAAGGAGCAGGGTCAAAACACACCAGACTTAACAAATGAAGAGGAAATAGGTAGTCTACCTGAAAAAGAATTCAGAATAATGATAGTAAGGATGATCCAAAATCTTGGAAATAGAATAGACAAAATGCAAGAAACATTTAACAAGGATGTAGAAGAACTAAAGAGGAACCAAGCAATGATGAAAAACACAATAAATGAATTAAAAATACTCTAGATGGGATCAATAGCAGAATAACTGAGGCAGAAGAAAGGATAAGTGACCTGGAAGATAAAATGGTGGAAATAACTACTACAGAGCAGGATAAAGAAAAAAGAATGAAAAGAACTGAGGACAGTCTCAGAGACCTCTGGGACAACATTAAATGCACCAACATTCGAATTATAGGGGTCCCAGAAGAAGAAGAGAAAAAGAAAGGGACTGAGAAAATATTTGAAGAGATTATAGTTGAAAACTTCCCTAATATGGGAAAGGAAATAGTTAATCAAGTCCTGGAAGCACAGAGAGTCCCATACAGGATAAACCCAAGTAGAAACACGCCAAGACACATATTAATCAAACTGTCAAAAATTAAATATAAGGAAAACATATTAAAGGCAGCAAGGGAAAAAAAACAAATAACACACAAGGGAATCCCCATAAGGTTAACATCTGATCTTTCAGCAGAAACTCTGCAAGCCAGAAGGGAGTGGCAGGATATACTTAAAGTGATGAAGGAGAGAAACCTACAACCAAGATTACACTACCCAGCAAGGATCTCATTCAGATTCGATGGAGAAATTAAAACCTTTACAGACAAGCAAAAGCTGAGAGAGTTCAGCACCACCAAACCAGCTTTACAACAAATGCTAAAGGAACTTCTCTAGGCAAGAAACACAAGACAAGGAAAACACCTACAATAACAAACCCAAAACATTTAAGAAAATGGGAATAGGAACATACATATCGATAATTACCTTGAATGTAAATGGATTAAATGCTCCCACCAAAAGACACAGACTGGCTGAATGGATACAAAAGCAAGACCCATATATATGCTGTCTACAAGAGACCCACTTCAGACCTAGAGACACATACAGACTGAAAGTGAGGGGATGGAAAAAGATATTCCATGCAAATGGAAATCAAAAGAAAGCTGGAGTAGCAATTCTCATATCAGACAAAACAGACTTTAAAATAAAGACTATTACAAGAGACAAAGAAGGACACTATATAATGATCAAGGGATCGATCCAAGAGGAAGGTATAACAATTGTAAATATTTATGCACCCAACATAGGAGCACCTCAATACATAAGGCAAATACTAACAGCCATAAAAGGGGAAATCGACAGCAACACAATCATAGTAGGGGATTTTAACACCCCACTTTCACCAATGGACAGATCATCCAAAATGAAAATAAATAAGGAAACACAAGCTTTAAATGATACATTAAACAATATGGACTTAATTGATATTTATAGGACATTCCACCCAAAAACAACAGAATACACATTTTTCTCAAGTGCTCATGGAACATTCTCCAGGATAGATCATATCTTGGGTCACAAATCAAGCCTTGGTAAATTTAAGAAAATTGAAATCATATCAAGTATCTTTTCCAACCACAACGCTATGAGACTAGATATCAATTACAGGAAAAGATCTGTAAAAAATACAAACACATGGAGGCTATACAATACATTATTTAATAACGAAGTGATTACTGAAGAAATCAAAGGGGAAATCAAAAAATACCTAGAAACAAATGACAATGGAGATACGACGACCCAAAACCTATGGGACTCAGCAAAAGCAGTGCTAAGAGGGAAGTTTATAGCAATACAAGCCTACCTCAAGAAACAGGAAACATCTCGAATAAACAACCTAACCTTGCACCTAAAGCAATTAGAGAAAGAAGAACAAAAAAACCCCAAAGCCAGCAGAAGGACAGAAATTATAAAGATCAGGTCAGAAATAAATGAAAAAGAAATGAAGGAAACAATAGCAAAAATCAATGAAACTAAAAGCTGGTTCTTTGAGAAGATAAACAAAATTGATAAACCATTAGCCAGACTCATCAAGAGAAAAAGGGAGAAGACTCAGATCAATAGAATTAGAAATGAAAAAGAAGTAACCACTGACACTGCAGAAATACAAAAGATCATGAGAGATTACTACAAGAAACTCTATGCCAATAAAATGGACAACCTGGAAGAAATGGACAGATTCTTAGAAATGCACAACCTGCTGAGAATGAAACAGGAAGAAATAGCAAATATGAACAGACCAATCACAAGCACTGAAATTGAAACTGTCATTAAAAACCTTCCAACAAACAAAAGCCCAGGACCAGATGGCTTCAAAGGTGAATTCTATCAAACATTTAGAGAAGAGCTAACACCTATCCTTCTCAAACTCTTCCAAAATATTGCAGAGGGAGGAACACTCCCAAACTCATTCTACGAGGCCACCATCACCCTGATACCAAAACCAGACAAAGATGTCACAAAGAAAGAAAACTACAGGCCAATATCACTGATGAACATAGATGCAAAAATCCTCAACAAAATACTAGCAAACAGAATCCAACAGCACATTAAAAGGATCATACACCATGATCAAGTGGGGTTTATCCCAGGAATGCAAGGATTCTTCAATATACGCAAATCAATCAATGTGATACACCATATTAACAAATTGAAGGAGAAAAACCACATGATCATGTCAATAGATGCAGAGAAAGCTTTCGACAAAATTCAACACCCATTTATGATAAAAGCCCTGCAGAAAGTAGGCATAGAGGGAACTTTCCTCAACATAATAAAGGCCATATATGACAAACCCACAGCCAACATTGTCCTCAATGGTGAAAAACTGAAACCATTTCCACTAAGATCAGGAACAAGACAAGGTTGCCCACTCTCACCACTATTATTCAACATAGTTTTGGAAGTGTTAGCCACAGCAATCAGAGAAGACAAAGAAATAAAAGGAATCCAAATCAGAAAAGAAGAAGTAAAGCTGTCACTATTTGCAGATGACATGATACTATACATAGAGAATCCTAAAGATGCTACCAGAAAACTCCCAGAGCTAATCAATGAATTTGGTAAAGTAGCAGGATACAAAATTAATGCACAGAAATCTCTTGCATTTCTATACACTAATGATGAAAAATCTGAAAGTGAAATTAAGAAAACACTCCCATTTACCATTGCAACAAAAAGAATAAAATATCTAGGAATAAACCTACCTAAGGAGACAAAAGACCTGTATGTAGAAAATTATAAGACACTGATGAGAGAAATTCAAGATGATACAAATAGATGGAGAGATATACCATGTTCCTGGATTGGAAGAATCAACATTGTGAAAATGACTCTACTACCCAAAGCAATCTACAGATTCAATGCAATCCCTATCAAACTACCACTGGCATTTTTCACAGAACTAGAACAAAAAATTTCACAATTTGTGTGGAAACACAAAAGACCCCGAATAGCCAAAGCAATCTTGAGAACGAAAACTGGAGCTAGGGGAATCAGGCTCCCTGACTTCAGACTATATTACAAAGCTTCAGTAATCAAGACAGTTTGGTACTGGCACAAAAACAGAAATATAGATCAATGGAACAGGATAGAAAGCCCAGAGATAAACCCACACACATATGGTCACCTTATCTTTGATAAAGGAGGCAAGCATATACAGTGGAGAAAAGACAGCCTCTTCAATAAGTGGTGCTGGGAAAATTGGACAGGTACATGTAAAAGTATGAAATTAGAAGACTCCCTGACACCATGCACAAAAATAAACTCAAAATGGATTAAAGACCTAAGTGTAAGGGCAGACACTATCAAACTCTTAGAGGAAAACATAGGCAGAACACTCTATGACATACATCACAGCAAGATTCTTTTTGACCCAGCTCCCAGAGAAATGGAAATAAGAACACAAATAAACAAATGGGACCTAATGAAACTTAAAAGCTTTTGCACAGCAAAGGAAACCATAAACAAGACCAAAAGACAACCATCAGAATGGGAGAAAATATTTGCAAATGAAGCAACTGACAAAGGATTAATCTCCAAGATTTACAAGCAGCTCATGCAGCTCAATAACAAAAAAACGAACAACCCAATCCAAAAATGGGCCGAAGACCTAAATAGACATTTCTCCAAAGAAGATATACAGATGGTCTACAGACACATGAAAGAATGCTCAACATCATTAATCATTAGAGAAATGCAAATCAAAACTACAATGAGATATCATCTCACGCCGGTCAGAATGGCCATCATCAAAAAATCTAGAAACAATAAATGCTGGAGAGGGTGTGGAGGAAAGGGAACACTCTTGCACTGTTGGTGGGAATGTAAATTGATACAGCCACTATGGAGAACAGTATGGAGGTTCCCTAAAAAACTACAAATAGAACTACCATACGACCCAGCAATCCCAATACTGGGCATATACCCTGAGAAAACCATAGGTCAAAAAGAGTCATGTACCAAAATGTTCATTGCAGCTCTATTTACAATAGCCAGGACATGGAAGCAACCTAAATGTCCATCGACAGATGAGTGGATAAAGAAGATGTGGCACATATATACAATGGAATATTACTCAGCCATAAAAAGAAATGAAATGGAGGTATTTGTAATGAGGTGGATGGAGTTAGAGTCTGTCATACAGAGTGAAGTAAGTCAGAAAGAGAAAAACAAATACAGTATGCTAACACATATATACGGAATCTAAGGGAAAAAAAAAAAAAAAAGGCCATGAAGAACCTAGTGGCAAGACAGGAATAAAGACACAGACCTACTAGAGAATGGAGTTGAGGATATGGGGAGGGGGTGGGGTGAGATGTGACAGGGTAAGAGAGTGTCATGGACATATATACACTACCAAATGTAAAATAGATAACTAGTGGGAAGCAACCGCATAGCACAGGGAGATCAGCTCGGTGCTTTGCGACCACCTAGAGGGGTGGGATAGGGAGGGTGGGAGGGAGGGAGATGCAAGAGGGAAGAGAAATGGGAACATATTGTATATGTATAACTGATTCACTTTGTTATAAAGCAGAAACTAACACACCATTGTAAGGCAATTATACTTCAATAAAGATGTTAAAAAAAAAAAAAGAAAAAAGAAAAAAATAGACTTTAAATATTTGGACTTCCTTGGTGGTGCAGTGGTTAAGAATCTACCTGCCAATGCAGGGAACACGGGTTTGATCCTCGGTCCAGGAAGATTCCACATGCCCCAGAGCAAGTAAGCCCACATGCTACAACTACTGAAGCCCGCACGCCTAGATCCCACGCTCCACAACAAGACAAGCCACAGCAATGAGAAGCCTGTGTACTGCAACGAGGAGTAACCCCCACTCAACGCAACTAGTGAAAGCGCACGAACAGCAATGAAGCCCAAACGCAGCCAAAAATAAACAAATAAAATATATAAAATAAAATAAAGTAAAATAAAGACTATTACAAGAGACAAGGAAGGGCACTACATAATGATTAAGGGATCAATCCAAGAGGAAGATATAACAATTGCAAATATTTATGCACCCAAAATCAGACCACCTCAATACATAAGGCAATGCTAAAGCCAAAAAAGGAAAAGCAACAGTAACACAATAATAGTGGGGGACTTTAACACAGCACTTACACCAATGAACAGATCATCCAGACAGAAAATTAATAAGAAAACACAAGCCTTAAATGACACATTAGACCAGATAGAGTTAATTGATATCTTCAGGACATTCCATCCAAAAGCAGCAGAGGGACTTCCCTGCTGGTGCAGTAGTTAAAAATCTGCCTGCCAATGCAGAGGACATGAGTTCGAGCCCTGGTCCAGAAAGATCCCACATGCCGAGGAGCAACTAAGCCTGTGCACCACAACTGCTGAGCTGCCGCTTTAGAGCCCATGAGCCACAACTACTGAGCCTGCATGCCACAACTATTGAAACCTGCATGCCTAGAGCCTGTGCTCTGCAACAAAAGAAGCCACTGCAATGAGAAGCCCATGCACCACAATGAAGAGTAGACCTTGCTCACTGCAAACAGAGAAAGCCCACACACAGCAATGAAAACAGAACGCAGTCAAAAATTTAAAAATGAAATAAATAAGTGTTTTAAAAAAAGAACAAAAGCATCAGAACACACTTTCTTCTCAACTGCACACAGCACATTCTCCAGGATAGATCACATCTTGGGTCACAATTCAAGCCTTGGTAAATTTAAGAAAATAGAAATCGTATCAAGCATCTTTTCCAACCACAACTCTATGAGATTAGAAATCAATTACCAGACAAAAACTGTAAAAAACAGAAACACATGGAGCCTAAACAATACATTACTAAATAACCAAGAGATCACTGAAGAAATCAAAGAGGAAATCAAAAAATACCTAGAAACAAATCACAACAAAAAAATAATGACCCAAAACCTATGGGATGCAGCAAAAGCAGTTCTAAGAGGGAAGTTTAGAGCAATACAAGCCTACTTCAAGAAACAAGAAAAATCTCAGATAAAACAACCTAACCTTACACCTAAAGAAACTAGAGAAAGAAGAACAAAACCCAAAGATAGTAGAAGGAAAGAAATCATAAAGACCAGAGGAGAAATGAGTGAAAAAGAAATGAAAAAAACAATAGGAAAGATCAATAAAAGTAAAAGTTGGTTCTTCAAGAAGATAAACAAAATTGATAAACCATTAGTCAGACTCATCAAGATAAAAAGGGAGAAGACTCAAATCAATAAAATTAAAACGAAAAGGAGAAGTTACAACTGACACCACAGAAATACACAGGATCATAGGAGACTACTACAAGCAACTATATGCCAATAAAACGGATAATATGGAAGAAATGGACAAATTCTTAGAAATGTTCAACCTTCCAAGACTGAACCAGGAAGAAATAGAAAATATGAACAGACCAATCATGAGCATTGAAATTGAAACTGTGATTAAAAATCTTCCAATAAACAAAAGCCCAGGGCCAGATGGCTTCACAGGCGAATTCTACCAAACATTTAGAGAAGAGCTAACACCTATCCTTCTCAAACTCTTCTAAAAACTTGCAGAGGGAAGAACACTCCCAAACTCATTCTACAAGGCCACCATCACCCTGATACCAAAACCAGACAAAGATATCACAAAAAAAAAAAAAAAGAAAGAAAGAAAATTGCAGGCCAATATCATTGATGAACAGAGATGCAAAAATCCTCAATAAAATACTAGCAAACTGAACCCAACAACACATTAAAATGTTTGTACACCATGATCAAGTCGGATTTATCCCAGGGATACAAGGATTCTTCAATATATACAAATAAATCAATGTGATACACCATATTAACAAACTGAAGAATTAAAAACCATATGATCATCTCAACAGATGCAAGAAAAGTTTTGACAAAATTCAACACCCATTTATGATAAAATCTCTCCAGAAAGTGGGCATAGAGGGAACGTACCTCAACATAATAAAGGCCATATATGACAAACCCACAGCAAATGTCATTCTCAATGGTGAAAGAATTTCCTCTAATCAGGAACAAGACAAGGATGTCCACTCTGGCCACTTTTATTCAACATAGTTTTGGAAGTCCTAGTCATGGCAATCAGAGAAGAAAACGAAATAAAAGGAATCCAAATTGGAAAAGAAGAAGTAAAACTGTCACTGTTTGCAGATGACATGATACTATACATAGAAAATCCTCAAGATGCAACCAAAAAGCTACTAGAGCTAATCAATGAATTTGGTAAAGTAGCAGGATACAAAATTAATGCACAGAAATCTCTTGCATTCCTATACATTAACAACAAAAGATCAGAAAGAGAAATTAAGGAAACAATCCCATTTATCATTGCAAAAGAAGAATAAAATACCTAGGAATAAACCTACCTAAGGGGGCAAAAGACCTGTATTCAGAAAACTATAAGATACTGAAAAAAGAAATTAAAGACGACAGAAACAGATGGAGAGGTATACCCTGTTCTTGGATTGGAAGAGTCAATATTGTGAAAATGTCTATACTACCCAAAGCAATCTACAGATTCAGTGCAATCCCTATCAAGTTACCCAGGGCATTTTTCACAGAATTAGATCAAAAATTTCACAATTTGTATGGAAACACGAAAGACTCCAAAGAGCAAAAGCAATCTTGGGAAAGAAAAATGGAGCTGGAGGAATCAGGCTCCCTAACTTCAGACTATATTAGAAAGCTGCAGTAATTAAGACAGTATGGTACCGGCACAAAAACAGAAATATAGATCAGAGATAAAGCTCAGAGATAAACCCATGCACCTATGGTCACCTAATCTATGACAAAGGAGGCACAAATAAACAATAGAGAAAAGACAGTCTCTTCAGTAAATGGTGCTGGGAAAATTGGACAGCTACATGTAAAAGAATGAAATTAGAACACTCCCTAACACCATATGCAAAAATAAACTCAAAATGGATTAAAGACCTAACCGTAAGGCCAGACACTATAAAACTCTTAGAGGAAAAGGTAGGCAGGACACTCTTTGACATAAATCACAGCAAGATCTTTTTTGACCCAGCTCCTAGAGAAATGGAAATAAAAACAAAAATAAATAAATGGGACCTAATGAAACTTAAAACCTTTTGCAAAACAAAGGAAACTACAAACAAGATAAAAAGACAACCCTCAGAATGGGAAAAAATATTTGCAAATGAATCAGCAGACAAAGGATTAATCTCCAAAATATACAAACAGCTCATGCAACTCAATATCAAAAAAACAAACAACCCAATCAAAAAATGGGCAGAAGATCTAAATAGGCATTTCTCCAAAGAAGACATACAGATGGCCAACAAACACATGAAAAGATGCTCAACATCACTACTTATTAGAGAAATGGAAATCAAGACTACAGTGAGGTATCACCTCACACCAGTCAAAATGGTCATTATCAAAAAATCTACAAACAGTAAATGCTGGAGAGGATGTGGAGAAGAGGCAACCCTCCTGCACTGCTGGTGGGAATGTAAATTGATACAGCCACTTTGGAAAACAGTATGGAGGTTCCTTAAAAAACTAAAAATAGAACTACCATATGACCCAGCAATCCCACTACTGGGCATATACCCTGAGAAAACCATAATTCAAAAAGAGACATGTACCACAATGTTCATTGCAGCACTGTTTACAATAGCCAGGACATGGAAGCAACCTAAATGTCCATCAACAGATGAATAGATAAAGAAGATATGATACATATTTACAATGGAATATTACTCAGCCATAAAAAGTAACAAAACTGGGTCATTTGTAGTTATGTGTATGAACCTAGTGTCTGTCATACAGAGTGAAGTAAGTCAGAAAGAGAAAAACAAATATCGTATATTAGCACATACATATGGAATATAGAAAAATGGTACTGATGAATCTATTTGCAGGGCAGGAAAGGAGAGGCAGACATAGAGAACAGACTTGTGGACACTGTGGGAGGAAGGGAAGTGTGGAACAAGTTGAGAGAGTAACATTGACATATATACACTATCATGTGTAAAATAGATAGATAGCTAGTGGGAACCTGCATTACAGCACAGGGAGCTAAGCTTGGTGCTCTCTGATGACCTAGAGGTGTGGGATGTGGTGGGGGGTAGGAGGGAGGCTCAAGAGGGAGGTGATATATGTATATATATAGTTGATTCACTTTGTTCTACAGCAGAAACTAACACATTTTAAAGTAACTATAATCCAATAAAAAATAAAATAAAATAAAATAGAACAAATACATCTCAGTTAAAGGCAAGATAGTTCACACAATCTGTTTTCAAAAGCAGCATTCTAAGTAAAGTTGTTCCCTTAACAAAGAGGAACCAAGTCAGGCCCTGCACCAGTCTACTTTTAAAAGCAAAATCCATTTACCCAATTAAGTTTAATCTAATCTCAGCCTGACTATGCATAAACTCCTTTTACTCAAAACATATATCCCACTTTCCTGTTATATAGTGAAATGTTTTATTATTTTTAGTAGCTTTAATTACACATTTAAATTAGAATCCCCAACTCTTAAAAACCCTAATTTCTAGTGAAAACCAAGAGGCAAGTAATAGTTACTGAAATATGGAGAGACTATTTTAGATAGTTTTCAGAACATAATTATTCCTATAGAGTTTACCTAAAAGCTCTTATCTCATTTACATTTACTTTAAAGTTTCATCCTATTAAGTTATTTTCCTTGCAACAGATGTAATAAGGTCTTATTTGATTCCTAGGTACAGTAAGTATTATGCTTAATATTAATGACTCTAAAGATATGTCTATATTAATTAGATCAACAAGCTTAAGCCACATTCAATACCAGATATCAGTTTAACGTTGAATATTTTCTAGATCACATGACATGAACCCAAAATTCATTCTGGCCAGTTTTATATTCCTGAGTGTTTATATAAGCACTTAATTTTTTTAAAGTCAATTAAGTAGAGCTCTTTTATTAATTAATTTTGGTAATACCATACATCTGCAACACATATAGACACATACAAACGGAGAGATCTCATAGTTCTCATTTCAAAATTTCAGCCCTAAGTCAGGTACAGCAATGTAAAACCCATCAGTTTACAAAAGAGGTTGGATTAGAAATGGGTTTCTCGAAGAGGGAACAAATCAAGCTCACTTGTCTAGATGGCTAAATCTTTTTTACCAATATTTCAAGAAAAGGCACTTAGGATTTTTACTTATCCTTGACAAGTCTAGTTCTAAATTACTTTACCCTCTTTCAAAATTTGCATTTTAAAAAGATGGCAGAGATCAGGGTTCCTGAGAAGACCAGGTAGGACATTTGTATCTAAAAGATACAGGCAAGTTTCTGCTAGGATGACTTTGTTTCCCTTTTATTTAATACTTACAAGCCTCTTAAGATAAATAGCGTAGGTTTTGGGAGTGGTAAAAGGATTGGTGGGCTTTGGATTATTTTTGGAGCTACACCTCTGGTCCTGTAAAGAGTAGATATGTAAAACAAGGACAGTTTTTTCTTTTTTTCAAAGAATTTGGTGGCTACCTCAATGATAGTGAAGGACTGACATACCCAGTGTGTAAGTCTTGGACTACTTCATTAATAGCCCTCAAATCTTGGACAAAGTGACACTCTGCTGAGTTTGGCCTTTTGACCAGAGGATAGGGGTGTTATATGGGGGCCTGCAAGGTTTAATCAGTCCTGTTTTCAAAATCTTTTCCAGAGTTGCTGGAATTCCCTTTGGGGTCTCTTGTCTCAGAAGATATCGTTTTAGATTAGGTGTTCCAGTGTCCCTTTTTAATGGGATTTGTATTGGTCTTGTGTTTTTGGTCTTCCCAGGAGTGCCATCAGCCCACACTTCTGGCTTTACCTGTTTGTAGACCTCAGGGTGAAAGAGCTCTGTCTATTTTTCTGGGGCTCCCATGAGTGTCATTTGTAGGCTTAAAGTGTCCTCTGATGTGATCCTGATGTCAAGCTGTTCTGGCAAAAATGTTACTTGAGCATTTAATTTACAAAGGAGATCTCATCCCAAAAGGGGGATTGAACACTCTGGCATATATAAGAAGATATGTTTCAGGGTAAGGTCCCCTAGTTGGCATTCTAGAGGTTGTAAGAACGAACGGTTTTGTAGTTCTCCAGAAACTCCCATGACCGGGATAGACAGATGTTTTCTGTGCCACCTTGGTATTTACCACAGAATATGTGGCACCCAATAGACTGAGATGTTTTCTGTACCACCTTGGTATTTACCACAGAATATGTGGCACCCATATCTATTAGAAAGTCAGTCAATTTTTTCCCCACTGTCAAAGTTACCTGGAGCTCCTGTGGGGAAATTAGAATCAGACGCCTCAAGTCCAAGGGAATCCCCTGGCCTCTTCATTTATTATCAGAGTGTTCCTCTCTTTCTATTATATGAGAGGTTCCTGTCTTCCTTCTATTCTTCTGATACTTATTCTTTAGTCTAGGGCAATCTTTTTCCCAATGCCCTTACTCCTTTCATCCCCAGTAAGCATTAAATTCATGAGTGTGAATGTCCACCTAAGAGAGATGGTGAGTGGTAAAGATAGAAGTGAAAAGTTCAGTCACATAGAGTGGGTCCTCTCGGTGAGCAGGTTTATGGTTTTTCCAGTTAAGCAAATCCAAAGTTGAGAATGAGTTGTGCATCCATAGAAACCCAGTTGGTTGGCCATTTGCATTAAGGTCTCCTACAGGGTATTAGCACAAGGGAAATTGCCCTGCTGCAAAAGTGGCTCCTAGTCCAAATTGGGGGTTAACATAGAAACTTCTACTCGATCCCCATGGGTAGGGGAAACAGGAGGTAGTGAAAGGAGTGAATATGTTGGCAGCAAGTAGGGGTGGGAGGCAGGTGGAGCAACTGTCGGTGCAGCCTGTTTGGCCGTTGGGTACTGGATAGGCTAGAGGGGGGGTTAAGTTTTGAAGTAACACGTCACCACTCTCATTTTCTCCCTCTTCCCTTTGTAGAACATGTTCCCCCTTGAGTTTCCTTTCAGACCACTGCACCATAAGGTGGCAGCCTTCTGACTTCTTTTCCTCCTGAGGCAATAGCATAAATGCTTTTATATATGGAATCTCATCTCTTTCTTAGTCATAGACTCATGGCTATGTTTTGCCCATTTATCTAATATACTACCTAAAGGGCTCTCCTTCGGGATAGATGGAGTATTTCCCATTTTTATAAGTTTGACAACACCAAAACACAAAAGACACAAATTCCAACACAAAAAGCACAAATTCCAATATCAATGCACACAAAACAAAAGCAAATGAACCAGTTCCCAAATGACGTAGAGTCCAAAAACAATTCCCCTCCCCAAAAGGGTACTCCAACCAAATGCAAAACAAATTGAGGGGGGAATTTGTTTCCTCTTGTACACACTGGAGTGACTTACCCTACAAAGATCGAGTTCATCACCTCTCAGAAGTTTGTCACTTCGTTGCTCCAACTGCCAAGTGCTGAGGTAGCCAGTGCCACTTCAAGGAATTTTTTGAAGGGAAGATCCTCAGGACAAATGGTCCTGACAGCTTCTAGGGCCTTGCCCCCAAATTCCCTGACTGGGGCCGGCTAGCTTCAAGTGGCAAGGCTCCTGGCTGGCTTGCCAAATTTGTTACCAAGTCCAGGCTTGCTCAGCTTGCCTCACGACAGGCCAGTAAATCAGGAGATGAGGTGTTGAGGCAAGGAATAGCGACTTTATTCAGAAAGCTGGGCATCCGAGAAGATGGCAGACTAGCGTCCCAGAGTACCATCTTATTGGGGTCTGGATGCTAGTTTCTTTTATAGAACAGAGAGGGGGAGGAGGTGAGGAAGTAAAATAAAAAGGCCATAAGTCTTTCCAAATATCTCCTGGTTTGACCAGCCTCTGGAAGCGGATATGTTCATTTCTTCTTTCTTGCAGCCATTCACAGGTGGGCTGGGTCAGAATGTTTCTCTGTGAGCTGAACAAAGGCACTTTAACATTTAGGCAGAGGGGCAGGGTTCCCCGAGGGAGGCCATTATGTAAGCCAATAGCTATATACAACATCCTTTTAGAGATTATATTAACAAACAGCAATGGAGAGCAAAGGTTAAAGTAAAAGAAACAGATCCAACATGGAGTCAGATTTTGTTCTTCCCTGTTACACTTGGTCATACACATATATATTTGTTGAGTTGACATTATGCACACATTAACTTTATTAAGTATTGTAAAATTGCTCCCTCTTGCAATTACTCCAATTTTCACTCCCATTGACAGAGTATGAAAGCCCTGTTTCTGATTTTCCACTCTCACCACAGATAATGTTTCCAGACTTGAAAACTTTGCCAGTGTAAAGGCTCAGAAATCAGAGCTCATTGTTATTATAATTTCCATCTCCCTGCTAAAGAGCACTGTTTACATTCCTATGCCTTATAATCTCCAACAGTGACATTGAAGTCAGGACAAGAAAATTATCACGAAGGACACATTAGTGCTACTAATGTTCACTCTGTGTGGATGAATTGCAAAAAGTTTGCACCCTGTGCTTCCTGCTTACACAAGGAGCAACATCTCTCACCCCCACTTTAGTGTCTACACTGATCAGAATTGGGTTTTGTCACTTGCAACCAAAAAATTCTGACATAGATGTTATTTAGTGCCATGAATTTAAGTGTAGGCTCTCACAAATAATTTCCTGGAGGTGATGTGTTAACCCAAATGAGGTTCCCAAAGGTGATGACTTTGGGGCCCTGTGACTGAGCCAATGCAGGCTTATGGTTTTGCTAGTTAGGGTTTGAGATGCCCCTTCAAGTTCATGATTTCATTTCCTCCCTATGACACCTGTGGCAGAAGCTGTTGTCCACAAACATGACTCCATTGGGGGGTGGGGCCCTGCTTCTAGCTGTCTGGATTTCCTCTGCTGCCAGAGCCCACATGATAGGCCAGAGTGCCCAGGAATTGCCAGCACCTTGGGAGTGGCCCTTGATGTCTGACTGATGGGAGGTCAGCTCCCTCTCCTTGCAGTGGGACACTCTGAGGTGTGCTCTGCACTGGCTCCCAGAGGCCCCCTGTGGGACCTCCCATCCTCTGAGTGGTAGCCCACTTGATAACACACCTGGTTGGGCTGCCTTCCTTCCTTCATCTGGCCTCTTCACCCTCAACCCCTCCCCCCACTGGGATTTCCTGGGATCACCTCCCACGTAAACTACTACTCTGTCCTGACTTAGAGTCAGCTTCTAGGAGTTTCCACATTAAGACAAGACCTAGGTGTAGAGTCATTCCAGGAATTAGTGGCCCTAGCCAGCCACTAAGTGACCTCCTGGCCTCAGGTTAACCACTTAGGACCTCAGTTTCTGTATGGAAAAGGAGGAGGTCAATCAGTCTAAGGGAGGATTTTTTTTTAAGATAAAGTATTAGAAAGACTGACTGGATAATTAAAAATTGTTTTTAAGAAAACCCCTTTTTTTCTATCTGGCTAAAAAGACAAAACATGACGATTATAAAATTTTGGAAAACATAGAAAATTAAACATAAAAAAGTTAAATTACTCATAATTCCACCATTCAAGGATATTTTATTTGAAAGTATAGGGTAAATTGTGTCCCCTCAAAACCTAACATGTTCATTTTTCCCCAGGTTTATTGAGATATAATTGACACACAGCTCTGTATACGTTTAAGATGCAGAGCATAAAGATTGACTTAAATGTATTGTGAAATGATTACCACAAAAGTTTAGTTATCCTCCATCATCTCATATAGATACAAAAAAAAAAAAGAAGAATAAGAAAAAAATGGTTTTTTTCCTTATGATGAGAACTTTTAGGATTTATTCTTTTAACAACTTTCATATATACCATACAGCAGTGTTAACTATGGTCATCATTTTATATATTACTTCTCTAGCACTTATTTATCTTATAACTGGAAATTTGTACTTTTTGACCACCTTTTTCCAATTACCCCACTCTCCACCCTCCATCTCTGGTAACCACAAATCTTATCTCTTTTTCTATAAGTTTGGGTTTTGTTTGTTTTTTTAAATTTCACATATAACTGAGAATATTCTGTGTTTAGAATCTGGCTCTGCAGAAGAACTATGATCCTAAGATTTCTGCAAGTGTTCTATTGCTGTGTGTAGACACAGCTTGATATAAACTAGTTTTACAGCATAAAGAGGAAATGACTCTTGGACCCTTAAGTAACAGAATAGGAAACTCTAAATGTAAACAAGGCTTTCTTCATCAAGGAACGGAAATTGGTAACCAACCAGTGCTGTCAAGTTCAGACCAGGGGTTTAGAAAAAAATAGGAAGTTACAGAATGTAGTAGAGAAAATTAGGAAATGGAAATCTATAGCCTCAGCATGAAGTCTATTTAGATTATTGGACAATTTTTCTCAAACAGTGAGGCAACAAAGGGCTGGAATAAGACAAATCTAGTTAGAAAGATTGATTTCTTATTATAAGAAGGTCTGGAATGTTGACCATCAAGTGAGGCAGAAGTGGGGTCTGGTTGTATTTTTAATAATAGCAGAACACATTTTGCAAAGGTAACATACATATAGATGGATTGAGACCAGGTTGAAACCCCCTAAGAAGACAACTCCAGGAAGTTACAGGAATAAAAAGGAAACTATTAAATCTGCCATGGTAACAGTCCTACAGTAAAGACCTTGGGTCCAAGCCCTTTCTTTGGGAGATGATCACAGAAAGCCCAAATGAGGATGTGAGGAAGGTGAGAGAGAGAAGAGAGGAAAGCTTTCAAGCGTGGCTTCCTGCTGTAGGCAACTGAGAGTGGGTTCCACTGGGGACTTCAACAGAAGAAATGCCGAGCTGAGCCCAGCTCCAAATGTGGAATCCTGAGAACACAAAATGGTTTTGGTTTAAGCCACTGAATTTTGGGGTGGTTTCCTTATGAAGAAATGAGTAACTGATATAGCAGGGAAGACTCATGTGGTAAGCAGAATGGCCCCCAAAGGTGTCCATGTCCTAATCCTGGAACCTATAAATATGTTATATTACATAACAAAAGGGACTTTGCAGATGGAACTAAGTTTAAAGACCTTAAAATAAAGAGGTTATCCTGGATTATCTGGGCCCAATCTAATCATATAAACCATTATAAACAGACAACTTTCTCCAGCTGAAGTCAGAGAGTGTGGCAGAAGGAAACGTCAGAGAGGTTTGAACTATAAGAAAAACTTGACCTGTTTTTGCTGCAGGGGACCACACGGAAAGCACGAGAAGTAATGCAGGAAGTCTTGAAGGAGGAAAGACTGGCCCATGACTGACATAAGAAAGGAAACTGGGACCCCAGTTTTACGACCACAGAACCTGAATTCAGCCAACAACCTGAATGGCCTTGGAAGGTGATCTGTCCCCAGACCCTCCAGAAGGAAATGAAGCCCTGCCATCACTTTGTAGCTTTGTGAGACTTTGAGCAGAGGACTCAGCTGAGCCATGCTGTACTGAAACTTCTGACCTACAGAATTGGGAGATTATAAATGCTTGTTGTTTTGTTTATAAATGCTGTGGTGATTTGTCACAGCAGCAATAGAAAACCTGCACCTGTCGTGTAAACTGACAACTGCAATGTGAGTGATGTGACAATCAAGTAGTGTGCTCCAAGCAATGGGCAGAGCAGGAGTCAGCCAACTGCAGAGGAAAGCAGAGAAGACTTCCTGGAGAAGGAGGAATTTGAGCTGGGCTTTGAAGGAGCACTGTCTTAGGTCAGATTCAACCCTGAGACAGGAATTTGAGAGAAAGTATTTAGTCGTTTTAGGTGATAATTAGGAAATACAAGCAGAGGAGTGAGAAAGTGAGACAGGGAAAGGAATGAAGTCAATAAAAATGAATTACCAAGCAAGCTAACAATTGTAGGCAGATGCAGCTAAATCCTTCTGGGGGATGCTGATAAACATCATATTCAAGGGACAAAAGGGCAGGGAGATGATAAACTCCCTTCATTGTTGGTCGAGAGCTTCTCCTGGGGGGCATCAATTCCCTGGCACTTCCAGCCTGTTAACATGTATGTGCGGAGCAGGTGCCAGCAACTAAACAAAAACTCTCATGCAAAAAGTTGCAGGTGCTGGTAGTTGGAAGTCTGGCTAGTGTGAACTGAACCAATGGGGCAAGGGGACACCTATAACGTCTGCTGCAAGGGGAGAGGGTTTGCCAGACAAAGACCAGAGGAATTGTTCCAGTCAGAGGTATGCACACAGAGGCACAAAACACAAGCAAAAGAATTTGTAAAGAGGGGCTTCCCTGGTGGTGCAGTGGTTAAGAATCCACCTGCCAATGCAGGGGACATGGGTTCCAAGCCCCGGTCTGGGAAGATCCCACATGCCGCAGAGCAACTAAGCCCGTGCACCACAACTACTGAGCCTGCACTCTAGAGCCCGCGAGCAACAACCACTGAGCCCACGTGCCACAACTACTGAAGCCCGTGTGCCTAGAGCCCATGCTCCGCAACAAGAGAAGCAACCACAATGAGAAGCCCGCGCACTGCAATGAAGAGTAGCCTCCGCTTGCCACAACTAGAGAAAGCCCGCGTGTAGCAACAAAGACCCAAAACAGCCAAAAATAAATAAATTTATTTTTTAAAAAAAAGAGTTGTAAAGAGCTTAGTGGAGTTGGGTCTAGAGTCAGACAAACAAGGGTTTGAATCTTGATTCCACCTCCTCACTAGTTGTGTCTTCTTGGGCAAGTTACTTCGCTGCTCTTCTTGTTATCTGTACAGTGGGTACATATATTATTTACCTCATTGAGTTGTCACAAGGATTAAATTAATGTTTTAAAAGGGTATGGACCCTTACCTAACACCCTATGCAAAAATTAACTCAAAATGGATCAAAGATCTAAATGTAAGAGCTAAAACTATAAAAACTCTTCAAAGAAAACATAGGGCAAAGTCTTCACAACATTGGATTTGGTAATAATTTCTTGGATATGACACCAAAGGTACAGGTAACATAAACAAAATTAGACAAATTGGACTTCATAAAAATTAAAAGCTATTGTGCATAAAATATCAACAGAGTGGAAAGGCAACCGACAGAATGGAAGAAAATATCTGCAAACCCTATATCTGATAAGGGATTAATATTCCAAATATATAGAGAAGCTCCCAAAATTCAGCACAACAACAAAAAAATCCAATTCAAAATGGGTAAAGGACTTGAATAGACATTTCTCAAAGAAGAAATATGAATGGCCAATAAGCACATGAAAAGATGCTCAACATCACTAATCATTAGGGAAATGCCCAAAACTGCAATGAGATACCACCTCACACCCATTTAGGATGGCTATTATAAAACAAAAACAAAAACAGAAAATAAGATTTGGTGAGCATGTGGAGAAATTGGAATCCTTATGCACTGTTAGTGGGAATGTAACATGGTACAGCCATTGTGGAAAATAGCATGGCAGTCCCTCAAAAAATTAAAAATAAATTTCCCATATGATCCAGCAATTCCACTTCTGGGTATATACCCCAAAGAATTGAAAGCAGAGTCTGAAAGAGGTGTCTGTACACCCATGTCATAGCAGTATTTTTTGCAATAGCCAAAAGGTGAAATAAATCGAGAGATGAATGGATAAGTAAATTGTGGTATATACACACAGTGGAATATTATTCAGCCTTAAAAAGGAAGGAAATTCTGACACAATATGAACAAACCTTGAGGTCATTATGCCAAGTGAAGTAAGCCAGTCACAAAAGGACAAATACTATATGATTTCACTTATATGGGGTGTCTGGAATAGTCAAAATCATAGAGACAGAAAGTAAAATGGTGCTTGCCAGGTGCTGGGGGCAGGAGGAATGGAGAGTTATAGTTTAATAGGTACAAAGTTTCAGTTTTATAAGATGACAAATCTATGGAGATGCATGGTTGGTGATGGTTGCACAATGATATGAATGTACTTAATACCACTGAACTGTACACTTAAAAATGGTTAAGATGGTAAATTTTATGTTATGCGTATTTTACTGCAGTACAAAAAAATTGAAAGAAAAAGAGGAATTAAAACAAAAGGATTTGGTTCCTGGTCAGCCCTCAATAATGACAAATACTAGCATTGTGCCATACGTGGTCAATGTTGATTAGCTGGCTCTGTCTAAGAGGAGGGTGCATGGGGATCAGGGGGGCCACTGAGGGAATCAGACTAGAAAGGTGGGTAACAGGTAAGAGTTACCTTTGTATTCTGTCTTTAAAAATGTGGACTTACTTGGGGGGAATATGGAACCATAATCAAGGACTTCTGAATCTTGGGGTCCACGGTTCCTAAGGCATTCATGAATAAAATTCAGGAGGTTCATGAACTTTTCACTAACTTTTAAATGAAATTGACCTTTGCTTTCAATGATGAATGTGGGTGACAAACAACAGTGCTATCAGCAAGAATTGTGACTTTGTCACAGTAAAATACACACATATTTCCAGACTGCAGAATCATTGCTTTTTCAAAATCTTGGTTTTTAGATCTGCAGTTAGATTTTGATATTTAATGCATTAATAAAGAAGCATATATGTCAAATATTTGTTAAGTTTTAAATATTTTGATAAATTCTCTTCAATATAATTGGTTTCTTTTGAATCCCTATGTATTTTATTTTATGAATTCAAAAACATTATTCTAAGAAAGAAGTCCACCAGGCTGTCAATGGGTCCATGCAAAAAAAAAAAAAAAAAAAAGACAAACAAATAAAATCTGACACCTTTAGTTGCAGTTACAGTTGGCTTTATTTCATGTGGCTTCAGTCTAGGGGTCATGATTTGATTTGTAGCATTAAATGTATTTATCTAATAATAAATTCCTTCAAGTAAGTGTTCTGACCAGATTTGCATGCTGGGGTGAAAAATGTACATCAGTGGTCCTCAGTCCACACCCCCCTGCCCCAAAAGCTGTGGCTCACCCTGGCACCGAGCCTCAGTGAGTGGGAGCCAGGCTTCCTTGGCGAGAGATACGCTATCTGTGGGGGAACACATGTGTGGGTGGGAAATTTCCCTCAGATTTTCTGTTAGCACTCTCTTCACCCTCAGTGGCTACCCTTCTCTCTTCCTCCTATATAAACAGTGTGAAAAAAATATTGATACACAATACGTATTCTAGGTCTGGGAGCTCAAGAGAAGGTGGTCACTATGGTTTCTTTCCAGGAAAGCAGAAGCTGAGCAGACTTTATTATTTGAATAAGAGATTATGTTCCTTGTCAATCTACTGGCATGAATATGAATTCCAGCTAGATTAAAAAGGAAGGGCTTCACAGCCAAGCCTATGAGGCAGAGATGCACTACTGTTCTTGAAATCCCTTTCCTCTTCCTCCTAGAGCCTAGAGACCACATTTGCCAGACTCCCTTGCAGTTCGGCAGAGCCTTGAGACTGTGTTCTGGTTAAAGGAAGGTTAGTGGATGTAAGGTGTGTCATTTCCAGGCTAGACTTTGGAAGACTTTCCACAAGCATCCACCCTCCATGCTTTTACCTCTTTTGCTGTGATCTTGGTGGGACTGATGTAATCAAAAGGGTCCTTATAAATGGAAGGACAATAGAGGTCATAATATATCCCAGTTAAAGAGGATGTATCTTTCCCATTAGGACTGGGAAAGTCCTGGGCCTGCCTGGGTTAAGTGATTGTTCTTGAATGAATCACTGTGGACCGGGTGATGGATGACTGGGTTGTGGTTCTACCCCTGGGGTGAGGAACTGACCCAGTCAGCCTTATCAAAGCATACGGAGTATATTAGTTTTTCATTGCTGCTGTAACAATTTACTACACACTTAGTGGCTTGAAATAACACAGATTTATTTTCCTACAGTTCTGGAGGTCAGAAGCCTAAAAGGGGAATCACTAGGCTAAAATCAGGGTGTTGGCCAGGCTGCCTTCCTTTCTGAGGCTCTAGAGGAGACTTCATTTCCTTGCCTTTTCCACTTTATAGAGACCACGTGCACAGCTCGGCTCCTGCCCAACTCCTCCACTTTCAAAGCCAGTAATATCTGTGTCGTGTCTTCTTTCTGGTTCACATTTTTCTGTCTCCCTCTTCCAATAATAAAGACCCATGTGATTACATTGGGCCCACTGAATAATCCAGGATAATCGCCCATGTCAAAGTCAGCTGACTGGTGATCTTTATTCCTTCTATAATCTTAATTTCCCTTTGCTATATAACCTAATATGTATACAGGTTCCAGAGATTGTGACATGGATATTTTGGGGGTCTATTATTCTACATACAACATAGAACAAACACAATTACAATGAAATGAAGAGAAAGGTAGTTCCCCAAAGGAAGGAATGCTGGGCAGACAAAAAGCATATGTCCTCTACCATAATTTCAGATTTAAGGGCTCGTGGGAATCCATACCAGTGCACTTCGTTTACATTTTTATTAAGCATTTGTAGCAGATGTTTGTGATGTCCTACGTCACATTCTCTCAAATCATCTGATTTCAATGCACCTTTGTTAGTCAGTTCGCACTTTGCCAGCATCCTTAATAAAGCATAAAGCTTTCTGCTTTCTCTAAGACAGTGGAAGCTCACTTAGACCAATTCAGGTAACTCAAAAGTTCAAGGGAATTAAGAGCCCTGGGAGAGATGATGTTCATCTAGTGGGGGATGGGGGTCAATGGTTAAAGGCCACAGCCTCCATCTTCTGGTGGATCACTTCAGATATGCTTTCACCATGGTTCTTCAGAAGGTCCCAGCAAGACTGAGTCTCAGTTGCCCACAGTGGCAACTGGCTTATTAACACCCCCGTGTTATCTTTTCTCCCTCTCTGTCTCATTCTCCCCACTCCCTCACTTCTGCTTACAGGGATCACCTCCCAGATAGACTACCTGCACATATGTCCTTCTCTCAGATTTTGCTTTTTTGGGGGAACCCAACTAAGGCAACATTTATCACTGATGTTTTATGGAGAGTTAGTGATACAGGTTTCTTCAGGGTAGAACCCTGCCAGTACAAACCAGTACAGCTTGTTCACAGGCATCTGTTTTGACTGGCTGGCATCCATTTGGTTGGTTGGTGCCTATGCCACCCAGGTCATCTCCCACTGAGGTCCACGTCAACACCGTGACATAAATGACCGTCCCTGACATGTCCTTCTTGGCTGGATATGAGGTTCCAGTTCAAGACATGTGGGTAGGGAATATAAATAGCTTAAGATGAAATTCTACTGGGTCATGTGCTGTGTACCAAAAATGGGGAGAAAATGTTATCTGAGGTTATCTCTTTTTTTCTTTCAGTTTAGGCTGAGGTCAGGGTTGTTTATTTGAATTCTGGCAATAACCTTGGAATTTATTTAGGTGCCAAGGGAAACATGAAGACAGTGAACTCCAGAAAGGTTGTGCTCCAAGGCACAGAAGACAGCAGGTGTGAGCCCAGAGGAAGAAGCAGGGCCTCACAGAAGACACAAGAAATGCCTGGTGACTTGCAAGGGGGTTCACGCATTCTTTGTCAGCTGATGTGGATGTGATTTAACCTACGCATTAGAGAGAGATCCGGGAGAAAGTGAAGGCACAGATGGCAAGAAGACTTTTACCACCTCGCTGCAGTACAGTACCCCCAGTCCCCCAAGATGCAGCCTTTCTCATTTGTAATCCTGCCCCCTCCCCCAGGCACTGGCAGAGCTGAGAATGGGGTCTAGCTCTTAGTACCCCTTGCAGCCCCCTTCCCAGTGTCAGGAAGCAGACTCTGAGCTGAAGGACTGCATGTAGGAAGTTTATTGTGGGGTGTTTCAGGGACAATACATTTAAAGGAGTACTGGTGAAAGGCTTGGGCAGATGGGGAAGTTGGCTACAATGCCAGGCACTCTGGAGCTGGGGTGGCCCTTCAGAGCTGTCCTGAATTGAGGCAACTGGTCTTTGGACACAGGCTACCCCCAGGAAGGGCATGTAGCCTTGGTTAAAGCATCTGCCAGAGGCCAGCCCTCCTGGCAGCTGAGGTGATTGCCTTGATCCTGAAGAGGGGATCTTGGTAAAGCCCCAGACATGCATTACAATCACCCCGTACTACTGCCCCCCTTGTCTCTCTAAGGTGCTCACATTCCCACCCCCATCTTAAGTGACCTTCAACCTTCCCTGGAAACAGGAATAGTTGCTTTTACTTTAGAGATGGTGAGGGCTGGCTAAAAATGGAAAGTAAAAAACAAATTTACATTTCAATGTTACCCTGGCCCGTGAGTGGAGTACTTTAGAGCCTTGAAAACACTTTTGCAGACGTGGTTTTATTTGATCTTTGCATTAATGTTAGCAGTGCCGTGTGGCATGAAGGATCTTAGTTCCCCCACCAGGGGTTAAACCTGTGGCCCCTGCATTGGGAACATGGAGTCTGAACCATTGGACCGCCAGGGAAGTCCCACATCAATGTTAACATTAATAATTAACATTAAATAGGGTGGAATATTCCCCATTTTACAGATGAAAAAGCTGAGATCAGGAGAAGGTAAATGCCTAAATGGCTAAGAGAGGAGCAAAGTCTAGAGCCCAAGCCTTCTGACTTCCATTAGCCTTGTTTCCACCCTGAAGAGAATAACATACCTTGAGTTGTCCCACAGACACTTGTGGTGGGAGGAGGGGTGGCCAATAGTCCTGGCCTTACTTCAGGAATGCTAGAAAGAATGGCAGTTTAGGAAACAGTTTCTTTATAAAGAGGAGAGCTTTCTAAAGGCCCCGTTTAGATCCAAATGCCCCAGGAAGGAAGAAGGATGCCAGTTGCAGCTGTGGTACAAGATCCCTTTCCTCTGGGACAGCAGGGAGATCTGTGGAGGGGACACCAGGGAAGGACAGGGCAGGAAGGTCAAGAAGAAGAACTGGGTAGAAACAGCCTGCTTCTCAACTTGCTTCTTAACAAAGCAGAACACCTATTCGTTGGATGTTCTCCATCTTCTGCATCCTCTCTGCACCCTGCAGCTGGAGGGCATTTTCATTAGAAGCCCGGTTGGGAGCAGTGCTGAGAGATGATTCCATTTGGGAGCAGGAATCCTGGCAGGACTTGTGTAGGGAACTTGGGTCCTGGTGCCTGGCCTCCCTTTCTTCACCTGCGAGGTAGATGGTGCTGGGAGAATCAGGTGTCGGGAGAACCAGGTGAATATAAAATCTTCGAAGGGGTTAAGAGAGCAGAATGGGGGAGTCACTGGATATTCTTTCTTTTATGTTGTGGGCTGGGCCTTTAAGGTGAAACCCTAACCTAAAAACCCTACGTAAGAAGTCCATATGTGGATGTTCTGAACGATTTTGTCTCGGGATTATGTCAGCCTGTGTGTCCCTTAAAAAGAGTTGTAGGGCTTCCCTGGTGGCGCAGTGGATAGGAGTCTGCTTGCCAATGAAGGGGACACAGGTTCAATCCCTGGTCCAGGAAGATCCCACATACCACGGAGCAGCTAGGCCCGTGCGCCACAACTACTGAGCCTGTGCTCTAGAGCTCAAGTGCCACAACTACTGAAGCCCACGTGCTTAGAGCCCTTGCTCTGCAACAAGAGAAGCTCCCGCTCGCCGCAACTAGAGAAAGCCCTCGTGCAGCAACGAAGACCCAACACAGCCAAAAATAAATTAAAAAAAAATAAAAAAAAAAGAGTTGTATTAGACTGGCCACTCTGAGAAGCCATCTTTGAGATGCTTTTTGAGTGGCCTTTGAGAAGGCCACCTCTGCATGCCTCTTGTCACTGGAGTCTCCAACATGCATGGGATCCCCTGCGTGCCCCACTATCTCCAAGGTCACTGCCCAGGACTGAAAGGAGAAGGAGTTGTAGAGGAGGCAGAGAATGAGACACCCCTGCTAATGGAATGATAAGGCGAGAAACGTAGCAGGAGATGGACGGGAAGAAGAGGAGGAGAAAGACGGCCATGATGAGGACCAGGATGAAGATGAAGGTGAGGGGTCTGGGGTAGCTATGGCAACTGGGTGATGATATTGACACCGATGAAAATAACTACATGGAAACAAAGGAAAGAGAGACAGAGACAGAGAGAGACACAGAGAGAGAGAGGGAGAAGAGAGTAAGGCCACTGTGACCTATCCACCCGGTCACTTTCCAGCTGTGTCTCAGAATCTAAAGGTGGTAACTGTCAGGGAGGAGGCGGTTTCCTCCTCTAGTCCTCTTGAGTTCTTGTGGCTGGACTAATAATAAAATCCACACAAGACAGATAAACAGGAGAAAAAGAAATACATTTTAATTCATGTGCATGGAGGTCCCATAGGAATGGGACCTAAGAAGTGACCAAAGCAGGCAGCTTTTATACTTTTCAGACAAAAAAAAAACAATGAATATGTGAGGAATTGATAGGACAGAGAAACTTAGGTTTTGGGTGCTTAATTAGTGAAGAATCTAATCAGAGTTTGGGCTTGGGGTAATAAATGAAAGAAGTAACAAGGTTTGTTGATACAGGCTATCAGCCCTGAATCCCCACCTCTGATCATAAGGGTGTCTTTCTACCTCCAGATGCATGGAGTGCACCTTTCTCGTGAGATTTATTTCCTGCTTTTCAGGGAAATAGAGGAGGTTCAGTGTTTCCTTCTTGCAACGACTGCTTCTCAAGCAATTTTGATGCAAAATAATTAATTATGCCATTGTGGCATATTTAGGGGTGGGCCTGAGCCCCAGCATCATCTTGGAGTAATTTCCCTCCTGTCTGACCACTGTTGGCAGGGCCACCCGCAGGTGACACATGCTGTCCACCACCCAACCAGAATCACAGCGTGAATATGCAGCAAGGGAGGAAGAAAGAACCAAAAGTTCCAAGGCTCTGCTTTTTTCCTTAAAAGTAGTTTGAAAAGGTTTTTTTTTTTTTTTGTATCTTAAAATTACACTTTATATTTGTTTTAGGGGTCAGCTTTGTTTAATGATCTTGGATTACCAAACAAGGCTTCAAAGCATTCTCTGTCTTACTTCCCACTTTACTTGTGGTGTGACCATGTTCGTTGTAATCTCAAAGAAGAAAAAACAATCTTATTCTGAGTATCCATTACCTTTTTTTGTGTGTATGTTGTGGGGACCCACTTGGAACCCCAGAGTTAGTATAAAGATTAGTTTGAGCTGAAGACATTTAAGATTCAACAAATGCAGAAAAAACCCTCTTCAAGCTTCCCTTTTCTGACTAAAAGCAGCAATGCCTGGGAAATGAAGCTACCATAAATCCCCTTGGGGAGGGGGAGGGGGCTATGGCTTTGAAGAAGACAGAGAAACCTCTCATACCTGTATAGACAAACATTATCACAAACTTATCTCCCATCTCTTCTTCTAAAAATCCATGTGTCTTTTATATAGAAACCCATTTGTTCTTCCCATAGAAGCTGTTTCTCCACCCTCCCTTTCCCCTACTAAGTTAAGTATATAAGTCTTTAATTTTAACCATTTGACAAGTCAGCTGCTTCTTTTATTGGTTCCTGTATCCACATAAGATAAACTTTTTCATCCTGTAATCTAGTTTTCATCAGTTTCATTCACAGTCTCCAGGTATTGAACCTAAGAGAGTAGAAGTTTTTCCTCCCCTAAATGTATTTAGCTAAACTATAAGTAGTATAAGATTTGTATAAGGTGGTTAAAAAGGCCAGTGATGAAAGTTTCTTATTTTCTGCCTTTTTAATTTAGTTGTTTAGCTTGTTTGATGTGTGTGTGAAACAATGTTGTCCAACAATTTGCTGGAATTTTACTTTGCTGAGTTTTTCTGACAACAGCAACAACAACAAATAACAGATAATAATTACAGTATACCTACTGTGTGCCAGGTATCATTCTAGGTCCTTTACAGATACTGATTCATCACAACTCCATGGTGTATATAGATGCAAAAATGGAGGCATATAGAGGTCAAATAACTCATCCAAGGTCACCCAGCCAAGAGCCACTGCCATGGTCACTTGAGAAATCATGACCTTATCTAGAAGCACCTCAGAACTAGACCCAAGGATATTAGAGACCCCTGGACTCTAAAACCCAAGAAGCCTCTTCTGTTTCCATTGTGACATTCCCAAATTGGAGATGTACAATCTTTTCTGTAGTTCTGTTTTCAAAATATTTTCTTACTCTGGGTTTAAGGAGAAAGCACATTTTCTCTTCCCCTTTCAATTCCAAGTTAATCCCTTGCACTGTAGGATTTCCTCACAGGGGTCCTCATTACATTATTTTGCTCTCTTCCTTTTAACAGACTGTCTTTGTTTCTTTGTTATGCCTCTATATATCTTTTCTTCTGAGAGTATTTTAAAGAGTGTTTTACTTGTCCTGAGGGTGGTTTACCTGTGAAGGCAGGCGTACATGAGGTGGACCAGAACACAACTGCAAAGGCATTTGGTTCTTGGAGTTGAACTTTTTTGTGACGGTTGTGAACCACATAGAAATGTGCAAGTATCCCTACCCTTTCTTCACATCTCTGTCAGAGCACAATGAATAGTTGTTGAATTGCACTGCAATGACTAAGCATGTGAAACTGAGTCCCCCTAAAGCCCAGTTCCCTTACTGACTTTATGATTAATCTCTCTCTCCAAAACTTTATTCTCTCTCTTGTCCCCTCTAACCTCAATCCTGCATTAACTGAATGCCAATGAACCAGTCAGATGACTAAAATTGCTGTTGTTGATAACATCATTAATGTACTAAAGTTGCTATTATAGACACCATCACTAACGTATAAACTCAGGTTGTTTCTCCAGGGCAAGATGAGTGAATGGACCCCTGAGCCATTGACCACGTGGCCTGAGAATTATAAACCAGAGACATCCTGACTCCCAAAACTTGATTGAGAAATGTCAAGACAATGAGTAATCCCAGCCTCTTTGTTCTTCCTCTTTTAAAAACCCCCTAACTCAGAGACCAAGTTGGAGTGGATCTGAGGCTTGTTTCCTACTCCCTTGCTTTGTGCCCTGCAAATAAACTCTGTACTTTCCTTCACCACAACCCCCATCCGTAGATTAGCTTTGCTGCTTGTCGGGCAAGTGGACCCGAGGAGTTCAATTTGGTAACACACAGGCTCACCTGCCTATGTCACTTAGTCACTTAGTCACCAAAGTAGACCAGCTATTTTGAGAGTCCTAGAGGAGGAGTGGGGTGGGTAAGGCTCGGGTTTCAGGGCTTTACCTTCATTGATACATATATATATTTTTAATGTTGTTTTCAAACTATCATACAAATTATTATAGTTTATTTATTTATTTATTTATTTTTGGCTACGTTGGGTCTTCGTTGCTGCGCGTGGGCATTCTCTAGTTGTGGCGAATGGGGCCTACTCTTCGTTGCGGCACGTGGGCTTCTCATTGTGGTGGCTTCTCTTGTTGTGGAGAATGGGCTCTAGACACCCAGGCTTCAGTAGTTGTGGCATGAGGGCTCAGTAGTTGTGGCTCGAGGGCTCCAGAGCACAGGCTCAGTAGTTGTGACACATGGGCTTAGATGCTCTACGGCATGTGGGTTCTTCCCGGACCAGAGATCAAACCCGTGTCCCCTGCATTGGCAAGCAGATTCTTAACCATTTCACCACCAGCAAAGTCCGTACCTTTATTGATATTTGACAAGTGATCACTGGGCTCTCTGCCAGGCTCTGCACTGGGCATTCAGCTACAACGTAGAATGATTCAACAATGATAAATATGAACTTCTATGTATTCGTGCATGAATGTATACAGTCAGTCAATCTGTCATTCTGTTCAGTAAACATCTATGTGTCCAGAACTTCCTGGGATTTGGAGAAACAAAGATAAATAAGATTATCCTGAGGAATTTACAGCCAAAAAAGGAAGACAGATAAAGTAACAGGTAGGAAGCTGCTGCAGTAAGAGACTGAATATTCCATAAAACCCAAGGAAGATTCAAAACCAAATAAACCTTTGTTTCCCTCTTTATGGTGTTACTAATCTGTTTCTAAAAGTCTTGGTTAGATGACTTTCCTGTTAATAAGTCATCATTCTTCCCTTCTTAATGAAGTGATAGTACAGTTGCCTTTCCCCATTATAGTTAGGATTATTTGGAAACAGGTGAAACACAAAGGAAGAGAGAGAGAGAGAGACTAATATAACAGCATACTGACAGGCAAGTTAATAGAGATTCTTTCTCCAAACTCCAAGAAATTTCCCAGAATACAAAAAGTTTCATTGTTGTCTTCATGGTAATTTTATCACATCAATATGTTCATTGCCTAGAGTCTCTCATGGATTTTTCTGCTGATGCAGCTTTAATGAGTGAGGATCTTCATTCTTCAACAATCTAAAACCCAACTCTAACTTTCCTTGCAGAACAAAGAGAATGGATTCCAGGAATATCACATCACTGACATTTCCATTACTTCAATCTGGAAACTTCACAACTGGAGATGATGAAGTAAGATTTTTGTCCAAGCTGCAACTTTTTTTTTGAATTTTATTTTATTTATTTTTTTATACAGCAGGTTAGTTATCCATTTTATATATATTAGTGTATATATGTAAATCCCAATCTCCCAATTCATCACACCACCACCACCCCCCAACACTTTCCCCACATGGTGTCCATACGTTTGTTCTCTACATCTGTGTCTCTATTTCTGCCCTGCAAACCGGTTCATCAGTACCATTTTTCTAGGTTCCACATATATGCGTTAATATACGATATTTGTTTTTCTCTTTCTGGCTTACTTCACTCTGTATGACAGTCTCTAGATCCATCCACGTCTCTACAAATGACCAAATTTGGTTCCTTTTTATGGCTGAGTAATATTCCATTGCATATATGTACCACTACTTCTTTATCCATTTGTCTGTCGATGCGCCTTTAGGTTGCTTCCATGAGCTAGCTATTGTAAATAGTCCTACAATGAACATTGGGGTGCATGTGTCTTTTTGAATTATGATTTTCTCTGGGCATGTGCCCAGTAGTGGGATTGCTGGGTCATATGGTAATTCTATTTTTAGCTTTGTAAGGAACCTCCATACTGTTCTCCATAGTGACTGTATCAATTTACATTCCCACTAAGAGTGCAAGAGGGTTCCCTTTTCTCCACACCCTCTCCAGCATTTGTTGTTTGTAGATTTTCTGATGATGCCCATTCTAACTGGTGTCAGGTGATACCTCATTGTAGTTTTGATTTGCATTTCTCTAATAATTAGTGATGTTGAACAGCTTTGCATATGCTTCTTGGCCATCTGTATGTCTTCTTTGGAGAAATGTCTATTTAGGTCTTCTGCCCATTTTTTGATTGGGTTGTTTGTTTTTTTTAATATTGAGCTGCATGAGCTGTTTATATATTTTGGAGATTAATCCTTTGTCTGTTGATTCATTTGCAAATATTTTCTCTCATTCTGAGGTTGTCTTTTTGTCTTGTTTGTAGTTTCCTTTGCTTTGCAAAAGCTTTTAAATTTCATTAGGTCCCATTTGTTTATTTTTGTTTTTATTTCCATTACTCTAGGAGATGGATCAAAAAAGATCTTGCTGTGATTTATGTCAAAGAGTGTTCTTCCTATGTTTTCCTCAAGAGTTTTATAGTGCCCAGTCTTACATTTAGGTCTCTAATCCATTATGAGTTTATTTTTGTGTATGGAGTTAGGGAGTGTTCTAGTTTCGTTCTTTTACATGTAGCTGTCCAGTCTGAAGTCAGGGAGTCTGATTCCTCCAGCTCTGTTTTTTTCCATCAAGACTGCTTGGACTATTCAGGGTCTTTTGTGTCTCCATAAAAATTTTAAGACATTTTGTTCTAGTTCTGTAAAAAATGCCATTGGTAATTTGATAGGGATTGCACTGAATCTGTAGATTGCTTTGGGTAGTATAGTCATTTCCACAATATTGATTCTTCCACTACAAGAACATGGTATATCTCTCCATCTGTTTGTATCATCTTTAATTTCTTTCATCAGTGTCTTATAGTTTTCTGAGTACAGGTCTTTGTCTCCCTAGGTAGGTTTCTTCCTAGGTATTTTATTCTTTTTGTTGCAGTGCTAAATGTGAGTGTTTCCTTAATTTCTCTTTCAGATTTTTCATCATTAGTGTATAGGAATACAAGAGATTTCTGTGTATTAATTTTGTATCCTGCAATTTTACCAAATTCATTGATTAGCTCTAGTAGTTTTCTGGTGGCATCTTTAGGATTCTCTATATATAGTATCATGTCATCTGCAAACAGTGACAGCTTTACTTCTTCTTTTCCAATTTGTATTCCTCTTATTTCATTTTCTTCTCTGATGACCGTGGCTAGGACTTCCAAAATTATGTTGAATAGTAGTGGCGAGAGTGGACATGCTTGTCTTGTTCCTGATCTTAGAGGAAATGATTTCAGTTTTTCACTATTGAGAATGATGTTTATTGTGGGTTTGTCTTATATGGCCTGTTTTATGTTAAGGTAGGTTCTCTCTAGGCCCACTTTGTGAAGAGTTTTTATCATAAATTGGTGTTGAATTTTGTCAAAAGCTTTTTCTGCATCTATTGAGATGATCATATGGTTTTTATTCTTCAATTTGTTACTATGGTGTATCACATTGATTGATTTGCCTATATTGAAGAATCCTTGCATCTCTGGGATAAATCCCACTTGATCATGGTGTATGATTCTTCTAATGTGTTGTTGAATTCTGTTTGCTAGTATTTTGTTGAGGATATTTGCATCTATATTCATCAGTGATATTGGTCTGTAATTTTCTTTTTTTGTAGTATCTTTGTCTGGTTTTGGTATCAGGGTGATGGTGGGCTCATAGAATGAGTTTGGGAGTGTTCCTTCCTCCATAATTTTTTGGAAGAGTTTGAGAAGGATGGGTGTTAGCTCTTCTCTAAATGTTTGGTAGAATTCACCTGTGAAGCCAGCTGGTCCTGGACTTCTGTTTGTTGGAAGATTTTTAATCACAGTTTCAATTTCATTACTGGTGATTGGTCTGTTCATATTTTCTATTTCTTCCTGGTTCAGTCTTCAAAGGTTATACCTTTCTAAGACTTTGTCCATTTCTTCCAGGTTGTCCATTTTATTGGCATAGAGTTGCTTGTAGTCGTCTCTTAGGATGCTTTGTATTTCTGTGGTGTCTGTTGTAACTTCTCCTTTTTCATTTCTAATTTTATTGATTTGAGTCCTCTCCCTCTTTTTCTTGATGAGTCTCGCTAAAGGTTTATCAATTTTATTTATCTTCTCAAAGAACCAGCTTTTAGTTTTATTGCTCTTTGCTACTGTTTTCTTTGTTTCTATTTCATTTATTTCTGCTCTGATCTTTATGATTTCTTTCCTTCTACTAACTTTAGGTTTTGTTTGCTCTTCTTTCCTTTAGGTGTAAGGTTAGATTGTTTATTTGAGATTTTTCTAGTTTCTTGAGGTAGGATCATATTGCTCTAAACTTCCCTCTTAGAACTGCTTTTGCTGCATCCCATAGGTTTTGGATCATTGTGTTTTCATTGTCATTTTTCTCTAGGTATTTTTTGATTTCCTGTTTGATTTCTTCAGTGATCTCTTGGTTATTTAGTAACGTATTGTTTAGCCTCCATGTGTTTGTGTTTTTTACGTTTTTTTCCATGTAATTGATTTCTAATCTCACAGCATTGTGGTCAGAAAAGATACTTGATATGATTTCAATTTTCTTAAATCTACTGAGGCTTGATTTGGGACCCAAGATGTAATCTATCCTGGAGAATGTCCCAATTCCAGGATTGGAATGTTCCAATGTGTGTACTTGAGAAGAAAGTGTAATCTGCTGTTTTTGGATGGAATGTCCTATAAATATCAATTAAATCTATCTGGTCTATTGTGTCATTTAAAGCTTGAGTTTCCTTATTAATTTTCTGTTTGGATGATCTGTCCATTGGTGTAAGTGAGGTGTTAAAGTCCCCAACTCTTATTCTGTTACTGTTGATTTCCTCTTTTATAGCTGTTAACAGTTGCCTTATGTATTGTGGTGCTCCTATGTTGGGTGCATATATATTTATAATTGTTATATCTTCTTCTTGGACTGATCCCTTGATCATGATGTAGTGTCCTTCCTTGTCTCTTGTAACATTCTTTATTTTAAAACCTATTTTATCTGATATGAGTATTGTTCCTCCAGTTCTCTTTTGATTTCCATTTGCATGGAATATCTTTTTCCATCCCCTCACTTTCAGTCTGTATGTGTCCCTAGGTCTGAAGTGCATCTCTTGTAGACAGCCTATGTGTGGGTCTTGGTATCCATTCAGCCAGCCTGTGTCTTTTGGTTGGAGCATTTAATCCATTCACATTTAAGATAATTATCGATATGTATGTTCCTATTACCATTTTCTTAATTGTTATGTGTTTGTTTTTGTAGGTCCTTTTCTTCTCTTGTATTTCCCACTTAGAGAAGTTCCTTTAACATTTGTTGTAGAGCTCGTTCGGTGTTGCTGAATTCTCTTAGCTTTTGCTTGTCTGTATAGCTTTTGATTTCTCTGTGGAATCTGAATGAGATCCTTGCTGGGTAGAGTAATCTTGCTTTTAGGTTCTTCCCTTTCATCACTTTAACTATATCATGCCATTCCCTTCTGGCTTGTAGAGTTTCTGCTGAGAAATCAGCTCTTAACCTTATGGGAGTTCCCTTGTATGTTATTTGTCATTTTTCCCTTGTTGCTTTTAATAATTTTTCTTTGTCTTTAATTTTTATCAATTTGATTACTATGTGTCTTGGAATGTTTCTCCTTGGGTTTATCCTGCCTGGGACTCTGCACTTCCTGGACTTGGGTGGCTATTTCCTTCCCCATGTTAGGGAAGTTTTCGACTATAATCTCTTCAAATATTTCCTGGGGTCCTTTCTCTCTCTCTTCTCCTTCTGAGACCCCTATAATGCGAATGTTGGTGCGTTTAATGTTGTCCCAGAGGTCTCTTAGGCTGTCTTCATTTCTTTTCATTCTTTTTTCTTTATTCTCTTCAATGGCAATGAACTCCACCATTCTGTCTTCCAGGTCACTTATTCGTTCTTCTGCCTCAGTTATTCTGCTACTGATTCCTTCTCGTGTATTTTTCATTTCAGTTATTGTATGTTCATCTCTGTTGTTCTTTAATTCTTCTAGGTGTTTGTTCTTTAATTCTTCTAGGTCTTTGTTAAACATTTCTTGCATCTTCTTGATCTTTGCCTCCATTCTTTTTCCGAGGTCCTGGATCAACTTCACTATCATTATTCTGAATTCTTTTTCTGGAAGGTTGCCAATCTCCACTTCATTCAGTTGTTTTTCTGGGGTTTTATCTTGTTCCTTCATCTAGTACATAGTCCTCTGCCTTTTCATTTTGTCTGTGTTTCTGTGAATGTGGTTTTCATTCCACTGACTGCAAAATTGTAGCTCTTCTTGCTTCTGCTGTCTGCCCTCTGGTGGATGAGGCTATCTAAGAGGCTTGTGCAAGTTTCCTGATGCCTGATGGGAGGTACTGGTGGTCGGTAGAGCTGGATGTTTCTCTGGTGGTCAGAGCTCAGTAAAACTTTAATCCGCTTGTCTGCTGATGGGTGGGGCTGGGTTCCCTCCCTGTTGGTTGTTTGGCCTGAAGTGACCCAACACTGGAACCTACCTGGCTCTTTGGTGGGGTTAATGGCAGACTCTGGGAGGGCTCACACCAAAGAGTGCCTCCCAGAACTTCTGTTGCCAGTGTCCTTGTCCCCACGGTGAGCCACAGCCACCCCATGCCTCTGCAGGAGACCCTCCAACCCTAGCAGGTAGGTCTGGTTCAGTCTCCTATGCGGTCACTGCTCCTTCCCCTGGGTCCAGATGTTCACACTACTTTGTATGTGCCCTCCAAGAGTGGAGTCTCTGTTTCCCCCAGTCCTGTCAAAGTCCTGCAATCAAATCCCACTAGCCTTCAAAGTCTGATTCTCTAGGAATTCCTCCTCCCGTTGCCAGACCCCCAGGTTGGGAAGCCTGACGTGGGGCTCAGAACCTTCACTCCAGTGGGTGGACTTCTGTGGTATAAGTGTCCTCCAGTTTATGCATCACCAACCCAGCAGTTATGTGAATTGATTTTATTGTGATTGCACCCCACCTACCATCTCATTGTGGCTTCTCCTTTGTCTTTGGATGCAGAGTATCTTTTTTGGTGAGTTCCAGTGTCTTCCTGTTGATGATTGTTCAGCATTTAGTTGTGATTCCAGTGCTCTCACAAGAAGGAGTGAGTGCACATCCTTCTACTCTGCCATCTTGAACCAATCTCCTCCAAGCTGCAACTTCTACAGTGAAAATACCTTGGAGCCTTCCTCTGATTAATTAAATGACTTTACTAAATCAGAGGCAACTGCAAAGGGTAAGAAATATCCACTTGTAATCAGGTGGATTTAAAAGATCCTAGGCCAATTTTTATTCCACCTGTGCCAAGTGGAACTGTGTCAACCTTCACTCTTTTATCGGCAGGGAGAAGAAGCTTTTGCCATCAGATATTTTTCCAGAAGAGAATTGGTTGTATATCTCAGGAAACCATAATGATAAAATTAATTTAAAGCTTTTTATCATTAAGCTACAGAAAAGAATGGGTACAAAAGGACGTCCAGCACGGTAAAATGAGTTAAAGTCCATGTAGCAAATATACCTACAGCTGGCCTAAGGATTAAAGGAGTTAAACTTCAAGGACTTAGTGCCGACTCATTTTGCTGGCTCATAAGAAATATTATTGTGTGTTATCTATTCTTATCCCTATTGCGCCCTTCTGTATTAGTCTCCTATATCTGCTGTGACAGATTACTACCAGTTTAGTGGCTTACAACACAAATTTATTATCTTAGAGTGCTGCAGGTCAGACTGTTAAAAGATAAACTGAGACAGGTTAGAAATTTTCATAGTTTATTTGAGCAAAAATAAATTCGAGCTGGGCAGCACCAAACCGGAAGTGGTTAGGAGCACTCCACTGACAGGAGCTCAGAGAAAGACTTTTATAGTCTTTTAGTCTTATAGACTTTTAGCCTTTCTCTATAGTCTTATAGAGAAAAGGTGGAAGTAAAACAAGGAAATCATTTGATTGGCTGTAGCTTAAGTGGTTGACTTAGTTGGGAAAGTCTAGCTGGCTGTTTGTGATGGGTTGTCCTTAGATATTGATTTCTTACCAGGAATCATTTACAGCCTTAAGTTTTGGTTAGCTTACGTAGCCTGCTAAAGTATTAGAGGCAGCCCGTATAATGGCCTCTTGGCTTAATTAAACAGAAGTTTAAAATGGGTCAGCAGGGCTGCATTCCTTCCTTCTGGAGGTCCTGGGGGAGATTACCTTTCCTTGCCTTTTTTAGGTTCTAGAGGCTGCCTGCATTCCTTGGCTCATGGCGCCACATCACTCGATTCTCTATTTCCATCATCACATCTCCTTTTCTGATTCTGACTCTCCTGCTTCCCTTTTACAAAGACCCTTGTGAGGACATTGGACCCACGTGGATAATGAAGGATAAGCTTTCCATTTCAAGATTCTTAGTTTAATCACATTTGCAAAAAGTCTCTTTTTTTCCCATGTAAGGTAACATACTCACAGTTTCTGAGCATTAGGATGTGGATATATTGGGGGAGGGGGCTTTACTCAGTTTACCACACCTTCCCTCAGCTTCCCCACTTGATTCTGGCTGTAGTGATAGCGGCTTCCGTGGCTTAAAGGGCACTGCGTGTGGGCCCTGTAAGGTGGGTTTTAGAGATAACAGAAAATACAGCTGGGTGTAGTAGATGCTGTCTGTGCTCGGCCCACATCGCCTCACACTTATCATATCTGGGCCAGAGTTCCAACTGCCTACACAGTTATCTGCCCGAGGGTGTTCTCTGGCTGCCAGAGTCTGTCCTGTCCATGTGGAGGGAGGGTGAGAGGCTACAAGTGCCAAGGAATCAATGTTCCCCTTGCCCCCAAGCAGACCTCAGCCAATGCCTGATAAAGACCCCACCCCCTCGCCCTGTGGTTGGGAAAACTCTTAGGGACGTGTCCTGCACAGTCTCCCAGAGGCCCCAGTGGAGTTGAGCTCCAGTTGTTTCAAGTGGTGACATGTTGATAACACACTCTAGGTGAGCACAGCTTGCCACCCTCAGTGTCTCTTAGGTGTGGGGATTCTTTCAAACTGAAAACAATCAACAAGACCCGAAAGGCTGGAGAAGAAACTTTCCCTCTAATTGCCTTGAAAAATCTTTGATAGAAGGCCTGTTCCCAGACTAGAGCTATCTCTGGAGATCTCTGAAAAGAATACAGTCTGGGTGTGGTGGGGGAAACAGGGCATAGAGATCAGAGTCCACTCTGTGTCCCATTGTCTCTTCCTGGTCCAGCAAACATTTCTTTACCAAATGTTTGCTTTTCCATCTCCATGAATTGCCTTCCTCCACTTTGAAGTCCCAAACCACTGCCTAAACATTCTCTTTGTCTTTAGCTGAAGATGGTATATAAGGTAAGGGCTTCAGCCATTTTGATGAGTTACTCAGTTTTCCTGGGTCTCTCCCAGGTATGCATGTTATTAAACTTTTGTTTGATTTTCTCCTGTTAATCTGTCTCATGTCAATTTAATCCTTAGGTGAGCCAGAAGAACCTAGAAGGTAGAGGAAAATATCTTCCTTTCCAATAACAGCCTCTCCTATTTTGTGTGCCTTCCCTTTCTGCTCTAATTTCCCCTACTCCCCTGTTAGTGTTACTTGGATCATCAACCGAATAAATTACTTGCACTTCAATTTTGGCCTCAGGGTCTGCTTCCAGTGAACACAAACCAGGACACTGGAGCAATTAAATAACTTGCCCAATGTCCCATAGCTACTAAGTGACAGGGGCAGGATTTGAACTCAGATCTAACCGTAAAGCTTATGTGCCCGGTTGCTTCTCTTAGCTGGCTTGTTGTGCATTGTATTTGAGGGAGATGATTGACCCAGGAGGTAATCAACCTAGAAGTTGTCTTTTTTCAAGTTCTCAGTTTGGAAGAAGAGAAGATTCCCAGGAGGTGGGTGGAGACTGCAAATCATCCATCTGTGACCCTATGGGGTTGGGGTGTTGTGCATCTCAGGCTGCAGCAGCCTGTTGCATCCTGAGCACACTTGGGTGTCATACACAGGGTCACGGGTCAGGTGGGAATAGCTGGACTTGTGTTATTATTTAATGGACTTTAAATTCAGCTGCAGGACATAGTGCAAGGGACTGGCTTACAAAAATATGTACACACATGTACTTTATCAATACATACATGTGCCTAAGGTAGGACAAATCAGGACGTGGGCCCGTGACTCAAGCCATGGAGACAACTTTCCTGGAACGTGGCTCCACTAAAAGGTAGCTCTCTTAGAGTGTGCCTTTCAGCCCATAAACTGCCTGCATATGGGAGAAAAAAAAAAAAAAGAAAGAAATAGATGGGCTGTTTCTCTCTCAAGCTCTCTCTCTCTCTCTTTAACCCTGTAGGGCTGAAACTGACATAATTTTAAATCTGATTTCATCAGGACAAAAACTCATGTGGGAGGTCAAGACTGATTTTGCTGAAGTCTTTCCATTGCTAAGAGCTGTTCCTTCAGAAAAAGCCTTTGCCTTGTGGGGTTTATTTGTTTTTTCGTGTGTGTTCAAACTTTTTATTCTCTGGAGAAGAAACTTCTGAAAAACAAAGGGTTACGTTAACATTCAGAATATGAGAAAAAGAAAGGTCGCATTCAGAATACTGCAAGGCTGCCGATTCACAGAAGATGTAACTGACACATCCTACTGAGTGTCAGATGCTGCTTGGTTCGAATGCTGGTTTTGTTACTGACTCACAGTGTAGAACTTTAGGTGATCTGCTTAACCTCTCTATCAGTTACCTGATCAGTGAAACAAAGATGATGTTACAGTCGTCGACTTCATCCTTGCTGGAAAACCTGCAGAATGGCCTGTATTAGGTTAATCCACCACTAACTTGGTGGGTTAACCACCTCCTGCACCATTTCAAGAAGGCTAAAAAATATGAAGGTTTAAGAAATTGACATATTATTGGCTTTCTCTCTCCTTCATCCCTTAATTCTAGCTTTCTCTTCAATTATTGGCTTATAACCTATGGGCAATGAATCTACCATAACAACTTTATATTATAATATATTTGTATTGTATTATATATAATACTAAATATTATATTACTGATACCATGTGTGGTTACACAGCATATATCACAAAATTATAATACAAACTTTATTCAGAGTATGGTTGAATTAAATTATCATTGTTAATGATAATGTGCTGTTGGTAATAGCAGCACAACAAAGTGTGACAACAAAGGGACATAAAGTCAATGCCACATTACCTGGCCAAACTTTTCTTGACTTTTTTTAATAACAAAATCTGTTAATTACAAAAGTGATTTGTACATTGTAATTAATTCAATAAATTATGCTAGAAAAGATGAACAAATCTAACTTTATCCTGAATTAAGTAAAAATATTTTGCACTAGGATGTCCATTCTCACCACTATTATTCAACATAGTTTTGGAAGTCCTAGCCAAGGCAATCAGAGAAGAAAAAGAAATAAAAAGAACACAAATTGGAAAAGAAGAAGTAAAACTGTCACTGTTTGCAAACATGATACTACACATAGAGAATCCTAAAGATGCAACCAGGAAACTACTAGAGCTAATCAATGAATTTGGTAAAGTTGCAGGATACAAAATTAATGCACAGAAATCTCTTGCATTCCTATACACTAATGATGAAAAATCTGAAAGAGAAATTAAGGAAACACTCCCATTTACCATTGCAACAAAAAGAATAAAATACCTAGGAAGAAACCTACCTAGGGAGACAAAAGACCTGTACTCAGAAAACTATGACACTGATGAAAGAAATTAAAGATGATACCAACAGATGGAGAGATATACCATGCTCCTGGATTGGAAGAACCAATATTGTGAAAATGACTCTACTACCCAAAGCAATCTACAGATTCAATGCAATCCCTATCAAATTACCAATGGCATTTTTTACGGAGCTAGAACGAAAAATCTTAAAATTGTATGGAGACACAAAAGACCCCGAATAGCCAAAGCAGTCTTGAGGGAGAAAAACGGAGCTGGAGGAATCAGACTCCCTGACTTCAGACTATACTATAAAGCTACAGTAATCAAGACAATATGGTACTGGCACAAAAACAGAAACATAGATCAATGGAACAAGATAGAAAGCCCAGAGATAAGCCCATGCACCTATGGTCAACTAATCTATGACAAAGGAGGCAAGGATATACAGTGGAGAAAAGACAGTCTCTTCTATAAGTGGTGCTGGGAAAACTGGACAGCTACATATAAAACAATGAAATTAGAAAACTCCCTAACATCATACACAAAAATAAACTCAAAATGGATTAGAGACCTAAATGTAAGACTGGGTACTATAAAACTCTTAGAGGAAAAGGTAGACAGGACACTCTTTGACATAAATCACAGCAAGATATTTTTTGACCCAGTTCCTAGAGAAATGGAAATAAAAACAAAAATAAACAAATGGGACCTAATGAAACTTCAAAGCTTTTGCACAGCAAACGAAACCACAAACAAGATGAAAAGACAACCCTCAGAATGGGAGAAAATATTTGCAAATGAATCAACAGACAAAGGATTAATCTCCAAAATATATAAACAGCTCATGCAGCTCAATATTAAAAAAACAAACAACCCAATCAAAAAATAGTCAGAAGACCTAAATAGACATTTCTCCAAAGAAGACATACAGATGGCCAAGAAGCACATGAAAAGCTGCTCAACATCACTAATTATTAGAGAAATGCAAATCAAAACTACAATGAGGTACCACCTCACACCAGTTAGAATGGGTATCATCAGAAAATCTACAAACAACAAATGCTGGAGAGGGTGTGGAGAAAAGGGAACCCTCCTGTACTGTTGGTGGGAATGTAAATTGATACAGCCACTCTGGAGAACAGTATGGAGGTTCCTTAAAAAACTAAAAATAGAATTACCATATGACCCAGCAATCCCACTACTGGGCATATACCCAGAGAAAACCATAATTCAAAAAGACACATGCACCCCAATGTTCATTGCAGCACTATTTACAATAGCCAGGTCATGGAAGCAACCTAAATGCCCATCGACAGACAAATGGATAAAGAAGTAGTGGTACATATATACAATGGAATATTACTCAGCCATAAAAAGGAACGAAATTGGGTCATTTGTAGAGACGTGGATGGACCTTGAGGCTGTCATACAGAGTGAAGTTAAGTCAGAAAGAGAAAAACAAATATCATATATTAACGCATATATGTGGAACCTAGAAAAATGGTACAGATGAACCAGTTTGCAGGGCAGAAATAGAGACACAGATGTAGAGAACAAACCTATGGACATCAAGCAGGGAAAGCAGCAGGGAGGTGGGGATGGTGGTGTGCTGAATTGGGCGATTGGATTTGACATGTATACACTGATGTGTATAAAATCTATGACTAATAAAAAAAATTTATTTTGAAATAAAAAAATCTTGCACTATTTTTCTAAAAATTGTTGACCTCATTTTTAAATATATATATATATTTAGGAGTATAATTGCTTTACAATGTTGTGTTAGTTTCTGCTGTACAGCAAAGTGAATCAGCTATATGTGTACATATATCCCCATATCCCCTCCCTCTCGAGCCTCCCTCCTACCCTCCGTATCCCACCCCTCTAGATTGTCACAAAGTATCGAGCTGATCTCCCTGTGCTATGCAGCAGCTTCCCATTAGCCATCCATGTTACATTTGGTAGTGTATATATGTCAATGCTACTCCCTCACTTCGTCCCAGCTTCCCCTTTCCACCCTGTGTGTTGATCTCATCTTGACCGAAGAGTTTGGTACTAAATATTTTCCCCACTAGAAAAATTTTAAAGGACTTATGTGGGAAAAGGGAACAACACAGGAAATGTTGCTGAATAAATCACCTTGCCACATCTTCTCTAGCTGCAGTTTCACAGGGATCCCTAAACTAAAGTGTTAGAACTTGTGTCTAGAAAAACAGGGGTGTCAGGGGATGTTGAAAGTGGCAAAAAGGCAAAGGAGAGAAAGGCTGTGAGGCCAACTGTCCTACAGCTGTCAAGGGAAGCTCCAGAAGGCTTGGGAATTGGAGACTACTATTCTCTTATGCAGCTGAGCTGCAAGAATAGCTCGTTCCTTTCTCTGTATCAGATGATATTTGCCTGGAATCAGCTCAGTACAGAGAAAAAGGAAGTGTGCATTTTTAATTACAGAACATGCAGATTTTAGGGACACAGGCATCTGTTGTGCACAGGCTGGGATGTAGCTGCCTTTCCTGAAAACAGAGGGGTCTTTTTGGCTTTCTCACCATATGCTGTAGGTGTCCTTTTGATAGTCTGCCCCATTGATGGAGCAGATAAATCAGAAGGCCTGTTGTAAGTAATCCAATTATTTGATTCTGTATTAGCAAAACAACCCAAGTCATTCAAGGTTAGCCTAAAATAGAACACCCAGTAATGCGATCAGCATGGAACAAAGACCATGCATCAAAGACGGGATGACAGAGAGAAAAAGATACCTCTGGCTGGCAACCCTGCAGAGACTTCCAGGAATAAGCAGGCAGCAGGTTCGGAAATGCCACTGATATCTGGTGTCTGAGCTCTCCGCAAAGGCACCGGTGTTCCTTGGTTTTCTACTGCTTTTCTTGTGTCATTAAAAACAGACTCTTATAAAGCACAAGTTTCTGAACAGAAATTGAATAGAATCCCTTTAATTAATATGGGGACATAAGTTCCAATCTTTGGAATACAATGAAGAACTGGCATCTAGAGGAAAGAAGGGAATGCCAGCCAGTGTGGCTTTATGACTTCTCTCCAGCATTCCCCACAGTCACTCCATCTCTGATTTGTGCACAGGAACAGTGGAGGTGACAACAAACAATGTTTTCAACTGCCTGAATGTTATGATCCTTTTCCCTTCTAGAGGAATATAGTGTCTTTGATGAAGTCCAGCAAAATAACCGTGGACCCAACGCACAGATAAAAATACAGGAACACTGTAACAGCACATATGGCTTTTCTCTGTCTCTGATCCTACCTCTTCTGGGAGAGGGCAGGAATAACTAGGGTAAGCTCACAAACATAGCTACCAAGCAGTATGCACTATTACCTCCCAACCTTACCCTCACTGTGGTTTCCTGGGCTTTAATCTTCTCCAAGGTCTTTGATGGTTTGAAACTAATTCTGTGGCCTTTGTTACTGCTGCTACTGTTACCATGGCTACCACTAATGTCAAGTGATACCTAGACCAGATTATACTTAAGGGGATTTCCTTCCTGCCCCAGCCAGGACAAAGACACTACAATTTTTGAGGTTGCTGGTATATCCACACCCTCAGTGGAAAAAATAGATGTATGATCTGAGGTTAACAATGAAGCAGGAATACTTCCTTCGCCCAACCTTTGTCTCATACTCCTTACACTGATTCAAAATAAATTTACACATGAAAATTGCAGTGAGACACTGTGTTGTACCTATGAGACTGGCTGTGTTAGAAAGGTCCTGAAGAAACAGACATTGCAGATGGAATGTAAAATAATACAATCCTCTAGGAGAAAAATTTTGTCATATCTATAGCAATTTATAATGCCCATACCATTTGAGTGAGCAAATTTAGTCCTAGTTTATTCTTCAACATGTGTAAAATGGCATATGTACAAGGAAAGTCAGTGTAGTAGTGTTTTGTGTAAGTCGAAGACTGGAAACAATGGTACAGCACACACTGTCTTGACTTGCCATATTCCCATGGTTCACCTCTGAGTTCACTTGCAGCCAAGGTGGAAAGTTCTGTATGTTCTGACAAACTTTCCACCTCAAACCAATTGAAATGCCCTCAAGGACAACCCTCAGTCACTAAGAATGGAACAAAATAGTAACAAAAGAGTGCATGCTTTAAAACACAGAAATTAATTTTCTTGCAGTTCTGGATGACAGAAGTCCAAGATCAAGGATCTGGCCAACTCAGTTTCTGGTGAGGGCTTGCTTTCTAAGTTACAGATGGCTGCCTTCTTACCATGTACTCCCATGGGCTTTCCTCAGCAAGTGTGGGCAGAGGGAGAGAGAAAGAGCTCGTGAGAGCAAGCTCTGGTGTCTCTTCTTACGAGGACACTAATCCTATTATGTCAGGGCCCCACGTTTATGAACTCATTTAACATTAATTATTTCCATAAAGGCCCCATCTCCAAATACAGCCACACCCAGAGTTAAATCTTTTAAACTCAGCTTTCTGTATTTATATGTTTATTTAGGCTGCACCGGGTCTTAGTTGTGGCACTCAGGATCTTTCCTGCGGCATGTGGGTTTCTTAGTTACAGCATGTGGGTTTCTTAGTTGAGGCATTGGAACTCTTAGTTGCAGCATGCATGTGGGATCTAGTTCCTCAACCATGGGTTGAAGCCAGGCTCTCTGCATTGGAAGCGTGGAGTCTTACCCACTGGACCACCAGGAAAGTCCCTTAACTCAGCTTTTTGAATTTCGAGGAGGACACAGAGATTCAGTCTATAACAGTACATATGCCCCCACACACCTTCTCAGAGTGATGTGTCTGAGGCATGTTCTACACAGTTTCTCAGAAGGTCCCCAGGGGAATTGAGCCCAAATTGCCCTAAATTGTGACTCGCTTATTAATCTACCCTTGCATGGCTTTTCTCCCTCCCCTCGCACTGAGCTTCCTGGAGTCACCTCCCAAATAAATGACCTGCACCCAACACCTTGTCTCAAGGTCTGCTTTTGGGAGCACTCAGAATGAGACAAAGTTTCTAATAATCAGTGATTTGAGTCTAAAGTTATGCCCACAGGTATTTAGGCCTGCAGGTTGTTCTGTATTCCTAGTCCTGTGGTAGTTGTTATATTCTGGTTCCTGGCCGGGGCAGCTGCTACTGCAGCATGGGGCAGACTGGAGTTGGAGAGACTCTGGAATAGGTCTGCCCTGGAGAAGAGGTGAGGCAAGTACTGAGAGCCAGTCCATGAGAAGAAATATCATATCCACCAAGCACATCAGAGACAACAGGCAGGATTCCACTCTCCCACGGAACCCTAGAGCATCCCCAGAGATGAGTTGAACACAATTACTAAGAAGCATCTGAAACAAGGCCAAGTTTGAAATTTCAAAGTATGTTCTCTCTGGCAAATTGTTGTTGGAAAGTTAATTTTAGAGGATAACAACAAAGGCTGTTCTGATTTTTATCACTATTGATTGTGCCTGTTTTTAAACTTTATATGAATGAAACAATTCAGTATGGCATCATTTTGTGCCTGGCTTCTTTTGCTCAAAATGATGCTTGTAAGATTCATCCATGTTGTTGCATGTATACCAACCATATATTAAGAAGCCTACTAAAAGCAATACAAAATTGATTACAAAGGTAAATCTTGAAAATTTTATTTTTTCATCTTTCACATCAAGGAAAAGAAATATAAATAATCCAAATAGAATACACCATGCAAAGAAATATTGTGATTTTCCACATGTTTTAACATTACCAGAAATTCTGATTTCTATGGGAAATGAGTGCAGTCACAGTTCTTCAAATCCCTCCTATCTGATCTGATCTCTCACTCAGGGAGAGAGAGAGAATTCCTGTGCCAGTGACTCCACAAAGACTCTAAAAAATTTGTTTTTTTAATACCTTTATGTTTCAGTTTCTTAGATTCCTCTCACCTCTTACAATCATGGATAACTGTCTATATTTATACTATCACCTTTGAAAAATTCTCATGCTGCGTATGTGTCTGACCTTCTGGGGTAAGAAGCAGTTGAATATTACTTGCTGGTTAATTCTGCTATTGGTTTCCACCCTGTTAATCAACATTGCCATTTAGATATTTCTGTCCTTCAATCATAAAGAAGCTTCAGGGAAACTAAAAAGCTTCTGCACAACAAAAGAAACCATAAACCAAATGAAAAGGCAATCTTTTCATTTTGCAAATTATATATCTGACAAAAGGTTAATATCCAAAATATATAAAGAACACATACAACTCAATAACAGAAAAACAAACAACCCAATTAAAAAACGGGCAGAAGACCTGAATTGAGATTTTTGCAGAGAAGACTTACAAATGGCCGACAGGCACATGAAAAGATGCTCATCATCACTAATCATCAGGGAAATGCAAAAAACAACAATGAGATATCATTGACACCTGTTAGAATGGTTATTATCAAAAAGACAAGAGATAGGTGTTCTCGAGGATGGGAAGAAAAAAGAACACTTTTGCACTGTTAGTGAGAATGTTAATTGACACAGCTACTATGAAAACCAGTATAGAGGTTCTGCAAAAAATAAAAAATAAAACTACCATATGATCCAGTAATTACACTTCTGGGTATTTAACCAAAAGAAATGAAAACACTACTCAAAAGTATATCTGCACCCCCATGTTCATTGCAGCATTACTTACAATGGCCAAGACATGAAAACAACTCAAGTGTCCATTGATGGATGAATGGATAAAGAAATGGTTTTTTAACACACACACACAATGGAATATTAATCAGCCATGAAAAGAAGAAAATCCTGACTTTTGTGACAATGTGTCATTACGCTAAGTGAAATGAGTCAGACGGAGAAAAACAAATACTGTACAATCTCATTTATAGGTGGAATCACAAAAAATAAAAAATAAAAAGAACTTATAGATACAGAGCGATACAGAGAATAGACTGGTGGTTGCCAGAGAGGGGGTTGGAGGGCTAGGTGAAATGGGTGAAGGTGGTCCAAATAATAAGTCTTGGGGATGGAACGTACAGCCTGGTGATTGCAGCTAATAATACTGTATTGTATTTGCAAGTTGCTCAGAGGGTGGATCTTTTTTTTTTTTTTAATATTTATTTATTTATTTATTTTGCTGTGTCAGGTCTCAGTTGCGGCATGCAGGATCTTTAGTCGCAGCATGCGGGATCTAGTTCCCTGGCCAGGGATTGAACTCAGGCCCCCTGCATTGGGAGTGCGAGTCTTAAACACTGGACCAGTAGGGAATTCCCTGTATCTTAAAGGATCTCATTACAAGGAAAAAATTTGTAACTCTGTGTGGTGATGGATGTCATCTAGACATTTCATCATGATCATTTCTCAATATATACAAATATTGAATCATTATATTGTACACCTGAAACTAATATAATGTTAAGTGTCAATTATATCTCAATGTTTAAAAAAAGAAGCTTCAGGGATTTCCTGATATTAGCCATGAATCTTAACTCTCAATCTTCTATAACTTGTAATCCTATATTAACATCAGAGTTAAGAATCATTTTATTAATAATTTGGGGAGAATTATTTGGTTATGAAGAGGCAAAACCAAAACCAATAAAGCACAACAAATCATAAGAAGATTAAATAGTGTTCCAGTTGGGACTTCCCTGGAGGCACAGTGGTTAAGAATCTGCCTGCCAATGCATGGGACACAGGTTCAAACCCTGGTCTGGGAAGATCTCACATGCCGCGGAGCAACTAAGCCTGAGCGCCACAACTACTGAGCCTGCGCTCTAGAGCCCGCGAGCCACAACTACTGAAGCCCACGTGCCTAGAGCCCATGCTCTGCAACAAGGGAAGCCACCCCAATGAGAAGTCTGCGCACCGCAACGAAGAGTAGCCCTGCTTGCCGCAACTAGAGAAAGCCCACGGGCAGCAACGAAGACCCAACACAGCCAATAAATAAATTTATTTATTTTAAAAAAAATGTATGCTCTAAATAGTGTTCCAGTTATCATGGTTGCATAACAAATTACCCCAAAGCTCAGTAGTATTAAGCAACCATTTCTTATGCTCACAGATTATTACACTCTAGAATTCAGACAGGAATGTGATGGCTCCACAGTGTCTGGGGCCTCAGCTGAAAGAGTCAAAGGCTGGAGTGGGATCATCTGAAGGCTCCTTCACTCGCATCTCTGAAGGGTGATGCTGGCTATGGGCTGGAGGATCTTGGTTTCTTCTACTCAGGCTTCTCCATGCAGTCTTCTGCATTGGGCTAGTTTAGGCTTCTCGCAGCATGGTGGCTGGATTCCCCAGAGTAAGCATCCCACAAAGAGAGAGCCAGGCAGAGGGTTTTCATGACCTAGCTTTGGCAGTCACACAGCAGCACGACTTCCGCTGTACTCAACTGATTGGAAGAGTTGCAAGCCCTCCCAGCTTCAAGAGGAAGAGAAATGGAATCTACCTCTTGATAGCAGAGTTGCAAGTTCTAGAAGAACTTGTGGGACTGGCAATATGGTTCTGGCCATTTTGGGAAAATACAAATTGCTATAATGTTCTACAGGAAACCAGGGGAGACCTAGAAATCCAGATCTTTAACACTATATTTAAAGGGGGGAAAGGCCTAAATATATGTGATTTCAATATTATTAGGTGCTTCTCCTTTATAGGAAACATCCTAATTTAAACAAATATCATATATAATATATAGTCCTGATATATTAAAAGAGTGGGCTTTATAATTCAATGATCAGCATTACTTCCTGTCTGCCACATTCCCTTTGGGCAAGTTCCTCAACCTCTTTGCCTCTGTTTCCTTATCTGTAAAATGTGAGAAACACCACTTACCTCTCAGAGTTGTTGAGATTAAAAGAACAATTAATTTGAAGGTTTTGGGAGCAGACTGCACTTTCCAAAGATGGCTGAACAATATCTTCTTTTTTTAAATATTTATTTATTTATTTATTTTTGGCTGCACTAGTCTCCGTTTCTGTGCACGGCCTTTCTCTAGTTGTGGTGAGCGAGGTCTACTCTGTTGCTGTGTGCGGGCTTCTCATTGCGGTAGCTTCTCTTATCACGGAGCACGGGGCTCTAGGCACGAGGGCTTCAGTGTGACTCATGGGCCCTAGAGCGCAGGCTCAGTAGTTGTGGCACAGGGGCTTAGCTGCTCCACGGAATGTGGGATCTTCCCAGACCAAGGCTCAAACCCATGTCCCCTGCATTGGCAGGCGGATTCTTAATCACTGCACCACCAGGGAAGTCCCTGAACAATATCTTCTGTCTCATCTATTTTTCTACAATGTGACCTCACCACTCCCTCACCAAGAGGCGCAGTCTAATTCCTGCCCCTGTGAATCTGGGAGGGTTTGTGATAGCTTCAACTAACAGCAAACAGAAGTGATGTGGTTTGGCTTCTGAGGCTGGTTCATAAGAGACCATGCAGTTTCTGCCTTGTTCACTGGAACATTCACTCCTGGAGCCCTGGGCTACCATGTAAGAAGTCTGCCATGTGTAACACATAGTGAGACCACATGTAAGCCCTCCAGTTGGCAATTCCAGTCTTTCATTATCCTGGCCCAAGAGTCAAACAGATGAGTGAATGGAACGCCAGATGATTTCAGGCCCAGCTGTCAAGTCATCATTGGCCTTCAAGTCTTCCCAGCTAAGACTCCAGACATCATAGAACAGAGACAAGTCACTCCCACTCTATCTGAAATCCTGACCCATTGAATCTGTGAACAGAATAAAGTGGTTGTTTTAAACTGCTGAATATTGAGATACTTTTTTACACAGCCATAATAATTGCTAAAGCATATATGACACGAAGCTACAGAAATTAGTTCTTCTTTTCTTTCTGAGATTACTCTGAAAAACTTACTAAGTTGCCAGAGAAAGCATCTGATAATGTTGGGAATCTATAAGGACAACAAATTTGGAAGTAATTGTAACAAGTATTACATCATATACATATACCGCAGACAGAGGCAAGGAAGCAGGGGCAGAGAGACAGTCATCTTTGACAAAGCCACAGCAGCTTTCATGTCAGCAGGCAGGTGCCAAGAGTTCAGAACTGGGCAAAGGGTGAGAAAAGGATGGGTCATTCAAGGCCAACACATCACAACTCAGCAGGGAACAGGTCCCTGGTGCTTGCCAGCCTCAGTAGCATAATGCACTTGGGTAAAGGGAAGGATCTAGTTTTATTTAGTCCTGGGACCTGGTGTGTTGAGATGCAATGGTGGGTAGTAAGGGAAGGAAGGGGGATTGACTGCAGGATTCAACTCAAGGTGGTGAAACACCACAGACTATTGATTATCCAAAGGAGCATGGCATGCTCGGCTCACTTAGGTTACTTGTTAGTATCCAAGGTGATCAAAACCAACAGATGAGACAAGGCAGCAGGTCTTTATAGATGGAAAGTCTTCCTTGAAGTAAAGCATCTGGCAGTCTTGCAATTCCCAGTGTATTTCCCAGAAGGAAATGGGTGGTACACACAAATTGGGTAACTGAGGGTAATTTCACAGACTGTTTACAAAGATGTGGACAGGTCAAGGGAAATCAAAATGGATGGGGCATTGTAATGAGGCTAGCAAGCGTGGGGAGGTACTCGCAGCCCTAAACCTGAAGGGTCAATAGGCAGTAGCAGTTACAGTTAGAGAGCAGCAGCCTTTTAGTAGAAGCTCTGGCTTTCAGCAGAAGGATACAGCCAATCTACAGCAACCCCTAGGGAGGAGTCCAGGAAAATAAGTTCTCCAGTCTAACTCTCCTTCTGCTATCACTCTCCTTGGCTGAACCCAAAGGGAAGCCAGAGAGAAGCGGTCCACTGAAGCAGTTCACAAAGCCCAACTTTCTAGGGCATAGAGCAGAATGGAGAAAGGTTGAGATTGGACAATTGGGCAGATGTAAGATATATTTGAGGCTGGAGCAGAAGGAGGACAATGAGGACCCCTGAAGGAGGTGGCTGGTAAGGGCTGGCATGGGATTCCAGTCCTGGCTCCTCTCCCACTGTGGAACCAATGTTATCATCCGGAAAACCAGGGGTAATCAACTGGGATAATGCAGACAAGACTGAGAAATCTATGGCTTGGTAGACTCCAAATAGACGAGGCTATGACAACACAATCAGTTTTACGTCCTATTCACTCATTAATTTATTCATTCATCCACGGTTTCTTAAACTCAGCACTACTGACATTTTGAGTCAGACAATTATGTGTTGTGGGGAGCTGTTCTGTGCATTGTAGGATGTTTAGCAGCGCCCCTGGCCTCTACCCTCCAGATGCCAATAGCAACAACCCACCCAGTTGTGACAACCAAAAATGTTTCCAGACTTTTCCAATTGTCCCCTGGGGACAAAATCACCTTTGATTTAGAATCACTGCATTCATTCATTCAAGAAACATTTAAGGAACATTCATCATGTGACAGGGAGACACTGTGTACCAATGGAATGTGGTACTTTCTTTCTCAAACTTCCTAGGCTAGCAAGGGAGGCTAACATTAAACATATAAGTACACAAATAACTCACTTTGGGGGAAAAGTTATATTTAACAGATCTGTTAAAGTCCTTTTCAAGCTGGTGCCAGTCTAGAATAAAATGCATAGACATGGAAATATGAGGCTGTAGGGGGAATTTTTATTGGCCATTAACATTTTTTAAAGTTTAGGTTTTCTTTACTTTGAATCTCCAAATACCATACACCTTGAAGCTGAAATTTAAATAACATCTGTTAAAATCAGAAAGTTACTGTGGTAGGTTAAAATGGCTGCAATTTCTTTGCCACTTATCATCAAGAAGTAGAGTCTAATTCCCTCCTCTGAAATATAGAGAACTGGAAATTGTATGAGTGGTCTAGCTATCCTACTGGAAAGAGAGAAACTGTGAACAGGTCCTAGATGATTAGTTGCCATGAGGAGATAAAGGCCATGTGGAGCAGCCCTGAGATCCCAGATGTATAAGTGAAGAAGCAATTTTGTATGTTTCAGCCAACTGAGCCTTCAGCCTCCAGATGACTCTGCCCCAGCCACATCAGACTACACCACATTCGAGTCCCCAAATGAAACCAATGGAAGAACCACCCAGCTGATCCCAGTCAACCAACAGCTCCATGAGAGATAATAAAATGGTGATTGTTTTCAGCTGCTAATTCTGGGGTGATTTGTTTAATAGTAATTGATAACAAAAACAGACCCTGAAGTCCTACTAAACATAAGAATGGAAATAACCATTGATCTGTTTATTGCATAAATAATGGTTATATATGTAAATGAACAGGATATATCAATCAGGATTCTTTTGGGAGCTAGTGATAGAAACCCAACTCAAACTGTTTAGGGAAAATGTGGAAATTTTTGGCTCATGAAACCCAAAGAAGAGTTAACTCATCCAACTGTGGGAATATCAGGAATGATGTTTAAGTATTTAAATAAATTTTATCTCCATCTCTCATTTCTACTTTCTTCTCTGTGCTGGCTTTATTCCTATTCACCAGAGACTAGCATTGTCTACCTGGTAGGAAACAAGACTATGAACAAATCACCGATTTCACACTTACAAATTCTACTATTACAGGAAGACTACTTCTTTTTCTTAGGTGCAGTTTGAAAAATCTCAGGGTTAGAATCTGATTGGCCAAGGTTAGGTCAATCACTATCCTTGAGCCAATCAGCTGTGGCTGAGTGAAGAAAGGGAGGGAGGAGAGGCAAATCATGTAAGAAAAAACAGGTTCTCAAGTAGCCATGTGGATAGGTAAAGATGGGTATCAGTTAACTTTTGCTATTTTAGAAACCATCCCCAAACAGCAACCATTTTATTTGCTCACAATTCTGCTGGTCAAATGGACATTTTGTCTGCCTGGGCCTGCTAAGTTGGGCCTGGATGGTCTAGGATGACCTCACTCAGTTGTCTGCTGGTTGGTAGGCTGATTGGTTTGGGGGTGGGGGGAGGAGTAGTGGGAGGCAGTTCACTCACATATCTGGCACTTGGTTTGATATCAGCTGGGGTGACAGGATGACTTGGCCATATGTCATTCATCATCCAGCAGATTAGCCTGGGCTTGTTTTACTTGATGGCAGAAGAGGCTCCCAGCACCAGACGTAAGCCCCATTGCAATGTACTTTTCAAGCCTCTGTTTGCATCCTATTTACAATATAACATTGGACAAAGAAAGTTACATAGCCAAGTCCAGATTCAAAACACACAAAAAAATTGACTCCATCTCTTGATGGGAAAAGTTACAGTACACTGAGACTGTTTTTTTCCCAATAAATCATTGTGTGTGTGTGTGTGTGTGTGTTTGTGTGTGTGTGTGTGTGTGTGTATGTAGGTGGGGTAGGGGGGTGAGGGGGTGAGGTGATGGTAGAGATTTTCAAGGGGAGTGCTGCAGACAATCTAGCTAATGTTGATAATATAAATGAACCGAATTCCCTATAATTATTTTGAAACTTCCACTTGGCCTTAGCAATAAATGCACAACCACAATGATGGGGGTATGTAAAGTTATAGAGATACAATGGAATGAGACCATGTATGTAAATGACCAGTTGAGTCCTCCCAGTTTGCCTCAGATGGTCGTGAAAAGTTAGTTAGCCATTTCCTGGTCTCTGCGTATTTCCATTATGAACATTGCCCCAGGTTTTGTTTTAGAAGCCCTGGCAGCTTCTGAAAACGAACTGTTTCATTGGAAAATGTTGTGCAAATGAGATCCTGCTGTCTGCTAGTCATAAATGTGTCCTTTCCAAGAATGGGCTCTCCAAAACAGTAGGTTTTAATGCTCTTTGGTTAAAAATAACTACAAAAGACTAGAATTGTTTCCATCAATTACTGGATAGATGAATCTAGAACAAAGACCAAATGCATCAGCAATTTGGCCTCTTAGAATTTTTGCTTGGGGGTATATTTTGTTTGTTTGTTTGTTTTTAAATAAAGAGGGACATGAACTCTCAATAACATCATTGTTTAATGACTAAGAGCATGGACTGTGGAGCCAGAGTTCAGGGTTCAAATCCTGACTTTTCCACTCACTGTGACCTCAGACAAGTTACTTAATCTCTCTGTGCCTTGGCTTCCTTATCTTTAAATGGGATGCAATAATATAATCTACCCCTTATAATTGTTACTTGGACTAAATGAGTTAATATTTCTGAAGTTCTGACCCCTGCTTGGGATAGAACGAATGAGGCACAATCTGAAGCCTTCTTAGAGATGCTGGTGTGTCATGAGGATGATTATTTGTGTCCCTAGGCATCATCAAAAAGACTATCACCAGAACTTCCCTGGTGGCGCAGTGGTTAAGAATCTGCCTGTCAATGTAGGGGACACGGGTTCAAGCCCTGGTCCAGGAAGATCCCTCATGCCGCGGAGCAACTAAGCCCGTGTGCCACAACTACTGAGCCTGCACTCTAGAGCCTGCGAACCACGACTACTGAAGCCCACACACCTAGAGCCCATGCTCCTCAACAAGAAAAGCCACCACAATGAGAAGCCTGCACAATACAATGAAGAGTAGCCCCTGCTCGCCACAACTAGAAAACCCGCAGGCAGCAACGAAGACCCAACACAGCCAAAAATAAATAAATAAATGTATTAATTAATTTAAAGAAACAAAGATATTACATAGATATTGAAAAAAAAGACTATCACCTTTTTTCTTGCTGATTAACAGCAGCAGCAGCAGCTCAGGGAGAGGAGGGTCGTGGAACAGTTCTCAGCCTATTTGCAAATCGCTATCTGCTATATAAGGCTGGGGGGAAGAGGTGGACAGTGTCAATACTGTGGTTTAGGGAATGTCAGAGGATTTCAGTCATCAACTTTCTCAGTTTACTCTTTCCATAAGCTGTGTTTTTGAGTGAAGTCAAGCATTAATAAACTGTTATGAAATCACAATCTGTATCCATCAACCCACACACATGTAAGCCAGCTTTGGCTTTCTTGAGCTATCCATCAAAAAAGTAGTTACATTCAAAAGAATAAGTAGCTGACATTAAAAAGAATAAGTATCTGATATAATTATTCGAGACCTTATTAAATAAGCCAATTCTCTACTTCATGTTCTTTAAAAGAATTTCAAAGAACACAAGGTAAGTTTAAATGATTCTACAGAGAAATGAGCAAATTCCTTAGTGTCAGCATAGGAGCACTTAATTAAATCACACATACTTTGTTTAAGATTGATAAAATCATCCATCTGCTCACCCGAAATGCACATCTCAACCGTCGTCTCTCCTCATCATCCTTCCTGTGGCCAGAGCTAACACAAATATTTGTTGAATGAAAGAATGAATGGCTTCCTCCATACAACTAACCTCACAAAACACTTTATCAGGAACAATTAATCCCTGAACTCAGAGTCTACAGATTTTTTTTTTTTTTAATTTTTGGCTGTGTCGGGTGTTCATTGCTGTGCACAGGCTTTCTCTAGTTGGGGCGAGCGGGGGCTACTCTTCATTGTGGTGCCAGCTTCTCACTGCGGTGGCTTCTCTTGTTGTGGAGCACAGACTCTAGGTGCGCAGGCTTCAGTAGTTGTGGCATGCTGGCTCGGTAGTTGTGGCTCACGGGCTCCAGAGCGCAGGCTCTGTAGTTGTGGTGCACAGGCTTAGTTGCTCTGTGGCATGTGGGATCTTCCCAGACCAGGGTTTGAACCTGTGTCCCCTGCATTGGTAGGTGGATTCTTAACCACTGTGCCACCAGGGAAGCCCCTACAGATACTTTTGAAGGGTGGACAGAGTGGAAGGGAGATTTAACCTAGCAAAATAGATCCAAAAACTATCTCAGGAAAGGGCTCTATTCCAACAGATCTGTAATCACTAATATTCTAAGGATGGGGAAACCTCAGAAAAGTGAAAATAAGGATTTTTTTTTTCTACTGAATAGTTATCATCATTTGCAACCTCACTGTCTTTGTCATTTGGTTCTATCCCTCTCCCCTTCACCCCTGAGAAAAGGAGTTACCCTCGTACTTTGTTGCCTCACTGACCACATCTTACAAAAATAATTTTTAAGAAAAACTAAGTGTATCCTTTTAAATAAGATTTGTTTCTGGGTTCTATGAGGTTTCATGAAATCTCTATAGCATTGAGCTCTGGCCACATGAATTTCTTTTCTGGAAAAGATGAATTGCATTGGAGGAAGAAGGAAAGGCTAGCTCTAGATTCAATTAATGAGGTTGAGACTTTTGTTATTTTTAAGTAATAAGCTGTCAGAAAAACGGTAAGATTCAGGCATCTTGTTAAGGTTATTGCGTTTGCTGGTGAGAATGCATCCTTCTATATTGGTGTCTAACCTGAGTGCTCCAGTAACTACCACTGCTCACAGACTGCTCCAAGCTTGATAGCACAAAACAACCACCATTTTTTATAATTATGGATCCAGGGGGATCAGGAATTCAGAAAGGGCACAGAGGGATATCTTGTTTCTGCTCCATAGGGCTTGGGGCCCCATCGGGGAAGATTCAAACATCAGGGAGTGACTTGACATTTTGAAGTTGACATTATTTGAGGCTTTTCTTACTCACATACGTGGCAGTGCTTGTTGGCTGAGAACTCAGCTGGGCAGGGCTGGGCTGGGACACCAGCATATGGTCTGTCCTCGTCTCTGGGTTTCCTCACAACAAGGAGGCTGGGTTCTAAGAACGAGTATCCCAAGAGAACCTGAGCAAAGCTGTGCTATCCTTTATGATCTAGCCTTAGAGGTCACACAGAGTTAGTTCCACCACAGTCACATGCTCACCCAGATTGAAGGGCAGGGAACACAGGCTACATCTCTTGAGGGAAGGAGTGTCAGTTACATCATAAGAACGAGGGAGAAGGGAGATGTTAATTGAGACCATGTTTGGAAGATAGGAAAATACAAGGTGCCATACTGGGCATAAAATACATCTTAATTTTTCTCATATGGTAGTGTAGAGACTAAGAATATTTCTGGCCTTTGAATCTGTTTGTTTAGTTTAAACAAAAATAATATCTTTTTTCCTATAGACTGGTGGAGGGAAAAATATAACCCTTTGTTTATTTATAAAGAGACAAGATAAAGTGAGAATGACTGGTAAGTACACATACTTTGATAATAAAAAGTATCCTTTAAACCTGGAAATATATTAAGTCTAAACTGAGAGCAGTTAGAATGAGTGGGATGGGAAACTTGGTCAGATCAACAGCAGACTCGGGGAGAAGCTTGGGTAAAACAAAATTTGGCAAAGCCAAGAATCACTGAAGCAGGAAGTCTCTCTGAAGAATCACTCCCAAACTAACAAATGAATCCTTGGATTAAATGCAGCACTAATGCCTAACATCCTTTTTTCCCTCCCAGAACCAAATTTTCTACCTGTTTAGAGGCTCCGTGCAACCACTCTTTGCAGCTGGCTGAAAGAGAGTTTTCTGCCCCTATTTCTCCTGCTCCTCTTTCTCCTCCTGCTTTCTCTGGCACCCAACTCTATTCCAAATTCATTCTCAACTCCAAAGGGGCAAGCACCTCTGGTGAGTTGCTGGGAGATGGTATTTTCTCAGCCCACTGCATTTCCTATAAATTTTTGCTGGTAGACGTGAACACTATAGGGGTTCCTACAATCACCTGAAAATGTGTACAGTGACAGAGCTCCTCCTTCTAAATTAATTTGGAATGTTTATAAATTGTGATATCAAAGGAATAACCCCAATAACAATGTGGTGGGTGGAATTATGGCCCTCCAAGATATCTATGTCCTTATCCCTGAGACCTCTGAATATGTTCCCTTACCTGGCAAAGGGAATTTGCAGGGGTGACTCTTCCTATTCCAACCTTCTTCCTTCTCATGTCTTTCTTAGCCTAGGGAATGGTGCCAGTGTTGCCCCATTCACTCAAGCCAGAGTCATTCTAGTTTACTCTTTCCTCCTTTACAGGTACTATAGGTGAATGGCTTAATTCCCAAAAACTTTCTCTGCTATGGAGAAGTTGATGATAGACACTTTCTAACACTCCAATAAATAGAAATCCACAAGTGGTTTTGCAAAAACTTTTGCTTTCTTGTTAAAAGGAACACACCCCAGGGACTTCCCTGGTGGTGCAGTGGTTAAGAATCTGCCTGCCAATGCAAGGGACACAGGTTCAATCCCTGGTCCAGGAAGATCCCACATGCCATGGAGCAACTAGGTCCGTGTGCCACAACTACTGAGCCTGAACTCTAGAGCCCGTGAGCTGCAACTACTGAGCCCACATGCCTAGAGCCTGTGCTCTGCAACAAGAGAAGCCACCAGAATGAGAAGCTCATGCACTGCAGCAGAGTAGCCCCTGCTCGTTGCAACTAGAGAAAGCCTTCAGCCAAGAAAACAAGTAAAAAAAAATAAAGTGATAAAACAATCTTTAAAAAAAAAAAAAGGAACACTGCTGTCTGTCTTATTTCCTCCTTCTGTCCCTGAACACAGACAAGACATCTGGAGAGGCAGCAACCATCTTGTGACTATGAGGTGACAAATATTAAGGAAAGGCCAAGAGAATCACAGGGACACCAACCTTGGTATTGCTGAATCACTGAATTGATATTGTTGAATTAAAGGTGGCAGTGACCTCAGTGTAAACTTCTTGTTATAAAAGAAAAATAAACTCCTCTTTTGTAAAGCCATGTTACTTGCAATCAAAAGAACTCCTGACACACCTTCATATCCTAATCCACTCAGTCATCACATCCTCTGCACTCTACCTCCTGAGGTTTTCTCTCATATACTTCATTCTATCCCTGCTGTCTCTGCCTTAGTTCACATGCCTATGGAGCCACCTCATTAACCTCCCTACTGGCTTCCCTGCCTCTAATCTTTTTTCCAGCCTATTCTTGTTTATTGCCAGAACTTGAATCATTCAGAGATCCCCGATTTCTCATCATGTAAAGTCTTAATTACTTAGAATGGCCTCCAGTGATTTTTTTTTTTTTTTTAGAAATTCACGTTCTTTTATTTATTTATTTATGACTGTGTTGAGTCTTCGCTTCTGTGCGAGGGCTTTCTCTAGTTGCGGCAAGCGGGGACCACTCTTCATCGCGGTGCGCGGGCCTCTCACCATCGCGGCCTCTCCTGTCGCGGAGCACAGGCTCCAGACGCGCAGGCTCAGTAATTGTGGCTCACGGGCCCAGTTGCTCCGTGGCATGTGGGATCTTCCCAGACCAGGGCTCGAACCCGTGTCCCCTGCATTGGCAGGCAGATTCTCAACCACTGTGCCACCAGGGAAGCCCTCCAGTGATTTTTTTGATCTGGACCCTACAGATCTCCCCATGACTCAGGCGGTCTAGGCTGAGGCCCAAGGCTTTGTATTTCTAACAAGCTCTCTGATGATGCTGATGCTGCCAGTAGTGGGCAAACCACTTTTTGAGTAGCATTGGTGCAGGGTACTTTTCCTTCAGAGCATTTACTTCATTTTGTAATGATAGATTCTTTTTTTTTTTTTAATATTTATACTTTATTTAATTTTATTTAATTAATTAATTTATTTATTTATGGCTGTGTTGGGTCTTCGTTTCTGTGCGAGGGCTTTCTCTAGTGTGGCAAGCGGGGGCCACTCTTCATCACGGTGCGCGGGTCTCTCACTATCGCGGCCTCTCTTGTTGTGGAGCACAGGCTCCAGACGCGCAGGCTCAGTAATTGTGGCTCATGGGCCTAGCTGCTCTGCAGCATGTGAGATCTTCCCAGACCAGGGCTCGAACCCGTGTCCCCTGCATTGGCAGGCAGATTCTCAACCACTGCGCCACCAGGGAAGCCCAGATTCTTTTTTTAACAATGTATTTTTATTTATTTATTTAGTTAGTTAGTTAGTTGCACCAGATCTTAGTTGTGGCAGGTGGGTTCCTTAGTTGTGGCTCACCAGCTCCTTAGCTGCAGCTTGCTGACTCCTTAGTTGTGATGTGCAAACTCTTAGCTGTGGCATGCATGTGGCATGCATGCATTCCCTGACCAGAGATTGAACCCAGGCCCCCTGCATTGGGAGCTAAGAGTCTTAACTGCTGTGCCACCAGGGAAGCCCCAGATTCTTTCATTCCTTAATTCAGTGGTTCTCAAACATTAGTGTCCCTCAGAATCCCCTGGAGGACTTGTTAAAACACAGAATGCTGGCTTCCACCCCAGAATTTCTGATTCAGTAGATTTAGGGTAGGGCCTAAGAATTTGCATTTCTAACAAGTTCCCAGGTGATGCTGATGCTGAGAACTTAAGAACCACTGCCTTAGTACAGGGTTTCTCATCCTTCCTTCGATTGATATTTTGAGCCAGATAATTCTTTACTATGGAGAGGTTGTTCTGTGTATTAGAGGATGTTTATAGCATTCCTGGCCTCTACTTACTGGATGCCAGTAGCAACCCCTCCAGTTGTAACAGAAATGTCTCCAGACATTCTCAAATGTCCCCTGGAAGGCAAAATTGCCCCTCGTTGGAAACACTATCTTGGTGTGACTATTTGATCTATATCCATCTCCTTTAATCTCTAAGTTTCACAAAAGCAGGAGCCTGTTTCTTGTATTCCCATTGCCTACTGTAGGCACTCAACAAATGAACGAATCTAATTCCAACCGAGTTTAAGACACTTTAATGCTTCTTTCTTTTGTGCAATCCCTTTCTTGATCACCAAAAAGTATGAAAAGAAATATTCCTGCTGCCACCCTACCCTGAACAGCAAGGACATGCTGGTCAAGTTTCCTCTGACCAGGAACATAGGAGTTGAAGACATTCCCCAGTCTCCGACTTTTGTTTAGAAGGGGTGGTCCATTGGGGCATTATATCGATTGTCCCAGAGAGGGAAGAGAAAGAGATTTTCTTTATCCAGGATAAGGTGGAGGATGATGTTGGATTTCTCCACTCTGACCACATTAAACTCCACCCTCCCATTGGGAGAAGAAGAGGAGGTGGAGCCAGCCCCTGCCCATGTGAGATTTCCCAAGAGGTGGCAGGACCTCAATGGGACAGATTTGTGTGGATGGACATCTATGGAGGATGGAGTGGCAGTGAGGATCTCAGCCAACAAGCCTGGGGTCACCAAGCTGCTCCATGGCGTATCCAGAATGGCAGAGCTCAATCGGTAATGACTATGTTTCCAGTCATTTTCTGTACTTTTATAGTATATCCATACTTTAGCAGTGACATTCTGGAAATAATATCTTAACCAAAAGCACAAGTAAATAATGAGAATTTTATGAACCATGATAGGCTGCTAGAAAGAGGATACTTTTGGTCAGAATACTGCTCCTCCCCCAAAATAGCATCATATGGAGGGCTACCTATGACATCAAAATGCAGGTGGTCCAGTAGTAGAGATAAAGAGGTTAAGATTCAGAACCCTGTCAGGCAGCAGGTAGGAGTTGGGGAGCTTGCAGAATTGGTATCAGTCTGTTCCTGCTCATGCATGTTTGACTTCCTCCAAATTCCTCCTCCTGCCACGTATCACTAAATCTTGGGCAGCTTGGTGAGATTGCACTGCTCCAGCCAGAGTAATTAGGGAATAAATTGTTCCATGCTGGGTTGTCTTAGACCACAAACATCTCGCTCTATGTGACAGCCAGGTCTTCAGGCCAGGTTTTATGAATGCTGGAGGGTAGTTGAAGACTTGTTCATTTACCTGTGAGGAGATTAACAATCATTGTGTTTTCAGGACTGTGAGAAGGAAATTCTCACAGGCTGTGTAGTGGAGCAGAACTTTCTGGTTCACTGAGCCTGTGGGTGTAATTTTATGGTATTTTCTGGATTAATTGACTATTTGTAGTATGTTATAGAACTTCCTTGAGCTAACTTAAGAGACAGGGGGGAATTTATACCTATATTATACCCTATATCAGCATAATTCACAGACCCGGAGCCGGATGTAGGAAGGCTTTAGGAAGGGAGGGAGCCTGGAAGAGGGAGCCTCTCTCCTCTCTGATTCTCAGGCCCATTCTCTCCTCCTCTGCCTCCCTCCCTCTCTCTGTGTCTCTCCTGGCCTCCCACCCCACCCCACACCCCACCCCATCCTGCACACTGCCTTTCTCTGCTTCTCCTATCCACTTGGTACACTATGACTTTGCAAAACTCCCACATTCACATGCGGGCACCCCAGCCTCCTGTAGACACTGACCAACATCCTCTCTGTTCCAATACAAGCTTCCAGGGAGAGACAATCTGATGGGTCCAGCCAGCTATGGATAGTACAGTCAAGACTATGGGGGCCCATCCTGAAGATGGGCGCAGTTCCCTGATACCATGCTGTTTTAGGTTGGATTTCCCCAGTAGCAGACTCTGAATCAAGAAGTACAAGGCTATGCTAAACAAGTACTAGCTTATTTGAGAGGAAGCCAGAAGAACATATACACTCTCTTCACCATTCTTACTTCCTTTTGTCATAAGGTGGGACTCTTCGTTTGCCAGACTCTCAAGCGAGAAGTCAAGGAAGCCCAGGGAGCCTATGGAATTAGTCCTCATTCGGCCAGCCTCCCAGGTCATAGAGCAAGGTGGAGAAGGGAAGCAAGTCAATCTGAAGGGGCAAACAGAAGGTGTGATTCAAACATTTCTCAAGAGAATCTTGTTATTCACATGCCCCAGCACAGATATGAAAAAGTAAATTATTCCGTTTTTTAGTTGTAGGGAATTGTAGGAGTTCAGCATGCCCAACTTCACAGTATTACTCCAGAGATTTGAAGAGTCTATTGAGATTTGGTATTCATCACCGATTCATACACCCAGGGTCAGAAGTGTGAATAAATTCCTGGACAAATTTAAAGCTTATTTTGATTTACATAAATATAATTCAGGCCTGTCACAACAAGCTTAACCAGTTCATGTTTCAAATGTGGTATATTTATGTTACATGCCATGTGAGTATTTGTGTCCTAAGCAGAAGGATAGTTGATTTTCCAACAGTGATCTCAGACTGTTGTTCTTCTCAATAACTTCATGTGTTGCTTCCAGAAGTCACTGTCCAGGGCTTCATTTAAACTCCCTGTCACATTGACCCAATCTCAATCTGTAAATATTTGTAGAAAGAATTCTTCCCCAAATGCTTTTACCAAAAGTCTTGTTTAGTTTCTGAAACAAACAACAACAAAAATAAGTGGTTTTTATCAATTGCTGCTGTAACAAATTACCACAAATTTAGTGGTTTAAGATAACAGAAATTTAGTACCTTTCAGTGTTGGATGTCAAAAGTCTAAAATGGGTCAGCAAGACTGGATTCTTTCTAGAAGCTCTAGGAAAGAATCTCTTTCTTTCCCTTTTTCAGCTTCAAGGGTCTGCCTGCATTTCTTGGTTTGTAACCCCTTGCTCCATCTCTGAAGCCAGCAGGGTAGCATCTTCAATTAACTATCTTTCTCTCTCACTCTCTCACCTCTGCTTCCATCCTCACATCTCCTTCTCTGACTCTGACCCTCCTACCTCCCTCTTATAAGTACCTTGTTATTACATTGGTCCCACTAAGATAATCTCTCCATCTCAAGATCTTTTCAATATAGAGAGTGGTTCCTGAGGGGCAGGAATTATCTTGACCAGGAGAGAGGGCACCATAAAACAAAGAAAGAAAGAAAACAAGCAAAAAACCTAGAGGATAGGTGTTTGGGGTGTGAATGATAGAGATAAAGCTGTAAATATGGGGATGGAAAGCTGAGGTACCCATCGATGAAAGCGTTCATTTTTTCTGGGTTGACAGAGGTCAGAGAGGTGGAAGAACAGTGGCTTTAGAAGAATGGTGAAGGTTTGGAACAGCCTCTATGGGAGTGAAGGAGGGAGCTGACCAGGCCCCATTGAAGGATTAACTGGGGTGCTGAGATCCACCTAAGGCTCCTTGAACACTCATTTGGCTACTACTTGTGCAGCTGTGTACCACTTGGCAGTCGGTGTGTAGGGACCAGAAATGTGAATATTGGCTCAATCCATGAAGTTTCTCCTAATTTCATTCCCAGCAACACAAACTCCTCTTTTAGTTCTTCTCATTACTAAAGGGAATCAGAAGAACTGATTCAGAAGAATCAGTCTCTTCTCTCTGGGGAAGAGACTGTTGTTTGACCTCCATTATTCATTCTCCCTAACTTTTAACTGGGCATGTGGCTTTGTTGAGAAAGATTACATTTCCATGCTCCCTTTGCAACTAGATGGGGCCATGTGACTAATGGAATATGCATGCCAGTAAGTGTCCTTAAAGGATTGGGCATGGTTATCTTTCTCTCTTCTTGTTTCTCCCTGGATGGAATGCAGATACAATGGCTTGAACCCAAGCAACCATTCTGGATAAGGAGGGAGAGGCTTATATGTTTAGATGGCAAAGAAACAAGATAAAAGGTGTTTTAGTCCCAGACAATCACTGGACCACCTGCCTCTGGACTTCATTTACATGAAGAAAACTCTTCTATTATGTTTAAATAAAATTTCTGTTATATATAGCTGAAGCTAATACTAAACTGTGCATACTTACTGCTCTCTTTAAAAGCCTCACCTACATTTATATTCTGTCAATTCCAGATGCATCTGTAGTCCTCAACCTCCTGTTTAAGCTTATTCTAATGTCTTTTTGAACAGATACCCATGGTTTGACCTGACATCAGCTCTGCTTGTTCAAATCTCTGACTAATGGCTTATTATATTTGGTGCAATTCTGCTTATATTTTACTTCTCATTAAATTGTAATGGAAAGTTCCTTGATCCTTCCTCAACTATTTTTAACACTGCATTATTTTCACAGTGCTATTAATAACCATGCCATCATATGTTACATTTTATTAATTAAATTATACAACATTGATTTAGCACCATCTATGTGCTCTTTAGTGGTGGACACCAGGGAGACACAAAAATCAGTAAAACATGGGGTATTCCATTAAGAATTTGACAATCCAGTGAGAGAGAGGAATACGAAATCAATTAACATAATGAAAAGAGAAGCAAGGAAGCCATATTTTGTATGCTTTGTGTAAGTATGCAATATTTAAAATTTTTTTTCTGAATTCACCACTAAAGTTTAGAAGACTGGAATTAGAAGTTGAGTTTCCTGATTCCCAATATCCTAGCCATAATAACAAATTCCACACTTGGCTGCTATCCCATGTTTCATAAAAACATCTCGAAAAACAAAATCTTATTTATTTAAAAGTTTCTTGTTTTTTTTGTTTGGTTCATTGGTTGGGTTTTTGTTTTTTTGTTTTTGTTTTTGTTTCTGTTTTTGTTTTTTTTTTGCTGCACCACACAGCTTGCAGAATCTTAGTGAAAACAATGAGTCCTAACCACTGGACCACCAAGGAACTCCCACTTTAAAAGTTTAAAGTAAAGAAACTAAAGAGTTTGAAAGAATTAGAGTCTATTTACGTTCATTCATTTATTTACCATATGTCAGGCTCAGAGGTACATGTTGGGATAAATTGACAAAAAAAATGACTGATGTGGTCCTGTCCTCACAGATATTAAACATAAATCTCCCATATAAGCATAAAATGCTAAATCTGATTATAACATTTCCAAGGGGAGGTACATGGTACACAGAGAGGATATGATGGGAGCATTGATTCTAGTTCAGGAGAGCATGGAAGGGGTTGGGGAAGGAAGTCAGAGGGTGGTGCAAAAGACTCAGGCTCGCTGAATGGATACAAAAACAAGACCCATATATATGCTGTCTACAAGAGACACACTTCAGACCTAGGGACACACACAGACCGAAAGTGAGGGGATGGAAAAAGATATTCCATGCAAATGGAAACCAAAAGAAAGCTGGAGGAGCAATACTCGTATCAGATAAAATAGACTTTAAAGTAAAGAGTGTTACAAGACACAAGGAAGGACACTACATTATGATCAAGGGATCAATCCAAGAAAAAGATATAACAATTATAAATATATATGCACCCAACATAGGAGCACCTCAATACATAAGGCAACTGCTAACAGCTATAAAAGAGGAAATTCACAGTAACACAATAATAGTGGGGGACTTTAATACCTCACTTGCAACAATGGACAGATCATCCAGACAGAAAATTAATAAGGAAACAGAAGCTTTAAATGACACAATAGACCAGGTAGATTTCATTGACATTTATAGGACATTCCATCCAAAAACAGCAGATTACACTTTTTTCTCTAGTGCACACGGAACATTTCCAGGATAGATTATATTTTGGGTCACAAATCAAGCCTTGGTAAATTTAAGAAAATTGAAATCATACCAAGCATCTTTTCTGACCACAACGTTATGAGATTAGAAATCAATTACAGGGAAAAAAAGGTAAAAAGCACAAACACATGCAGGTTAAACAATAAGTTACTAAATAACCAAGAGATCACTGAAAAAATCAAACAGGAAATCAAAAAATACCTAGAGAAAAATGATAATGAAAGCACAATGATCCAAAACCTATGGGAGGCAGAAAAAGCAGTTCTAAGAGGGAAGTTTAGAGCAATATGATCCTACCTCAAGAAACTAGAAAAATCGCAAATAAACAATCTAACCTTGCACCTAAAGGAACTAGAGAAAGAAGAGCAAACAAAACCTAAAGTTAGTAGAAGGAAAGAAATCATAAAGATCAGAGCAGAAATAAATGAAATAGAAACAAAGAAAACAATAGCAAAGATCAATAAAACTAAAAACTGGTTCTTTGAGAAGATAAAAAAAATTGATAAACCATTAGCCAGACTCATCAAGAAAAGAGGGAGAGGACTCAAATCAATAAAATTGGAAATGAAAAAAGAGAACTTACAACAGACGCTGCAGAAATACAAAGCATCATAAGAGACTACTACAAGCAACTCTATGCCAATAAAATGGACAACCTGGAAGAAATGGACAAATTCTTAGAAAGGTATAACCTTCTAACACTGAGCCAGGAAGAAATAGAAAGTGTGAATAGACCAATCACAAGTAATGAAATTGAAACTGTGATTAAAAATCTTCCAACAAACAAAAGCCCAGGGCCAGATGGCTTCAAAGGTGAATTCTATCAAACATTTAGAGAAGAGTTAATGCCCATCCTTCTCAAACACTTCCAAAAATTGCAGAGGATGGAACACTCCCAAACTCATTCTATAGACCACCATTACCCTGATAACAAAACCAGACAAAGAGACTATGAAAAAACAAAATTACAGACCAATATCACTGATGAATATAGATGCAAAAATCCTCAACAAAATACTAGCAAACAGAATCCAACAACACATTAAAAAGGTCATACACCGTGATCAAGTGGAATTTATCCCAGGGATGCAAGGATTCTTCAATATACTCAAATCAATCAATGTGATACACCATATTAAGAAATTAAAGAAGAAAAACCATATAATCATCTCAATAGATGCAGGAAAAGCTTTTGACAAAATTCCACCCCCATTTATGATAAAAATTCTTCAGAAAGTGGGCATAGAGAGGGCCTACCTTAACATAAAAAAAGGCCATATATGACAAACCCACAGCAAACATCATTCTCAATGGTGAAAAACTGAAAGCATTTCCTCTAAGATCAGGAACAAGACAAGGGTGTTCACCTCGCCACTATTATTCAACATAGTTTTGGAAGTCCTTGCCACAGCAATCAGAGAAGAAAAAGAAATAAAAGGAATACAAATTGGAAAAGAAGAAGTAAAACTGTCACTGTTTGCACATGACATGATACTATACATAGAGAACCTTAAAGATGCCACCAGAAAACTACTAGAGCTAATCAATGAATTTGGTAAAGTTGCAGGATACAAAATTAATGCACAGAAATCTCCTGTATTCTTATACACTAACAGCGAAAGATCAGAAAGAGAAATTAAGGAAAAAATCTATTCACCATTGCAACAAAAAGAATAAAATACCTAGGAATAAAGCTACCTAAGGATATAAAAGACCTATGCTCAGAAAACTATAAGACACTGATGAAAGAAATCAAAGATGACACAAACAGATGGAGAGATATTCCATGATCTTGGATTGGAAGAATCAATATTGTGAAAATGACTATACTACCCAAAGCAATCTACAGATTCAATGCAATCCCTATCAAATTACCAATGGCATTTTTTACAGAACTAGAACAAAAAATCTTAACATTTGTATGGAGACCAAAGAGACCCTGAATAGCCAAAGCAGTCTTGAGGGAAAAAAATGGAGCTGGAGGAATCAGACTCCCTGACTTCAAACTATACTACAAAGCTACAGTAATCAAGACAATATGGTACTGGCTCAAAAACAGAAATATAGGTCAATGGAACAGGATAGAAAGCCCAGAGATAAACCCACACACCTATGGTCAACTAATCTATGACAAAGGAGGCAAGGATATACAATGGAGAAAAGACAGTCTCTTCAGTAAGTGGTGATGGGAAAACTGGACAGCTACATGTAAAAGAATGAAATTAGAACACTCCCTAACACCATACACAAAAATAAACTCAAAATGGATTAAAGACCTCAATGTAAGACCAGACACTATAAAACTCTTAGAGGAAAACATAGGAAGAACACTCTTTGACATAAATCACAGCAAGATCTTTTTCAATCCACCTCTTAGAGTAATGAAAATAAAAACAAAACTAAACAAATGGGACCTAATGAAACTTCAAAGCTTTTGCACATCAAAGGAAACCATAAACAAGACGAAAAGACAACCCTCAGAATGGGAGAAAATATTTGCAAATGGACAAAGGATTAATCTCCAAAATATATAAACAGCCCATGCAGTTCAATATTAAAATAACAAACAACCCAATCCAAAAATGGGCAGAAGACCTAAATAGACATTTCTCCAAAGACATACAGTTGGCCAGCAAACACATGAAAAGATGCTCAACATCACTAATTATTAGAGAAATGCAAATCAAAACTACAATGAGATATCACCTCACACCTGTTATAATGGACATCATCAGAAAATCTACAAACAATAAATGCTGGAGAGGGTGTGGAGAAAAGGGAACCCTCTTGCACTGTTGGTAGGAATGTAAATTGATACAGTCACTATGGAGAACAGTATGTAGGTTCCTTTAAAAACTAAAAATAGAATTACCATATGACCCAGCAATCCCACTACTAGGCATATACCCAGAGAAAACCGTAATTCAAAAAGACACATGCACCCCAATGTTCATTGCAGCACTATTTACAATAGCCAGGTCATGGAAGTAATCTAAAGACCCATCAACAGATGAATGGATAAAGAATATGTGGTACATATATTCAATGGAATATTACTCAGCCATTAAAAGGAATGAAATTTGGTCATTTGTAGAGGCGTGGATGGATCTAGAGACTGTCATACAGAGTGAAGTAAGTCAGAAAGAGAAAAACAAATATCGCATATTAATGCATATATGTGGAATCTAGAAAAATAGTACAGATGAACCAGTTTGCAAGACAGAAATAGAGACACAGATATAGTGAACAAACGTATGGACACCAAGATGGGAAACCTGGGTTGGGGGGTGAATTGGTAGATTGGGATTGACATATATTCACTAATATATATAAAATAGATAATTAATAAGAACCTGCTATATAATAAATAAGTAAATAAATAAAAGAACTGGCGCTGTGGGCAGGAAGGAGATCACCCAGAGAGAATGTGTAGAAAGGGGTAAGAAGTGAGTTTTCAATTCACCAATCCTGAATGGCCTGGTAGGGTAGCACAAACTTGCAGAGGAAACTGTACCAGACTGGCCGGGGAAGAAGGAAGAAAACCAAGAGCTGGTAGAGACGTGAAAGCCAATCAGGAGAACATTTCAAAGAAAGAGTGTTCAACAATGTCAAATAAGGTGAGGCTGAAAACTGCCTATAGCGATGACTCAAGCTCAAATGTTTTGATGGAATGATGAGGGTGAAAGCCAGATTGGAGGGAACTGAGGAGTGAATGGTAAGAAAATGGAAGCAGAGTATGGAAAATTCTTTTGAAAAGTTTATGAAGGGGACGGAGAGTTAAGGCAAAATCTAGGGAAGGATGTAAGGCTGAGGGATGGTTGGTTTTGTTTTGTTTTGTTTTGTTATTGTGGCAGACATGAATAGACAGAGCAAACAGAAAATCCATAAATAGACTCATATGCATGGAAATTTAGAATATGATAAAGGTGGCATCTCAAATCTCTCAAATCTTTTTAATATAAAGATATTAAAATATCTTTTAATAAATGGCGTTGGGATGCCTAAATAGCCATGTGGAAATTATAAAATTGGATCCACATCTCATATCATGTACAAGAATACATTCCAAATGGACTGGATGTAAAAAGGAAAGTATATAAGTTCTAGAAGAAAATGTGTGGGAATTCCTTTATATTTTGAGGGCAGGAAAAGGTATTTGTAACTCAAAATCTAGATGCAATAAAAGAAAAGATTGATAAACAGAATTATTTAAAAAGAAGAAACTTTTGCATGGCTAAAAACACAATAAGCAAGCAAACAAACAAAGAACATTATAAACAAAGTCAAAAGACTAATGACAAACTTGGAGAAAATATTTGCAACATGTATTATATATATTATGTGTATTACAGGTAAAGGAATGGATATATAGATGTAGATGTGAAGCATCAGTTGACAGGGAGCAATTGGCCAGAGAAAGGGAGCGGGGAGAGAAGATTGCTAGGGTGACCAACGTCCTGTGAAACTGTGGGAGAGAGGACAGGGCAAAGAAAGACAAAAAGGGACTGTTAGCAACTTCTGTGTTAAATGGAGGGAAGGAGGAGCAGGTGGTCCGGATCTTGATGGTATTGGATGTTTAATAGCATTAGGAAGCAGGTTAGCAGCTGAGAGGGAGAGGAGAGAAATTTGAAATGAAGGGGAGGAGCCTGCACTGACCAGAGAAATGTGAGGAAAGACCAGACCCTGTTGGGTGAGTGCAGTTGTTGAGGGTGAATTTACAAAGGAGCCATTGTACTCCATGAGTGACTTTCCCTGGCAGTCCTTGAAAACTGAGTTATTTGACTTTCTATTGTCTCCTCAGGGGAAATAAGTTCTTTCTAATTCAACTCCATCTTTGTGAGAACTTTTTTTCCGGAATTCCCTGGTGGTCCAGTGGTTCGGAGTCAGCCCTTTCACTTCCAGGGACAGATTCGATCCCTGGTCGGGGAACTAAGATCCCATGGCCAAAAAAAAAAAAAGAACTTTTTTCCTGGAGATCCAGAAGGAGGGAGGAAAAGAAGTACCAGTCAGCAGGAAGCAGTTAATTTACATGAAAAATATTATGTCCAATTCATTAAATTTGTCCAGTAAAACAGGTGAGCAATATCAGCCACAGAGAGAGGCAGAGAAAGAAGATTCTGGGAGGAATGTTAGGGACAACTGTTAGAAGAAGACTAGCAATAAGTTTATCTTATCACTTTCAAATCAGAGCAGACTCTCACTGCCTTCTGTGACATGGCTGGCTGAGTAAACCCTTGTCCAGAGCTCAAAGTCCTAATTCTTCCTAATGCTATTAATCTCTGAGATGATTCTCTGAAGGGGCTGGTACATGGGGTGTGTCTGCCTCTCAACTGGCTGGATGACTGGGGCAGTAAACATCTAAATAAACATCGCAATTTGCTAGTTCCCGCCTTGCCCGTCCCCCAGCCCCATGCACTCTATAGATGAAATGTGCATTAATGTTTTTCTATTATGAAAACCTCTTCCCACCCGGGCTGGGGGGAATGGCCCTTAGTTTGGCAGTGTTGGAGCTTAGGGGATGGTAGGCTATATGTCCAGAGAAAGAATGTGGATGCAGTGAGTTCTTTTTGTAGAGGGGAAAAGACATGCTGTTGAGGACCTAATGATCCTTAATCAGAGCAGAATATTGACCCATTCTCTGTGGAAAGGATTAGGAAATCTGTAGTAACAATATAATTTAAAAGAAAAAACAAAACAAAACAAAAACAGTCTTCTGGGGTTCAAAAGAAGGAAAAGTCTCTAAGTGTCTTGCCTGGGAAGCTCAGGTCTACATCTATGCACTGCCCGAGTCCAGCTCTGTGCTGGGAAACTGCTGTTCCCAGGTGGGGAGGGAAGAGACTTCAGGGGAACCCAGCCAAAGCTGGAGGTTTCCGTGTGGTTGGAAAGCAGCTTGTCAGCCTGTCCTTGTTTATGTAGGGACACACTTACCTGGAAGGTCTAGAGCCCTTGGGATCCTAGGGTGGCCCAAGGTGAGATGGTCTATGTCTCTCTCCTGGGCAGGCCCCTCACACCTCCGGACTCGAGGGCCAGGGGCCTTCTAGGCATTATTCCCAATGATTCAACTTCAAACTGACTGCCAGTGTGGAGAGTTGATGGGAAAGTATTTTCATTCTAAGGAGGGCTCCACATGTTTCAAAGGAATGCATTTCTTTTTTTTTCTTTTTAACTTTTTTTAAAAAAATTTATTTATTTATGGCTGTGTTGGGTCTTCGTTTCTGTGCAAGGATTTTCTCTAGTTGCGGCGAGCGGGAGCCACTCTTCATCGCGGTGCGCGGCCTCTCCTGTTGCGGAGCACAGGCTCCAGACGCGCAGGCTCAGCAGTTGTGGCTCACGGGCCCAGTTGCTCTGCGGCATGTGGGGTCCTCCCAGACCAGGGCTCGAACCCGTGTCCCCTGCATTGGCAGGCAGACTCTCAACCACTGCACCACCAGGGAATCCCAGGAATGCATTTCTAAAGGTGGAACTTCACATACAAAGTGATGAAAGATACTCTGAGGCAGAATGTTCTACCTTGTGCTGTTCAAGTGACCTAATAGGTAGCCTCCCATTTCACCCTCCTGAGAGGTTGGCTTTGCCCTTTGGAACTTTAGGAACAACTGACTCATTGTCTTCTTTGGAGGTTAATGGGTTTCAGTCTGCTCAAAGGACTTCCTGATAATGGGTATTTATAACTGGACATTATCAGGGGGCAGTAGGTAAGAGCTTCTCTTTTTTCAGAGAGCAGGGAGGGAGCCATGACAATCACTTTGATAGCAAAAGGAGGTTCTGTTTACCACATTGCCCTAAGGCCTTGGAGAAGATGGGTTTTATTATCTCCTTTTTATACAACAGGAGCATCAGGAACCACAGGAACTGTGAGGCTGCTGATCCTGGAGGGTCACCGCAGATTATAAGCAAGCACTGCCCCTGTCACAACAAAGGAGGGAGCCAATTTAAGATAGTAAACCCAGTGAAATGGATGTCTTTAAATTTTTATTTTCAACATCAACTGATTTGGAGCATTTACACTTTGTAATTACACACTTCTCATTTATGCTTTGTTAGTGATTTTCCCTCTCTTGTCCTTTAAACGGGCCACATTAGCAACGAGGCACTCTGACGTGGGGGATTTATGGCACACACAGGGATGTTTCTAAAACACACAAAGGATTTGGGTCACAGATATCCAGTACAGGACTGCATCTGCTCTATTTTAATAATGTTTCTAAAAAATACTTTTGAGTTCAGTGTGCTCCAGTTCAATTTTGTTTAATTAAAACTTACTTTTAAATTATTCTCTAAAGCTGGGAATAGTAACTCTGGTTCCTTTTAGGATAGTCAATCGCATTCTTTGCAGTTTATATATTTTAAACTGCATCTTTTTAGCCAGCTACTTGCAAGCTCTGTCACAAGTTACCTACATTCTCTGTGCCTCAGTTTCCTCATATGTAAAATGGGTGTAATAATAGTACCTTACTCACAGCATTGTTATAAATGATTAAGTGAGGAAATCCATTTCATTAATGCTCTAAGCACAGTCTAGAATTCTCTACCAAACTTAGTTATTATTAACACATTATAGTTGTATTGGATTACCAATTGGTGCTTGTAAAAAAAAATCTAAAAAATATGGATGTTTATAAAGTAAAAAATGATATTATTCACTCTTCACTCAGCCCCACCCTATTCTGCTTCCTAGAGGTACTTCCCAGAGATAACCGGTGTATATTGACTGCAGTTTTTCTATGCACATTCATGCAACTGCCTTAGAACTTTCTTCTCCCATCTAACAACTAACCATGGACGTCCTTCCAGAACAGATCCTGTGGAGCAACCTCTTTACATAACATGGCTATTAGCTCCTTGTCTGATTTGTTTGTGGCTCCATTATGTGTATAGGTGCCTTTCTCATTTCTCTGTAGTCAAATCCTCATTCTTTTTCTCACACCTAATGGGGTTTGTAATGCTTAGGAAGACCTTCTCAGTGTTTAGCGTTTAGAAATACACTTCCCAGGACTGGAAAACAAAGAGTTGCACAACTCAAGAGAACTTTTGGAACGTACAAAGTGGACCATACTGAACTCAGGTCCGCTTGCCCGACTCGCAGCAGAGCCAATCTACTGACAGGAGGTTGTGGTGAAGGAAAGTACATCATTGATTGCAGGGCACCAAGCAAGGGAGTAGGAGACAAGCCTCAGATCCAGTCCATCTTGGTCTTTGATTTAGGGGTTTTTTTTAAAGGGAAAAACAAAAAGGCTGGGATTAATCACTGTTTTGTGATGTTTCTGTGACAGTTTCCAGTTTTGGGAGTCAGCATGTTTCCAGTCTATGATTCTTAGGCCAGGTCATCCATGGCTTGGGGGTCTGTGAGCTCATCTTGCCCTGGAGAAACAACCTGAGTTCGTACGTTAATGGTGGTGTCTATAATAGCTATTTTAGTACATTAACGATGTTATTGACAACAGCAATTTTAGTCATCTGACTCTGCTTGATTAGTGTTCAGTTAGCACAGGACTGAGGTCAGAGGGGACAAGAAAGGGAATAAACTTTCGGATAGAGAGCTTAATCATAAACTTGGTAATGGAATTCAGTTGTAGGGGGACTCAGTTTTGAAACCAAGCAGGGCTCTGCAAGGCTCCCCCAGGTGATGCCAAAAGCTCAGCCTCCCTGTATACTGATGCCGAATCGAATCTTGGAGACCAAGTTTTGAGTGAGGTAGAAAAGGATAGCTTTATTACTTTGCCAGGCAAAGGGGGACACAGCAGGCTCCTGCCTTGGAAACTATGTGTCCCCACTTGGAGAGGATAGTCAGAAGTTTTACAGTAATGGTTCAAAGAGGGCGTGATCAGGTCATGGACATTCTTCTGATGGGTTGGTGGTGAGGTAAGTAGGAGTCAGCATCATCAACCTTCAGGTTCCAACTGGTCTGGGGTCTACGTGCTTGTGGGCAGCATACCATTGTTAATCGTTAACTTCTCCCACCTGGAGGGAGTTTCAGTATCTGCAGAACAGCTCAAAGATATTGTTGTGTGTATCCTTTGATGGGGACCAAGGACCTTGCCCTAAGGCTGCACTATTGTTTCTCCCTTGTCTCACATCCTCCCTTCCCTGATTAACAACTGCTTGAATCTGCACCTTGGAACTCAGGGAAGGTCATGGAGGCTGAATGAAGGCTATTTCCTGTAATCAAAGAAATGGAGGACACAGAAAGACTTTGTGCCCAGGAGCCCCACAGGGCCCTGCTCTGTATCACAGGTACAAAAGCTTTTCTGTGTTCCCCATTCCTTATTTGTAAAAAAAAAGGCCTCAGCTTCTTAGATCTTCCCTGAGTTCCAAAGTGCAGATTCAAATAGTGACTAGTTAAGGCGTACAATAGTGCATCAATAAAGCAGAGTCCTAGTTCCTCCTCCGTGGATATACGGAACAATCTGATACAATCTCTAAGTTCGACAGGAACTAAGGCCCCCACCCAGGTGGAGGATGGTAACTTCAAGCCCAGCACAAGAGTTCTGGAACACCACCCTGTTACCTCACCACCAACCAATCAGAAGAAAGTCACACGCCTATAGCCATCACCCCAAATTTTGTCTTTAAAAACTCTTCCCCCAAAACCACTGGGTAGTTCGGGTCTTTTCAGCACAAGCAGCCCATACTCCTTGCTTGGCCCTTGCAGTAAACCTCTCTCTGCTCTGAACTCTGACGTTTCAGTTTGTTTGGCCCCACCATGCGTTGGGCACATGTACCTGGGTTGACAACAGTTTCAACATTAAATTTTGTGATCCATTAATGTGAGTGTATTTTACTTTTTACTGGAAGAGGGCAAATGACTGAAATGCTTTTAGGTGTCATGGGGAATGCTATCTTCAGCTAAGGATGAGAAATGCAGGCCTGAGGACACTTCACAATCTGCACAGGTCTCTGAATTGCACCCCACGGGCTTCCTCTAGGTCATGGTGTTGGGAGGAAGGAGAAGGTCGGTAATTTGGTGCCTGATGTTTGAACCTGTGATTTAACCATCATGGTGTGTAAGAAAGTGGTTTTACCTTATCTCCTTATTTCAGAAGGTCATTGTCAAAGATAATGACAAGCAAAATAATTGGAGACTCAAAAGTGACTGCCAAAGCCAGTAGTTCTTTGCAAGGTCCACCAAGTCCACTGCATACATGCTCACATCTGGGCATTCAGACTTATTGTTGAGAATATCACTCAAAGGTATATGTCAAAAAGACAAGTAGATATTTAATTTGTTTTTTTTTTTTTGGCTGCCCTGCGCGGCTTGTGGGATATTAGTTCCCTGAAACTGGGCCCCTTGCAGTGGAAGCACAGAGTCTTTATTTTTGTATTTTTTAAATATTTATTTATTTATTTATTTATGGCTGCGTTGGGTCTTTGTTGCTGTGCGCATGTTTTCTCTAGATGCAACTACTCTTTGTTGTGGTGCGCAGGCTTCTTATCACAGTGGCTTCTCTTGTTGCAGAGCACGGACTCTAGGCGCGTGGACTTCAGTAGTTGTGGCACACAGGCTCTAGAGCGCAGACTCAGTCATTGTGACACATGGGCTTAGTTGCTCTGAAGCATGTGAGATCTTCCCGGACCAAGGATCAAATCTGTGTCCCCTGCATTGGCAGTTGGATTCTTAACCACTATGCCACCAGGGAAGTCCCCAGAGTCTTAACCACTGGACCACCAGGGAAGTCCCAACAAGTGGATATTTAAAAAGAAAAAAAAAACGAGTGATTGCTGAATCTTTGACGGTGAGGTATTTCTACTTTTTTTAAAACATGCTTTTTCCTACATTTTTCTTTTTTTCTCAGAAAAAAATCATATTGTATCTATATAAAGTCAGTACAACTGGTTGAAAAATAGATAATTAAATAATCTTTATATTTGACTTACAGAGTACCAAATAATTGGGTGGAATTAAAAAAAGAAGAGCTATTTTGTGGAAAGAAATATGTATTTTTTAATTCAACAAACATTTATTAATGTCTACTATTTCCAAATAATTTTGTTAGGAGTTGTGGGGTTTTTGAAAATAGAAAATCATAGTCTTGGGACTTCCTTGGTGGGCCAGTGGTTAAGACTCTGCACTTTCACAGCAGGGGGCGCGGATTTGATCCCTGGCCAGGGAACTAAGATCTCACATGCCATTCGGTGTGGCCAAAAAGTTTTTTAAAAAAGAAAAAGGAAATCATAGTCTCCACTCACTATCTAGTTATTTATATGCTTTGCTATTTTCTAAACCTTTTCAGGGAATAATTTAGAAGAATGCCAAGCAATTAGGAGCAGATTATTTTATACTTTATGGTAAGCACAATTCTCTGCATGGTCTCTCCTTATTTCAGAAGGTCATTGTCAAAGATAATAAAAAAATCATTTGGAGACAATCAAATGTATGCTTCTCAGACATGTTTAAACACACCGTGTGGGTCAGCCTCCAGGGTGGCCTCAGATGATCCTTGCCTTCAGCAGTCTTCAAACCCTCCTGTAGTTCCCCTCCCGCAATGAATCAGGCCATAAGTGACAACAGAATACAGCAGAAGGGACAGTGTGTGACTTCACAGGCTAGGCCTTTAAAGAAGCAGCAGCTTTATCTTGGTCTCTTGGATTGCATACTCTAGGGCAGGGACCAGCAAATTAGGGTTTATGGACAAAATCCAGCCTGCAGAATGTTTTTGTATAAACTGTGAGCTAAGATTGGTTTTTATATTCTTAAAATATAGTTAAAAAAAGAAGAATTTGTGACAGAACCTGGAGGTGGCCCACAAGGTTTAAAATATTTACTATCTAGTCCTTTACAGAAAAAGTTTGCTACCCTTGCTTCGAGGAATCCAGGCACCTTGCTGTGAGCACGCTCTTATAGCTCTGTGAAGAGGCCAGTATGGACACGACTGCATCTAACCATGCCACTGCCAGAAAACTGGCCCACAGAAACCCTAAGGGATAATAAGCCTCTGTAGGGGAGGAAGACATTTTCCTCTATCTTTCTAGGTTCTTCTGGCTGGTCTAGAATTAAACTGACATGAGACAGAATAATAGGAGAAAATTAAATACAAGTTTAATAACGTGTACATGGGAGAGACCCAGGAAAACTGAGTAACTCACCAAAATGGCCCAAACTCTCACCTTAAAGACTACCCTCAGCTAAAGAGAGGATGTTGAGGGTGGGGCCAGTCAGTTATGGGAGGTGACAGGAAAAGCACAGTAAACAAGGGAAAGGTTGTTATGCAGATTTAAGCCAGTGCCTTCTCCATTGATAAGAGTTTCTAGAGATTTGGTCGTTCTCCTCTTCCTGTTACATCAAGGGAGACACTGGCATTGCTCAAATCATTAATTTGGGAGAAAAGTGAATTTAGAATTGTTGGCCATCAGCCAGTCAATTACTCCATCAAGCAGTTTTTTTTTTTTTTTTTTTAAATAGTCCTGGAAAGGATTTAGAGATGGGAAAATTAAGGCTCACAGAGGTTAAATGGCTACACTTATAGAATTGGTTAGTAAGAGAGCTAGGATTGAAGCTCAGTCTCCTGACAGCACATTCAGGCGCCTGTTGCTCCATGGTTGAGTTTAGACAGTCCATGGTGGCTCTGGGCTCTTGGTCAGACATATCTGTCCCCATCATCATGAAATCGTATGTTATTTGTTAAGTCCTCATAGGGTCGAGGTGCTAGGAATAGATGTTTTTCACCAGTATCATGGAATACCCAACAAGCAGTATTTTTGAAGTCTTTACTATTTGCCTAGTATTGTGCTAACACTGATTTTTAGATCTTAAGGTCCAAGCTTATGTTCATTGTAATGAGTGAGACACTGTCCAGTGCTGGGTATTCATTGGTAAATAAAACCCACACCTCCACTCTTATGGATCTTCCAGTCTAGTCAGTGAATATCTATCTGATATTCTTTCCTTTGTTATCAACTTATTGCTTAGTTATGGCTTTATAATATTGCATGACTGAAAAACAGTAAGATGCCTTGAAATTCATCAGTTACCTAACCCTTGAAGTAAGTTTTCCTTTCTTCTTTCTTAAAGGTAAATCCCCAGATGGAAGAGCAATTAGATCAAGGTTCAGAATGACAAAGAGAGATAAGGTCATTGCAAACAACATTATTCTACTTTGAAAGAGCTATTTTGGTCTTTTACCTAAAATGACTTCTTTCTGCTGAAAAAGATTTGGCTAAAGTAGCTTGCTTAGCTGATGGCAGAAAAATCAACTATGAAATATAAGAGTTTCATAAAACTGTGACATAACTCAATTTATACAGTCATTATACAATCAATGGCAAAACAGCATTCCCTTTTGGCCCTTTGGAATGCAATAAACTGTTTTGCCGTCTCTGCAGATTAAAGGTCCCAATTATTAACTATTTTGTTCTGATGATGACTTCAATTAGTTTTCATTTCTTGTGCACTGACCAAGTGAAAGTGGTATTACCAAAAAGGATGGTCTGAGGCATGCTATATGGCAAAGAAAGTCACTCCAGTCTTCAGAAATTGCTCCAGGAAATTGCTCCCATCAGAAAGATAAACCTTATCACAGAAAGGCCACAGGAGAATAAATGAGAACTAGTTTACAAGCAAACAAACTTGTTTTTCAGGGAAAGAGTGACAGTGGCAAAAGGCTCAAGGGTTGTTTCACTGATAACAGGTCAGGAAGAAGTCATGTTTTTTACACTTCCTGGAGGATGTAAGGGTTGAGTGGGGTGGGGTGGGGTGGGGAATGGAGGAGACCTGGGAAGAGATTTATTTATTCCAGCATATAACAGAAATTTCTTGAGTACTTACATGTGAGTCATTAGGCGGGGCTCTAGACTACAAGTATGAAATAGACATGGTACTTGCCCTCAAGGCACTTACAGTCTAGCGGGGGAAACCAAAAAGGCAAAGGAGTTTAGGAGAATCAGGAGGAGTGTGAGCTTTCCTGGGAGGGACAACTAACTCATATTTGACAAGTCAGAGAAGGTTTCCTGGAAGAATTCCCTAAAACTGAGATCAGAAGCATGGGAGAGACAGAAGAGGAGAGGAGATTGTTCCTAGGGAGGAAATTGTATGGGTAAGAAGCTCAGAGGCAAGAGAGAGCAAGTGTGGAGTATTTAAGGAAAAGAAAATGGTGCATAGGTGTAGGGTTGGGGGACAGTAATGGGAGATAAGGAGTAGGGGTCCTCTAAGCCTGGTTAAGAGTTTCAGGGAATTTCCTGGTCGTCCAGTGGTTAGGACTCCACCCTTCCATTGCAGGAGGCCTGCGTTCAACCCCTAGTTAGGGAACTAAGATCCTGCAAGCAACACAGCGTGGCCCCCCAAAAAAATATTTTAAAAAATAAAAAATAATTGAAAAAAAAAAAAGAAGTTTGAGTTTCAGCCTGAGGGCAAGAGAGTGGTATGATTACTCCCCCTTTAAAAAAGAGAACTCTGGGGAGTTCCCTTGTGGTCCAGTGCTTAGGGCTCAGCACTGAGCGGTGGGACCAAAAAAGAAAAAAAAAAGAAGAGAAAGAGAACTCTGGCTTCAGGGGGAGATGGAAAGCTTTTGTCATCTAGGTGGTGAATAATGGTGAGCTGTACTCAGAAAGTTGCAGTGAGGATGGAGAGAATTAAGATCTAGTCAGTAGATCTTTAAGAGAAAGAATCTGTAAGATGCTTTGATTACTGATGGATATGGGACATGCTGACAAAGGAAGAGAAAAAGTTTCTGTCTTTGGCAACTAAACGGTCTGACTCACTGAGACAGGAGATTTGGGGTTGGGGGGGAGTGTAAGCAGATAGGGTAGGGGTTCCGCAGAGAACCAGGCATGGCTTTCTTGACATAAGAGAAGCCATTTTTGGCCTAAGCCAATTTTGTGATCTAAGCCTGGGCACAATGCTTGCCCTTGAATGAGTCTCAGTAATTAATGATCTCAAGGGAACAAAAGAATGCAAGAACAAATGACAATTATCAGGCAAGAGAAGTAACAATAACAAAGATAATAAATCTGTTGTAAAGACTCCCAGTTCTGTTTCAATGGTAAAAATTAGCCTGAAGCAATTTCTTGAGCTGTTTTGCCGGATTTAACCTCTGCTCCCACCAGCACTCAACCACCAGATCAATTGGAACTTAAGGGATGAAGATATTGACATTTACTGACCTTCATGACTTCAATCAATGAAAGCTTGGACTCTGTCAACCTTTGCCCCAATTCTATGCTAATTCTCCTCTGCTCAGACCCCTCCATGAATATGCATGTACGCTTAGCTTAAAAATTCCCCAGTTATGCTGTTCGGGGAGACACTGCTTTGGGAAGACACTGCTTTGGGAAAGATCCTGATGTTTTTCTTGCTTGCTGCAAATAATAAACACTTCTTTCTTACAATTTTTGGCTGGGTTGTGTCTTTTGGCTCCACACCCACCAAGAGGAGAACACAGTTTTCAGGCAACAAACAGGAGCAGGTTGATTGGGAGGTGGTGGAGGTTGAGATAAAGGCACTGGAGGATATGTTAACTTGAATCTCAGGAGGAGACTGGTTTAGAGGTTTGGGAATCATCTGCATGGGAGGGAAAAGAGAAGACGATTCAAGAACACGGAGAGAGGTCCACGTTGAAGAGAAAGAGTTTGTGAAGGTGATTTAGATGATTGAGAGGTGAAAGAGAAACATTGGAAGAAGGTGGTATCAGGGGAACTCAGGGACAAGGGCTTTCCAGAGGGAGGGAGTGATCAGCAATGTTCAATGCCATTGAGAACCAGGTGGTAGCATCAGACAAACTGACACTGAGAGACGTTCTACAACATAACTGACCTGTACTCTTCAAAAATGTCAACGTCAAGAATACAAAGACAGAAACGGAGGTTAAAGGAGACTAAAGAGACATGAAAACTGAGAATGCAACGCATGATCTAGGCTTTTCTTTTGTTTTATATTTATTTATTTATTTATTTATTTATTTATTTATTTGGGTGAGCCACAGGATCTTCATTGAAGCATGCGGGATCTTTAGTTGCGGCATGCATGCGGGTTCTAGTTCCCTGACCAGGGATCGAACCTGGGCCCCCTACATTGGGAGCATGGAGTCTTAACCACTGGACCACCAGGGAAGTCCTGTAGCAAGTCGTAATTTTTTGGGGGGGCCTCACCTCACAGAATGTGGGATCTTAGTTCCCCAACAAGTTGTTATTTTTAAAGTCAGTTTTAATGGTTGCATAATCAGATAATTAATTTCATTCAATTATATTTGAGTTTGTCATTCCTAAAACGGACAGGAAAATAACTTAGTGTCATTCCAGGCTTTCTCTAATCACAATCTATCATGCTACTTTGGAAGAGTGGTTTTTGTGAGATACACATGGAAAAGAGTGAAATCAAAATTATACACTGATTGAGACTTCCCTGGTGGTCCAGTGGCTAAGACTCTGCACTCCCAATGCAGGGGACCCGGGTTTGATCCCTGGTCAGGGAACTAGATCCCACATGCTGCAACTAAGACCCTGCGCAGCAAATAAATAAATAAGTAAATATTAAAAAAAAAATTATACACTGATTATCAAAGCACAAAGCTGGAAGCAAAAGTGAAATTTACAGTTGCCTTGTTAGGTCAGTCTAAATATGAAGGAAAGTTCACAATTAGTTTTACTCTAATTATATCTTTAAGTTTGCCTTCAGAGACTTCCCTGGTGGCACAGTGGTTAAGAATCCATCTGCCAATGCAGGGGACACAGGCCCTGGTCCAGGAAGAGCCCACATGCTGTGGAGCAACAAAGCCCGTGCGCCACAACTACTGAAGCCCACACTCCTAGAGCCCATGCTCCACAACAAGAGAAGCCACCGCAGTGAGAAGCCTGCACACCGCAACAAAGAGTAGCCCCCATTCACTGCAACTTACTAGAGAAAGACCACGTACAGCAACGAAGACCCAAAGCAGCCAAAAATAAATAAATAAATAAATTTATTTAGAAAAATTTTTGCCTTCAAAAGGTCACTACATCAGTCAGCTTACTTGCCATAAGCGCAAAGTATCTGGCAGGTAGTTGGCCAAACCTCAGCTAGTGTAGGACTCCTGATTTATGGGGTTCTATCCCAATGTAGGCATCTATAGGAGGCTGTGAGTGTACAGGACGTTTTCAAGAAGATGATGAAATGAAACAATAACCCTCATCTCTTTTGCGTGGTCCTGCAGTTCTGGCAGTTGTGTACAGCTACATGAATGCAACATGTTGAAATATTAACATTGTCTTTGTTAATTTAACTCTACTTTTTATGTTTTTTAAAATGTAGACGTTCAAGTTTCTAAACGTTTAAAATATTTCTCCTGTTCCCTTTAGCGTCCACCAAGCACATTTGTAAATAAACCTCTAGAAATTGCCCAAACTAGCCATTTGTGGAAAGCACTGTTGGCGGGGCCAATGCCCTCAGTCAAGATGGCCGTAACTGCCTTCCCTTGTTCTTTCCTGACCTCAGCAAAGATGGTTCCTGCGACTTCCTTTCAAACTCTGCTTTTCCGGTAACAAACGCGGAGCCACCGCTTCCGGTTTGAGGCGGCTGCTGTTGCGGGGCGGTGAGTGTAATCGGGGCCTGGCGACTTTTCTGGGCCAGTTTTCTCTGCGGACTCACGAGTGGATCGGATTGGGGGAAGGGAGGGGGTCTCCGCAAGGCATCAGGCCGTTCTCTCCTAATTGGGAAGTTACGGCTGCTTTCCCTGGCCTGCTCCCAAACCCCTCCTCCCCCACCGCGGGCGGCCTCTGCAGCGAACGCCTTGGGGAAGCCCCAGAATTTGCGTGCAGTGTGTCTAAATGAGCTTAGGTTCTTCTTTTTTTTAAAAACAACTTTCTTGAGACATAATTGACATATAAAAATTTCCCATTTAAAGTGTAAAATTCAGTGGTTTTTCATATATCCCCAGAATTGTGCATCCATCACCACAATCTAATTTTAGAATATTTTCATCATCTCGAAGAAAAACCTTGTACCCATTAGCAGTCACTCTCTATTCACTATGGCCTCCCAGTCCTAGGCAACTGCTAGTCTACTTTTTTGTCTCTATAGATTTGTCAATTTGCATATTTGATATAAATAGCAGCATACAGTATGTGGTCGTTCTTGACTAGCTTCTTTCACTAAGTATAATGTTTTAAAAGTTTGTTCTTGTTGTAGCATGTATCGGAACTTAATTCCTTTATTGCAGAAAAATATTCCTTGTATTTATATACCACATTTTGTTCATCCATTCATCAGTTGATGGACATTTGGATTGTTTCCACTTTTTGGCTCTTATGAATAAAGCTGCTGTGAACATCTGTGTACAGTTTGTGTGGACACATGTTTTTATTTCTCTTGAGCACATATACCTACGAGTGGGATTGCCTGATCCAAGTGTAACTCTAACCATTTGAGGAACTGCTAAACTGTTTTTCAAAGTACTTGAGCCATTTTACCTTTTTGTATGTGGACATCCAGCTGTCTTAGCGTTGAAAAGACTGTCCTTGCCCTGCGGAATTGTCTTGGCATCCTGGGGAACTTCAGTTGATAACTGTAAGATTTTACTTCTGGACTCTCAATTTTATTCTACTGACTGTTTTTATTCCAATACTACACAGTCTTGATTACTGCAGCTTGTAATTGGTTTTGAAATCAGAAAGTATGAGTACTCCAAATTTGTGTTCTTCGTTTTCAAGATTGGTTTGGCTTTATGGGCCCCTTGCATTTCCATATGTACTTTTAAACAGTTTTGTCAATGTCTGCAAATTAAAAAAAAAAAAAACAACTGAGATTTTGTAAGAACCGTATTGATCCGTACATCAATTTGGGCAATACTGCCATTTTAAAATAGTAAGTGTTCAATTCCATGAACATAGGATGTCTTTCCATTCATTTAGAGCTTTAGTTTCTTTCAACATTTTAAAATAGTTCTCAGTGTACATGATTTACATATTTTTCATTATGTGTACCTAAGTATTTTATTCTTTTTGATGCTATGGTAAATGAAATTACATTCTTTTTAAAAAAATTTATTTATTTTATTTATTTTTGGTTGTGTTGGGTCTTCATTGCTGCACGTGGACTTTCTCTAGTTGCAGCGAGCGAGGGCTACTCTTCGTTGCAGTGCGCGGGCTTCTCACTGCGGTACCTTCTCATTGCAGAGCATGGGCTCTAGGCACGTGGGCTTCAGTAGTTGCAGCACGTGAGCTCTGTAATTGTGGCTTGCGGGCTCTAGAGCACAAGCTCGGTAGTTGTGGTGCATGGGCTTAGTTACTCTGCGGCATGTGGAATCTTCCAGACCAGGGCTTGAACCCCATGTTCCCTGCATTGGCAGGCAGATTCTTAACCACTGTACCACGAAGGAAGTCCAAAATTATATTCTTAATTTCATTTTTAGGTTGTTTATTGCTAGTGTATATAAATACAAATGATTTTTCTGTATTGATCTTGTATCCTGCAACCTTATTTAACTTTAATTATTCTAGTAGCTTTTTTTTAAGTGGATTCATTGGGACTTTCTATACACAAGATCATGTCTTCTAATAGAAGTAGTTTTACCTCTCTCTTTCCAATCTGGAAGCCTTTTATTTCATTTTCTTGCCTAATTGTGCAGCTAAAGGTTTTAGCTCCAGTACAATGTTGTATAGAATTGATGAGAGCAGTTAATATTAAATTGTTCCTGAGCTTAAGGGGAAAGCATTCAGTCTTTCACCATGAAGTACGATGCTAGCTATGGGTTTTTCAAAAATGCCCTTTATCAGATTGAGGAAGTTCCCTTCTATTCCGAGTTTGTTGAGTGTTTTGATCATGAATGGGTATTTGACTTTGTCAGATGATTGTGTGTGTGTGTGTATCTGTTGTGGTTTCTGTCCCTTATCCTAATATAGTGTATTACATTGATTGATTTTCAGATGTTAAAGCAACTTAGCATTTCTGGGATAAGTTCTGCTTGGTCAGGAAGTGTAATCCTTTTTATATGTTGCTCGGTTCATTTTGCTAGTATTCTGTCAAGGATTTTTGTGTCTGTATTCATAATACTGGTCTATAGTTTTCTTGTCATGTCTCTGTCTAGTTTTGGTGTGAGGATAACAGTGGGCTCATTGAGTAAACTGGAAAGTGTTCCCTCTTCCATTTTTTAGAATAGTTATCCACAAGAGGGAAGGACAGGTGCAGCGGGAAGAAGTAAGGCTTATTGGAAAACCTGATGGAAAGAAAGCAGTGGGGTCAGAGGTTGGGGGAACTAGGCTAGAAGTTTCTGTGCGGTAATTAATGTTTCAGAGGAGGAAAGAAGAGGAGAAAGCCTTGGGATAATCCTTGAGGAAGTCCAGTTGGAGATGGAAGATGAGCCACAGAGCAGGCAGGAAGGAACAGGCAGAGATGGGATGTCAGCTGGGTGAGTGGCTTCCTGAAAAATAAAGAAAGAATGTCAGAAGAAGGAATTTCTAGAAGTTATGGTGGAGTGACTGAGGTGGTAGAGATGAGAAAATGAGCCAATTCTAGACTCTTGAGAAGTCTGTGGAAGTGAGAGGAGATTGGCTGTGAGGAAGGCAGGTGTCAAAGGTTTTCTTTTTGCTTTTCTTTCTTGACAATTTTCATATTGATATAATTTTATACCTTCAAAAAATTGCAAAACTAGTACAAGGAACTCCCAAATAACATTTTCCAGATTCATCAATTGTCTACACTTGCCCCATTTACTTTATCATTCTCTCTTTCTCATATATATATACATACATATATATATATGTATATATATATATGTATATATATGTGTGTATATATATATATATATATATATATATATATATATATACTGCAGACATCATGTCTCCCTAACACTAAATATTTGAGTGGTATTTCCAAAGAATAAGGTTATTCTTTTACACACAGGTTTTATTGAAAATGGGAGTGATTTGGGCCTGTTGAAAAGCGTAAGTGAAGGTCCAGTGGAACAGAAGCCAGAGAAGGGATTATCATCCCCGAAGGCTTCTGGAAAGGTCCAGAGAGTGGAATCTAAAGCCCAGGTGGAGTGGTTGGCCTTTGCCACACAAGGGACAGCTCCCTGTTTTACGGAGAGGTAAAGCAGTGTGCAGACGTGGGAGCCTTTGTTATGTTGATAGAGCTGAAGAAGTTCCTCTCTGCTGGCTTCTGTTTCCCTTGTCAATTAGGAAGTGAGATGATATGCTGAAAAGAGGAGGAAGGTGTGTGAGTGATGGAGAGGGTCTGAGTTGAAGAAGAGTGGAGAGAATATGAAAGAGTCAAGGAGGGGGTTGAGAGGAAGTTATGAGATAAACATCTCAGGATTCATTTAGCCAGATAGCCGATTCCAGGTGGGTGCTCAGACACTTAGAGTGAGCCAGTCTGCCCTGACCTGTTTGATGACTCTCATATCCAGCACACGGAAAATAGGGAGATAGTTGAGGTTGTCTAGGCTGGATTTTGCCAAAGGAGTGTGATGAAAAGACAGAATGGGCAGGGCAGGGAAGTTCAGGGTATTAACGAGACTGTGAACCATAGAATCTACTGGAAAAGAATGAAAGAAGCAAGATGGCTATAGGATGGGAAGTAGAGGGGCAAATGGGCTGGTGGTTGGCTGGGAAGAGAGGAGCCTGTGATTTGTTTTTTAATTACTACTATTTTACTTATTTGAGGTAGCCATCATGAGCGCAGAGACTGTACTAAGTATTTTACATGCATTAATTTTATATAATCCTTATGACAACCCTATGAGGTAAGCATAGTAATCAAGCCATTTTTATAGATGAGGAAATTGAGGTTAAGTGACTTGCCTAAGGTGACAGCTAAAAAGTGAGAGCAGTCTCTCCAACTCCAGAGCCCCTGCACATCTCTGGACATTTTTGCAGAGCTTCTTAGCTGTGTTCCTTGCTTCACGTTTACGCTCCTCTCATTTGTGTTTCACTCAGCTGACAGAGTGAACCTTTGAAGATGCAAATTGATTATATCATACACATCCCCTCAGAAGCTTTCATTATATCAATTTTTATATCAATTTTTAAATGGAAATATGTATAAAAATAAGTAAATTGATGGATGAATAGAGAGTTGGATAGCTGGTTATCTGATAAAGAAAATCATAGTAAAATGTTAATTATGAAATCTAGGAAAAGGCCATATGTGACAAGCCCACAGCTAAGATTAGGAACAAGACAGTGATGCCACTTTTGCCACTTCTATTTAACATAGTACTGGAAGTTCTAGCCAGAACAGTTAGGCAAGAAAAGGAAGTAAAAGGCATCTCTATTGGAAAGGAAGAAGTAAAACTGTCACTGTTTGCAGATGACATGATATTATATATGGAAAACCCTAAAGACTCCATCAACAAACTGTTAGAACTAATAAACAAATTCAGCAAAGTTGCAAGATACAAAATCAACACACAAAAATCGGTTGCATAGTGAACTATCAGAGAGAGAAATTGAGAATACAGTCCCATTTACAATTGCATCAAAAATAATAAAATACCTAGGAATAAGTTTTTTCTTTTTCTTTTTAAAAGTTTTTTGTTTTTACCTAGGAATAAATTTAACCAAGAAGGTGAAAGACCTGTACAGTGAAAACTACAAGACATTAATGAAAGAAACTGAAGAAGACACAAATAAATGGAAAGATATTCTGTGCTCATGGATTGGAAGAATTAATATTACAATGTCCATGCTACCCCAAACAATATACAGATTCAATGCAATATCTATCAAAATCCCAATGATATTTTTCACAGTAATAAACAAAAAAAATACAAAAATTTTGGAACTATGAAAGATTCCGAATAGCCACAGCAATCTTGAGAAAGAACAAAGCTGCAGGCATCATGTGCCCTTATTTCAAACTATATAACAAAGCTATAATAATTAAACCAGTATGGTATTGGCATAAAAACAGACAGACACATAAATCAGTGGAACAGAATAGAGAGCTCAGAAATAAACCTATGCATATATCAATTAATTTATGAGAAAGGAGACAAGAATGTCCAATGGGGAAAGGACAGTCTCTTCAATAAATAGTGCTAGGAAAATTGACAGCACATGCAAAGGAATGAAATTGGACCACCATGCACAAAAATTAACTCAAAATGGATTAAAGACTTGAGGTTGAGACCTAAAACTGTAAAAATCCTAGAAGAAAATAGAGGTGATAAAGTCCTTGACATAGGTCTTTTTTTAAAATTATTTATTTATTTATTTATGGCTGCGTTGGGTCTTTGTTGCTTCTTGCGGGCTTTCTTTAGTTGTGGTGAGTGGGGGCTACTCTTCATTGCGGTGCGCCAGCTTCTCATTGTGGTGGCTTCTCTTGTTGCGGAGCACGGGTTCTAGGCACAGGGGCTTCAGTAGTTGTGGCTCGCAGGCTCTAGAACGCAGGCTCAGTAGTTGTGGCACACAGGGCTTAGTTGCTCTGCGGCATGTGGGATCTTCCCGGACCAGGGCTTGACCCTGTGTCCCCTGTATTGGCAGGTGGATTCTTAACCACTGTGCCACCAGGGAAGTCCCTTTGACATAGGTCTTGATGATGATTTTTTGAATCTGACACCAAAACCAAAAGCAACAAAAGCAAAAATAAACAGGTGGGACTATATTAAACTAAAAATCTTTTGCACAGCAAAGGAAACTATCAACAAATGAAAAGGCAACCTACTGAATGGAAGAAAGTATTTGCAAATCATATGTCTAATAAGGGGCTAATATCTAAAATATATAAAGAACCCATACAACTCAATAGCAAAAAAACAACCATTCCAATTAAAAAATGGGTAGAAGATATGAATAGACACTTTTTCCCAAGAAGAAGTATGGATGGCCAACAGGTACATGAAAAGATGCTCTACATCATTAATCATCAGGGAAATGCAAATCAGAACCACAATGAGATATCACCTCACACCTGTCAGAATGGCTAATATCAAAAAGACTGGTGGTCCAGTGGTTAAGACTCTGTGCTTCCAATTCAGCGGCGCAGGTTCGATCCCTGGTCAGGGAACTAGGATCCCACAGGCCACAGGGTGTGGCCAATAAATAAATAAATAAATAAATAAATAGAGACTAGAAATAACAAATGTTGGCATAGATGTAGAGAAAATGGAAACCTCATGGCAATGTAAATTGGTGCCACTATAGAAAAGTGTGGAGGTTCCTCAAAAAGTTAAAAATAGAACTACCGTATGATCCAGGAATTCCAATTTTGAGTATTTATCCAAAGAAAACAAGAACACTAATTAGAAAAGATATATGCACCCCCATGTTCATTGCAGCATTATTTATAATAGCCAAGATACAAAAACAACCTAAGGGTCCATTGATGAATGAGTGAATAAGGAAGATGTGATATATATGTACAATGTAATATTATTCAGCCATTAAAAAGAATGAAATTTTGCTATTTGCAACAACATGAATGGCCCTGAGAGCATTATAAGTGAAATGCGTCAGAGAAATACAAATACTTTATATTAAGCTTATAGATACGGAGAGCAGATTGGTGGTTGTCAGAAGTGGCGGGGGGAGAGTGGTGGAAGAAATGGGTGAACTGTTTTTGGTTTTGTTTTGGTGTTTAAGTAAATTGAGTAAGAATAAAGAAATCTAGGCAGTAACTATATGGATGGTCATTGTATTAAATTCTTTCCACTATCCTTTGTTTGAAATTTTTCATGTAAAATATTGGGAGGAAAGAGCCTTAATTGGGAAAAAAAAAAAAAAAAAAGTACATGGTTCCCTGGCAGTCCAGTGGTTAGGACTTGGCACTTCACTGCCATGGCCTGGGTTCAGTCCCTGGTTGGGGAACTAAGATCCCGCAAGCCACATGGTGTGGCCAAAAAAAAGAAAAAGAAAAAAGTAAATGAAATTAAACTGCTTCTTATACATGGACCCTGACTGAGTTGTTTTTGTAGATTTGTAAGAATCTGTAGAGCAACGGCTGCTTTCTCTTGGTAAGCAGGCGTTTATGTACTGAGAAACTTCTTGTGCCTGCAGTCACAAGGCATCCTATACTCCCAAGTATTGGAAAATAATATTTAGATTGTATAATTAAAGCACCTTTAAGAGAAGAAAATAAGCACTTCTGGAGAAGGAAATTGAACCACATATCAAAAGTTTTGGGGCAAAGGATAATCATTACATTCTACTTGGCCAGCCTAGGTAGTTTCAGATCATTAGAAGGGTCTCATCTGTCCCTATTATTTGATTTCTCCTGTACAAATTCATTGAGTCCCAAATAATGTTTTACATGCCCAGGTACTTATTTTGTAATAAACAGGATTCTGCCTTTCAGTAGATTGTTTTTTTCTTTTTTTGTTCAAATAACCAGTTTGGGATGTATTTGACATTTAATATAAGTGATTATAAAAGAAAAGATAGATATCACATCAAGGTGCTATTTGTTTTCAAAAAGGATTCCTTTTATTCCATGTCATTAATAATGACTTCTGTTGCTGGCTGATTTCAAGACACCTTTGTAGGCAAGCAGGATACGTGGCTGTCATTCATTAACCTGTTTGTTCCCTTCCAGAAACCTCCAGAGCAGTGTTTGGTAAGATGAGGGCAGAAGGAGGAGCCACAGATGCCTGCAGCAGAGGTGTTTGCTGAAACTTCGGGCTTGGTTGGCTAATATAGCAATGTGCAAAGACAGGATGTTCTTGCTTCTTTGGGAATCTTGATCACCTCACTCCTTCCAGAAGCAATCAGCTGATGTCTTGGCTCACTGTCTGCCTGAGTGAATGTCCACAACAGCATGTGACTGGGTGTCCTCAAATGAGAGGGGTCTCGCCAGGTCTCTCTGTTGATTTGTTTTTATACCTCCTATCTTTGCTTGATCAGGTGGTAGTTTGGGCTGCAGTCGGGAGGCTCTGGAGCTGGGTTCATCCTAGGTTGGTACTTTCTAGACGGGTTTCCTTGGGCTAGTTACTCTACTTCTCCTGTGTTTGGGGCTGACTATCTGACTGTAAATGAGGGTAATAATAAGATTACCTGCTTCATAGGGCTGTTGCAGATGAAGCTCATAGCACAATGCCTGGCAACCAAAAAGCACTTAATAAATGTTAACTACTCATATTATTATACTGTTCATGTTATTCTGAAATTGCTTCTGTCATTCAGACATAGATCTTTCAAGTTCTGACTGTCATTTTAACAGCTGGATAATATCCCATAATTTGGAATACTGCCTCCTCCCAAACCTATCCTTCTGTCTGCTCTCACTTAGTTGATAACACAACCCTGTCACTGAAGCTACCCCTCTTTGTTGACTTCTTGTTCCTCTTTAGCCCTTTTATCCATTCAGTTATTAAGTTCGACTCTTATTTCTGTTCCTAAATATCTTCTTAGTCTGTCCCCTGCTCTTGGCTGCTAGTGCCCTACCCTCATTCACATGCTCTTCCTCTCTCACTGGGACCACAACAGTTGTCTGAATTCCTGTCGCTCCTGAGATTGCCTGCTGTCCAGCTGCCAAATCTGCAGATCTGACCATGTGTCTCCTCTGCATGGTACATGGTGGCCTGTGGTAGTCACAGGGTGTGGTGTTGACCATAGTAAGATTTACTGATGACAACTTAAGAGGCAGAGAGTAGCAGAGGGTCCAGGATCTCCCCAGGCCCATAATTATTTTACAGAGAGGTGGGCAGGGCTGGATGTACTGCAAAGAGCCCTCCAGCCCACAAGTAGACATCAACCAGGAGGGGTAAGGGACACCTAATTTTTAACAAGAAATGTCCAAAACTCTCAACACCTCTTGCCACTTGTGGTTGCCCAAGCTGGTTCCTCTGGGGTTCATACTGTCCCCTGGCCATGGCCTGCCCCACGCTTGGGGACAGCCTCCTCCAGAAAGCCCACTGCCCCTCTCTGGGCACCTCTTCATCTTATCATGGTGTTAGCACTGTCTGTCTCTGTGTTTGGATCATCCCAACCTGAGCAACTCAAAGGAAATGTCTATCACATTCATCTTTGCATCCCTGGGGCCTGGCATGTTAACAGTTGTCTGAAGGCCACAGAAGATGATGCAAATCATCTGTAATTTCACTACCCAGAAATTAAACCACTGAGTTAATTATCACTGGAATTAATTTGGGATATACCCTTCCAGACTTTTTTTTCTAGCTATAGGTCTGTATATTTCATACACACACATCCCACACACGATATTTTATAAAATCTGGATCAAACCCTACCTATAGTTTTTAAATCTTTTTCCATTTACTATATAATGGACAGTTTCCCATCTCATTAAATATTTGTGTAGTCCTTGGATTATAGTGCTGCACAGTATTTCATCCTTATCAGACATGCAGTTCACTTTCCAGCTGAAATGATTCATGGTTTCTTTCTGTGCTGAGAGTTATTTGTTTCTCATGATGAAGAAACATGGTAAACAAATACTGGGTCTAAAGCAAAGACAAGGAAGACAATTAATAACAGGAAAGTAAAGCGAAGACAAGGAAGACTGTTAATAACAGGAAAGTAAATTATTTTGGTTCTACTGTTGTTTGGTCTTTAAGGTGCTTTAAGCCATGGCTGTAATGGAGGCTCCTCTTACACAATACCTTCTTTATTGAATTGTTTTATTTTTTCCATGGCAGGACTATGGCAACTCAGGAAGCCACTCCAGGAAGCCAATCAGAGGAGAGCAATGCTTTGGACCTGCCGTCAGCTTGTGACGTAAGGGATTACGTGTTGCAGAGACCCAGCCAGGAGGCCAACAGTGAGGCTTTTAGTTCTGAGGAAGCCCTTTCTATTCCTTGCTCTTCTGATATGGATCCAGGTAAGAAGCATAGTTTAAAACAAACTAACATTGAACAAACAAAACAATCCTGACATATACCTATATGTGATAGTTTGTTTCTCTGTCTTCCAAAGGCAGATCTCTGAGGAATCATTCATTGTCTCGGGGAGAAAAACATCTTATCTAAGCAAAACTGTTGGGAGAGACTTCAAAGGACAGCCTCCCTGGTGGAACCAGGACAAAGAGCTGTTTCCTGGAGGGCTTTTTGTCTGAGTCCCTTTCTGATCTCCATCCAAATGCATTTAGAGGCAGGGAGCACTTGATTCAATAGGGAGAGGGTAGAATTGTTTTTTTGTTTTGTTCTTTTAAAACTTCAGAAAATAGCCATGTGGGCCTGTTGTGTGTCATAGGGACCTTAGTGTTCCTCTTATGAAGTATACTCTGGATTTAGGTAACAACTTTTCTGTAAGTTTCCCTGACCGAATTGCCGAAAAGTCTGTTTTTTAAGTTTAATGATAATTCTTTGACATAGTTAGTGACCATCTCTGGTTGTAAAGCCAATCTCCTCCCTGTTTATTGCCTAATCCAGGCCTGTAGGTCCACATATTCAAAGCTTTGCCACTTACTGGTTGTGTGACTCAGATCATACTTCTTAACGCCTCTGAGTTCCAGAATCATCTATCTACAAAATGGGGATCAAAATGCTTGCTTCATGGAGTAGGTTTAACTCAGGGAACAGTGCAGGGACACATCATAGTGTTTGCCATACATTGGCACTCAGTCAACTGCTATTACTGTATTCTGGTGCTATTATTATTGTTGTTGTTGTTGATATTAAGAAACCCAAATATATATTTTTAAAGAGCACGCAGGTACTAAGAAAATGTGGGCCTTAATGAAGATGAATTCAACATTGGCAGTAAGTAGCGTGTGTACCTGTCATTATCTTTAAGAATTCTATGAAAAAAAAAATACTTTTAAACTCCCTGATGATTCTGTTCTGATTTTCAGGACATAGTGATCAGGACCAGTCAGATTCCTGTTTAATTTAGTTCCAGAGCAAGAATTAGATCATTTCTTATCCTTTTTCTTTCTAGGCTCAGAATCTTAGTTCATTTAACCTTTCCTCTTCCCCTTCCCATCCTGCTGCCTCTACATTACTTTCCATCCCAAAGAAAGCAACTGTTATTAATTTGAATTGAGTTGACCATTGAAATATTTATATTGTAGTATTTGTTTAAAATCTAGACATTTCATGAAAAAAGATTCTTTTGGAAGCCCTTATAAAGGTCTAAACATGGGTGGGAAGGAGCACTCAAATCCTGAGACAACCGTTTTGCACGGCATGGGGAGTGGTGGTGCTGCATTTGACTGTCTAGTTTGAATTCTGGTTCTGCTTCTTTCTGTGGTTTGGCCTTGGGCAAGTCACTTGGCCTCCGTGTCTTGGTTCCTTCATTTGTAAAATGGAGATAGTAATGCCTACCTTGTCATGGGGCAGCCATAATGAGGGTCAAAGTGTATGAGGTGTAATGCCTGGCATGTGGTGGGCTTTGGAAATCCAGCTTTTCATGAGTTCAGCGCCTGGGCGCCTCAGCACACCACCATGCTGACCAGGCTTCATTTTTTTTTTTTTTAATTGAGCTATAATTTATGTGCAATATTATATGTTACACGTGTACAACATAGTGATTCACAATATTTAAAGGTTATACTCCATTTATAGTTATTATAAAATATTAGCTATATTCCCTGTGTTGTATAATATATCTTTGTAGCTTATTTATTTTGTACATAATAGTTTGTACCTCTTAATCCCCTACGCCATCTTGCCCCTCCTCCCTTCCTTCTCCCCACTGGTAACCACTAGTTTGTTCTCTATATCTGTGAGTCTGTTTCTTTTTTGTTATACTCACTAGTTTGTTTTATTTGTTTATTTATTTTTAAAAATTTATTTTATTTTATTTATTTTTAAAAATTTTTGGCTGCCTTGGGTCTTCGTTGCAGCACGTGGGATCTTCGTTGAGGCATGTGGGATCTTTCGCTGCAGCGCTTGGGCTCTTCGTTGCAGTGCTTGGGCTCTTCGTTGCAGCGCTTGGGCTTCTCTCTAGTTGTGGCCCGTGGGTTTCTCTCTAGTTGTGGTGCGTGAGCTTCTCTCTAGTTGTGGCTCACAGGCTCCAGAGCACGTGGGCTCTGTAGTTTGTGGTATGCGGGCTCTCTAGTTAAGGTGCGCAAGCTCAGTAGTTGTGGCACGCGGGCTTAGTTGCCCTGTGGCGTCTTAGTTCCCCGTCCAGGGATTGAACCTGCATCCCCTGCATTGGAAGGCGGATTCTTAACCACTGGACCACCAGGGAAGTCCCTAGTTTATTTTTTAGATTCTACATGTAAGTGGTCTGACTTCTTTAACTTAGCATAATACCCTCCAAGTCCATCCATGTTGTTGCAAATGGCAAAATTTCATTCTTGTTTATGGCTGGGCAGTATTCCATTGTGCATATGTGCGTGTGTGTGTGTGTGTGTGTGTGTGTGTGTGTGTGTGTGTGTGTATACCACATCTTCTTTATCCATTCATCTGTTGATGGACACTTAGGTTGCTTCCATATCTTAGTAATTGTAGGTAATGCTGCTATGAATATTGGGGTGCATGTATCTTTTTTAATTAGTGATTTTGTTTTTTTCAGATAGGTACCCAGGAGTGGAATTTCTGAGTCACGTGGTAGTTCTCCTTTTAGTTTTCTGAGAAAACTCCATACTGTTTTCCACAGTGGCTGCACCAATTTACATTCCCATCAACAGTGTATGAGGGTTCCCTTTTCTCCACATCCTCATGACAAGATCCATTAAATTCATGACCTCCTACCTCAAGTGGAGCCTCCTTGCTGCCCATCCATCACACACTATTTTCCTAGCATGTTCATCCTCCTGCCCTCTTGGATGACTGTGTAGTATCTTCTTCTCTCTTTGCAAACCCCCATTACCTCCTTCAACCTCTCTCTCAGCTGATAATCTTGGTTTCCTATTTAATCAAGAAAACAGAAGCACTCAAAAGAGAATGAGCACACACACTTCACATCCATCAGCTTCCTTCCCTCCTGTTTCCGTGGGAGACCCATCCCTGCCTGTCCTTCTCTTCCTGTCTGCTTTCAGCTACTCAAGGTCATCACTTCTAGTAATCTCCTGCATCGTTGATCCCACCTCTACTGGTCATTCTCATGATCGTACAAACATGCTTTAATAGCTTCCATCTTAACAAAATGCCCACCCTAGACCTCAAATCCCCGTCTAGTTACAGACTCATTCCTCTGTTCTCTTCTACAGAAAACCCTCAGAAGAGTCATCTACACCTGTTGTCCCCAGTTCGTCTCCTCCCAGTTCCTCCTAAAACCCTCCAACCTGGCTTCTATCTCCATCACTCCATGGAAATAGCTCTTGTCAAGGTCGTGACCTCCACATTGTTAAATCCAGTGGTCACTTCTCAAGCGTTCTCCTTCTTGATCTGTCAGCAGCATTGACTTTTTTCCTTCTTGAATTCTTTCTTCAGTGGGCTTTCTGGGAAGCAGCATCTTATGGTTTTTTTTCTTACTTTTCTGTCTTATTTGTTCTCAATCTTCTTTGCCTGATTCCTTCCTCTCCAGCCCCTTAGTGTTGGAGAGCCCAGGGCTGAGTCCTCAGCTCTCCTCTCTGTCATCACACCCTTCCCTGAGTGATCTTATCCAGTCTCGGGGCCTTAAATGCTCTCAGTACCCCGCTCAGTCCCAGATTTCTCTCTCTAGTTTGGATCTCTGGCTTGACATTTATACTATCTATGTATTTCACATCATCATTTAGATTTCTGTTAGACTTCCTAAATTTGACATATCCTAAACCAAATTCCTGATTCCTCTACCCTCTCATATATACATAGACACACCTGTTCTTTGAGGCTTTCTCATCTCAAAAAAGTGCTTCCATCCTTCTGTTCACTTAGGCAGAAACCTGGGAGTCATCCTCAACTTCTTTCTTTCTCTTTAATCTTATATCCAGTCCATCAGCAAATCCTGTCAGCTCTCCTTCATCTCCACTGCCACCACCCTGGTCCCTGCCAGTAACATCTGTCTTCTGGATTATTGTTAATCTCATAACTAGCTTTTCTCACATCTGCTCCTTATCATCCTGCAGTTTCTTCTTCTTTTTTTAAAATTTTATTTATTTCTATTATTATCTTTAATGGAATATGTAAAAGCAGAGAAACTTCACTCATAAATTGTGCTTTCACATATTCATATAGAAAGTATATGGAAATACATATACATGGGCTTAGAAATATTTTACTTTTCATGCAGGAATTCCAGTTCTGTTAACCAAAACTAAAGAAATAATTCATAATAAAAATAAGCTTTGTGTATAGTGACATCTATAATTACAGTAAATTGTCACTAAATTAAACATTGAACAGGGACTTCCCTGGTGGCACAGTGGTTAAGAATCCGCCTGCCAATGCAGGGGACACAGGTTCGATCCCTGGTCCAGGAAGATCTGACATGCCACGGAGCAACTAATCCCGTGAGCCACAACTACTGAGCCTGCACTCTAGAGCCTGCAAACCACAACTACTGAGCCCATGCGCTGCAATTACTGAAGCCAGCATGCTCTAGGGCCTGCATGCTGCAACTACTGAAGCCCGTACACCTAGAGCCTGTGCTCTGCAATAAGAGAAGCCACTGCAATGAGAAGACCGCGCACCACAATGAAGAGCAGCCCTCGCTCGCCGCAACTAGAGAAAGCCTGTGCGCGGCAACAAAGACCCAACGCAGCCAAAATAAATAAACAAACAAATAATTAAATAATTGAATAATAATGGTTAACTAGGTACATCCAGTCAACTAAATATGAATATTCAAAAAAATTGCATTTCTCCCTTTTTTTTTTTTTTTAGGTAATTTTAAAATGTATTTATTTATTTATTTATTTACCCTTGGCTGTGTTGGATCTTCGTTTCTGTGCGAGGGCTCTCTCCAGTTGCGGCGAGCGGGGGCCACTCTTCATCGCGGTGCGTGGGCCTCTCACTATCGCAGCCTCTCCCGTTGCGGAGCACAGGCTCCAGGCGCACAGGCTCAGCAGTTGTGGCTCACGGGCCCAGTTACTCCGCGGCATGTGGGATCTTCCCAGACCAGGGCTCAAACCCGTGACCCCTGTATTGGCAGGCGGATTCTCAACCACTGCGCCACCAGGGAAGCCCTCTTCCTTTTTTAAAATTAATTTTTATTGGAGTATAGTTGCTTTACAATGTTGTGTTAGTTTCTGCTGTACAGCAAAGTGAATCAGCTATACGTATACATATATCCCCTCTTTAGGTCACCACAGAGCATTGAGTAGAGTTACCTGTGCTATACACTCGGTTCTTATTAGGTATCTATTTTATACATAGTAGTGTATATATGTCAAATCCCAATCTCCCAATTCATTCCACTCCCATCTTTCATCCTTGGTAACCATACGTCCATTCTCTATGTCTCTGTCTCTATTTCTGCTTTGCAAATAAGTTCATCTGTATAATTTTTCTAGATTCCACATATAAGCAATATTATATGATACTTGTTTTTCTCTTTCTGACTAACTTCACTCTGTATAACAGTCTCTAGGTCCATCCACGTTTCTGCAAATTGCACAATTTCATTCCTTTTTATGGCTGAGTAATATTGCATTATATATATGTACCACATCTTCTTTATCTATTCTTCTATTGATGGACATTTAGGTTGCTTCCAAGTCCTGGCTATTGTAAATATGCTGCAATGAACATTGGGGTGCATGTGTATCTTTTTGAATTATAGTTTTCTCCAGATATATGCCCAGGAGTGGGATTGCTGGGTCATATGGTAGTTCTAGTTTTAGTTTTTTGAGGAACCTCCATACTGTTCTCCATAGTGGCTGTAACAATTTACATTCCCACCAACAGTGTAGGAGGATTCCCTTTTCTCCACATCCTCTCCAGCATTTATTGTTTGTAGATTTTTTGATGGTGGCCATTCTGACTGGTGTGAGGTGATACTTTACTGTAGTTTTGATTTCCATTTCTCTAATAATTAGTGAGTGATGTTAAGCATCTTTTCATGTGTTTGTTGGCCATCTGTATGTCTTCTTTGGAGAAATGTCTATTTAGGTCTTCTGCCCATTTTTTGATTGGGTTGTTTGTTTTTTTGATATTGAGCTGCATGAGCTGTTTGTATATTTTGTAATCCCTTGTCAGTTGCTTAGTTTGCAAATAATTTCTTCCATTCTGAGGGTTGTCTCTTCGTCTTATTTGTGGTTTAGTTTGCTGTGCAAAAGCTTTTAAGTTTCATTAGATCCCATTTGTTTATTTTTGTTTTTATTTCCATTACTCTAGGAGGTGGATTGAAAAAGATCTTGCTGTGATTTATGTCAAAGAGTGTTCTTCCTATGTTTTCCTCTAAGAGTTTTATGGTGTCCGGTCTTACACTTAGGTCTCTAATCCATTTTGAGTTTATTTTTGTGTGTGGTATTAGAGAGTGTTCTAATTTCATTCTTTTATATGTAGCTGTCCAGTTTTCCCAGCACCACTTATAGAAGAGACTGTCTTTTCTCCATTGTATATCATCGCCTCCTTTGTCATAGATTAGTTGACCATAGTTGTGTGGGTTTATCTCTGGACTTTCTATCCTGTTCCATTGATCTATATTTCTGTTTTTGTGCCAGTACCATATTGTCTTGGTTACTGTAGCTTTGTAGTATAGTCTGAAGTCAGGGAGTCTGATTCCTCCAGCTCCATTTTTTTCCCTCAAGATTGCTTTGGCTGTTCAGGGTCTTTTGTGTCACCATACAGATTTTAAGATTTTTTGTTCTAGTTCTGTAAAAAATGCCATTGGTAATTTGATAGGGATTGCAGTGAATCTGTAGATTGCTTTGGGTAGTATAGTCATTTTCACAATATTGATTCTTCCAATCCAAGAACATGGTATATCTCCATCTGTTTGTGTCATCTTTGATTACTTTCATCAGTGTCTTACAGTTTTCTGAGTAAAGGTCTTTTACCTCCGTAGGTAGGTTTAGTCCTAGGTATTCTATTCTTTTTGTTGCAATGGTGAATGGGATTGTTTCCTTAATTTCTCTTTCTGATCATTCATTGTTAGTGTATAGGAATGCAAGAGATTTCTGTGCATTAATTTTGTATCCTGCAACTTTACCAAATTCACTGATTAGCTCTAGTAGTTTTCTGGTAGCATCTTTATGATTCTCTATGTATAGTATCATATCATCTGCAAACAGTGACAGTTTTACTTCTTCTTTTCCAATTTGGATTCCTTTTATTTTGTTTTCTTCTCTGATTGCCATGGCTAGGAATTCCAAAACTATGTTGAATAAAAGTAGCAAGAGTGGACATCCTTGTCTTGTTCCTGATCTTAGAGGAAATGCTTTCAGTTTTTCACCATTGAGAATGATGTTTGCTGTGGGTTTGTCATATATGGTCTTTATTATGTGTAGGTAGTTTCCCTCTATGCCCACTTTCTGGAGAGTTTTTAATCATAAATGGGTGTTGAATTTTGTCAAAAGCTTTTTCTGCATCTATTGAGATAATCATATGGTTTTTATCGTTCAGTTTGTTAATATGGCATATCACATTGATTGATTTGCATATATTGAAGAATCCTTGCATTCCTGGGGTAAACCCCACTTGATCATGGTGTATGATCCTTTTAATGTGTTGTTGGATTCTGTTTGCTAGTATTTTGTTGAGTATTTTTGCGTCTATGTTCATCAGTGGTATTGGTCTCTTATTTTCTTTTTTTGTGACTTCTTTGTCTGGTTTTGATATCAGGGTGATAGTGGCCTCGTAGAATGACCTTAGGAGAATTTCTCCCTCTGCAGTTTTTTGGAAGAGTTTGAGAAGGATAGGTGTTAGCTCTCCTCTAAATGTTTGATAGAATTCACCTGTGATGCCATCTGGTCCTGGACTTTTGGTTGCTGGAAGATTTTTTTAAATATTTATTTTATTTTATTTTATTTATTTATTGGTTGCTTGGGTCTTAGTTGTGGCTTGCTGGCTACTTAGTTGTGGCGTGTGGGCTCCTTAGTTATGGCATGTGGGCTCCTTAGTTGCGGCATGCTGGATCTTTTTTAGTTGAGGCATGCAAGCTCTTAGTTGCGGCATGCATCTGGGACCTAGTTCCCTGACCAGGGATTGAACCCAGGCCCCCTTCATTGGGAGCACCGATTCTTAACCACTGCACCACCAGGGAAGTCCCGTTTGCAGGAAGATTTTTAATCACGGTTTCAATTTCATTACTTGTCATTGGTCTGTTCATATTTTCTATTTCTTCCTGGTTCAGTCTTGGAAGGTTGTACCTTTCTAAGAATTTGTCCATTTCTTCCAGGTTGTCCATTTTTTTGGCATATACCTGCTTGTAGTAGTCTCTTATGATGATTTGTATTTTTGCAGTGTCAGTTGTAACTTCTGCTTTTTCATTTCCAATTTTATTGATTTGAGTCCTCTTCCTTTTTTCTTGATGAGTCTGGCTAAAGGTTTATCAATTCTGTTTATCTTCTCAAAGAACCAGCTTTTAGTTTTATTGATCTTTGCTATTGTTTTCTTTATTTCTATTTCTGCTCTGATCTTTATGATTTCTTTCCTTCTACTGACTTTGGGTTTTCTTTGTTCTTCTTTCTCTAGTTGCTTTAGGTGTAGGGTTACATTGTTTATTTGAGATTTTTCTTATTTCTTGAGGTGAAATTGAATTGCTATAAACTTCCCTCTTAGAACTCCTTTTGCTGCATCCCATAGGTTTTGGATCATCGTGTTTTCGTTATCATTTGTCTCTAGGTATTTTTTGATTTCCTCTTTGATTTCTTCACTGATCTCTTGGTTATTTAGTAATGTATTGTTTAGCTTCCATGTGTTTATGTTTTTTACAGTTTTTTTCCTGTAATAGATTTCTAATCTCATAGTGTTGTGGTTGGAAAAGATGCTTGATATGATTTCAATTTTCTTAAATTTACGAAGGCTTGATTTGTGACCCAAGATATGATCTACCCTGGAGAATGTTCCATGTGCACTTGAGAACAGAATGTATTCTGCTGCTTTCAGCTGGAATGTCCTATAAATATCAATGAAGTCTGTCTGGTCTAATGTGTCATTTAAGGCTTGTGTTTCCTTACTAATTTTCTGTCTGGATGATCTGTCCATTGGTATAAGTGGAATGTTAAAGTCCCCCACTATTATTGTGTTACTGTCGATTTCCCCTTTTATGGCTGTTAGTATTTACCTTATGTATTGAGGTGCTTCTCTGTTGGGTGCATAAATATTTACAATTGTTATATATTCTTCTTGGATTGATCCCTTGATCATTATGTAGTGTCCTTCCTTGTCTCTTGTAACATTCTTTATTTTAAAGTCTATTTTGTCTGATATGAGTATTGCTACTCCAGCTTTCTTTTTTTTTTTTTTTTTAACCTCCTTGGCCTTGAAGATTCTGTTTCCTCTGCTCATCCTTTGCCAATGCTGTGGCTAAATCCCACTTGTCTTTTTTTTTATTTTTTTTTAATTTATTTATGTATTTTTGGCTTTGTTGGGTCTTCGCCTCTGTGCGAGGGCCCTCTCCAGCTGCGGCGAGCGGCGCCACTGTTCATCATGGTGCGCGGGCCTGTCACTACCGCAGCCCCTCCCGTTGTGGAGCACAGGCTCCAGACGCGCAGGCTCAGCAACCATGGCTCACGGGCCCAGCTGCTCCGCGGCATGCGGGATCCCCCCAGACCAGGGCTCGAACCCGCATCCCCTGCACTGGCAGGCAGACTCTCAACCACTGCGCCACCAGGGAAGCCCTCCAGCTTTCTTTTGATTTCCATTTTCATGGAATATCTTTTTCCATCCCCTCAATTTCAGTCTGTATGTGTCCCTAGGTTTGAAGTGGGTCTCTTGTAGACAGCATATATATGGGCCTTGTTTTTTATCCATTCAGCCAGTCTATGTCTTTTGCTTGGAGCACTTAATCCACTTACATTTAAGGTAATTATTGATATGTATTTTCCTATTATATTCTTAATTGTTTGGGGTTTGTTTTTGTAGGTCTTTTCCTTCTCTTGTGTTTCCTGCCTAGAAGTTCCTTTAGCTTTTGTTGTAAAGCTGGTTTGGTGGTGCTTTATTCTTTTATCTTTTGCTTGTCTGTAAAGCTTTTGATTTCTCTGTCGAATCTGAATGAGATACTTGCTGGGTAGAGTAATATTGGTTGTAGGTTTTTCCCTTTCATCACTTTAAATGTATCTTGCCACTCCCTTCTGGCCTGCAGCGTTTCTGCTGAAAGATCATCTGTTAACCTTCTGAGGATTCCCTTGTATGTTATTTGTTGCTTTTCCCTTGCTGCTTTTAATATTTTTTCTTTGTATGTAATATTTTTTTGTGTATTTAATATGTGTCTCGGCATGTTTCTCCTTGGTTTTATCCTGTATGGGACTCTCTGTGCTACCTGGACTTGGGTGGCTATTTCCTTTCTCATGTTAGGGAAGTTTTTGATTATAATCTCTTTAAATATTTTCTCAGACCCTTTCTCTTTCTCTTCGTCTTCTGGGACCCCTATAATTCGAATGTTGGTGCACTTAATGTTGTCCCAGAGGTCTCTGAGACTGTCCTCGTTTCTTTTCATTCTTTTTTCTTTATTTTGCTCCTCAGCAGTTATTTCCACCATTTTATCTTCCAGCTCACTTATTCTATCTTCTGTGTATTTTTCATTTCAGTTATTGTATTATTTATCACTGTTTGTTCCTTGAAAGTTCTTCTAGGTCCTTGTTAAACATTTCTTGTATCTTCTCAATCTGTGCCTCCATTCTATTTCCAAGATCTTGTATCATCTTTATTATCATTACTCTGAATTCTTTTTCAGGTAGACTGCCTATTTCCTCTTCATTCATTTGGTCTTATGGATTTTTACCTTGCTCCTTCGTCTACAACATATTTCTCTGTTGTCTCATTTTGTGTAACTTACTGTGTTTATGGTCTCCTTTCCACAGGCTTCAGGGTTGTAATTCCTCTTGCTTCTAGTGTCTGCCCCCTGGTGGGTGAGGTTGGTCCAGGCACTTGTGTCAGCTTCCTGGTAGGAGGGACTGGTGCTGGCACTCTGTTGATTGGAACTGAGTCTTTTCCCTCTGCTGGGCTGGGCTGTGTCAGGTAGTGTGTTTTGGTGTGTCTGTGAGCTTAGTACGACTTTTAGGCTGCCTGTCTGCTAATGGGTGGGGCTGTGTTCCTGTCTTGCTGGTTGTTTGGTGTGAGGCATCCAGCACTGGAACCTGCAGGCAGTTTGGTGAAGCTGGGTCTTAGTGTCAAGATGGAGACCTCTGGGAGAGCTCACGCTGACTAATATTCTCTGGGTCCGGGAGTTTTCTGGTGGTCTGGTGTCCTGGACTTGGCACTCTTATCCCAACACCTGGCTGGGGAACTGAGACCCCACAAGCTGCACAGCCAAAAAAAGAAGAAAAGAAAACAAGCAGACAAGCAAAACCCAAGAAAAGTGATAAAAGCAAAACCAAACAGACAAACAGAAAAAAAGAAAATACAAACAAACAAAAAAACCCAAGAGAACAACCAAACAAACAAAAGAACCCAAAAACAAACAATAAAAAACTAACAAAAACAACAAAACAAAACAAAAACAGAAAGCAAACTAAAATAAGCAAAGATAACATAAAACAAACACACAAAGACGATTAAAAAAAAGAACAAAAAGAAAAACAAGAAAAAAACCAGAAAACCACAATAAAGTAAAAATAGAAAAGTAAAAAATATATTTAAAAATTAAATAAAATTAAAACAGAAAACAACAACAGAACAAAATGAAACAAACCAAAAAAGAGTGCTTGCTTTGGTAGCACATATACTAAAATTGGAATGATACAGAGAATATTAGCATGGCCCCTGTGCAAGGATGACATGCAAATTCATGAAGCATTCCATACTGTTTTGCTGTACAGTAGAAATTAAGACAACATTGTAAAGCAACTATACCCCAATAAAAATTAATTAAAAAATAGAAAAACAATCTTATAAATTTATTTATTTATTTATTTATTTATTTTTGGCTGTGTTGGGTCTTCATTTCTGTGCGAGGGCTTTCTTTAGTTGCAGCGAGTGGGGGCCACTCTTCATCGTGGTGCGCTGGCCTCTCACTATCGCGGCCTCTGTTGTTGCGGAGCACAGGCTCCAGACGCGCAGGCTCAGTAGTTGTGGCTCACGGGCCCTGTTGCTCCGTGGCATGTGGGATCTTCCCAGACCAGGGCTTGAACCCGTGTCCCCTGCATTGGCAGGCAGATTCTCAACCACTGTGCCATCAGGGAAGCCCAGAAAACAATCTTAATAATGATATTTTCCTGAGGCCTCTACTCTCAGTGTCCTTGACCCCACAGTGAGCCACAGCCAACCCCTGCCTCCCCAGGAGGCCCTCCAATACCTCTAGGTAGGTCTCTGGACCGGCTGTGGGCCCTGTGGGGGCAGCTCAGACTCTGACCTTGCCCATCTCCCACGTGTACTTGCCCCCAGAGTCCACAGCTGCTAAAGCTAGACTGGTCTCAGTTGTGGGAGCACATGTCCATTCAGATATTCCTCAGATGCAGGGTTTACCAAGCAGATCCCAGGGATTTAATCCAAAGCTTGTGCAGCTGCACAGAGAGAATTCCGTTCCTCTTCCTTAGTAGCACAGCCCCTGGGGCTCAGCTTTGGTTTTGGTCCCACCTCTGCATGTGGGCTACCGTTAGGTGTCTTTTCCCCGCCCAGGCGAGAGGTGGCGAAAACAACGGTGATTGAGGCACCCAGGCTGACTGGGGAACTTATTCACTCAGGCTGTGGAGGGATAAGGCAGCCACAACTGGGTCGTGTGAAGTGTCTGTGGTGACAGAGACTGGCAGGAAGTTGCAACAGACTGGGACACGCTCGCTCTGGTGGGAGTCCCTCCCAGGGCCCGTGGAGGCAGGGGCCGGGGGGGGGAAGGGAGTTGCAATGGCGGCTCCGCTCCTTGTGTGCCACTCAACAATGATACCTTGCTTCTATAGCAGCCCGGGTTTCTTCCAAAAACCTTCCCTGTTGTGGAGCTCCTTACTCCTGTCCCTGCAGGCTGTCTCTTCACAGACAATCGCTGTCCCCCCTGGGTCCACTCTCCAAACCCGAGTTTCCAGCACCCAGCCCCCTCCACACCAGGAGACACGTGACTCAGGCTGGGGTGCGCAGGGCTGTTACATGGACCATGCGCGCAGTTCTTACTTTGTCCTGCCTTCCACAGACCGGTTGCTGTGTTCACCTCCAATCCCCCAAAGGTCCCTTTCTGCCCCAGCTGATTTTCCTGCCATGAATGGGCTTTTCTGAGTGCAGGAACCTCTCCCCACCTTCATTTCCCTGCCAGGGATGCTGTCCCTTCTCGTTTCTTTTCTTTTGTTTTTTCTTTCTTTCATCCTACCCAGTTGTGTGGGGATTTTTAATTGCATTTTTAGGTGTCCGAGGTCTTCCGCTAGTGTTCAGCAGGTGCTCTGTGAGAACTGTTGCATTTGTAGAGGTATTCTTTTTTTTTTTTTTAGGGGAGTATTTATTGATATTTCCAGCAGCCATCATATCTCTCCAGTAAGATCTAATTTAAAAAAAAGTCTCAAGTTCCAAAAAATCAATCCACTCTCTACAATCAGATGTAAAACTATGACCAACAGAAAATACAACATCTGGGCTTCCCTGGTGGCGCAGTGGTTGAGAATCTGCCTGCTAATGCAGGGGACAGGGGTTCGAGCCCTGGTCTGGGAAGATCCCACATGCCGCGGAGCAACTAGGCCCATGAGCCACAACTACTGAGCCTGCGTGTCTGGAGCCTGTGCTCCTCAACAAGAGAGGCCGCAATAGTGAGAGGCCAGCGCACCGCGATGAAGAGTGGCCCCTGCTTGCCACAACTAGAGAAAACCCTCGCACAGAAACGAAGACCCAACACAGCCGAAAAATAAACAAGTAAATAAATTAATTAAATAAGTTTAGAAGACTTTAAAAAAAAAAAGAAAATACAACATAAACTTTTGTCATGTTAACAGAGTAAATGGTTTTACTAAAAGCTGCTGACATTTCTATCAGTAGTAGCCATAGGGAGGTTGTTGGTTGTGACCATAGTGTCCATACTGATGGGGGTAGTAAGGTTCTTGTCTGTGCTGCAGGTAATTGTTACCCCACGATCATCCGTGCCACTGACTGGATCGATTGTCACTTGGCCACCCCTGTCTGCTATCCCTACCTCTAAACTGTCTGTTATCTTGCAACCGATTGCCTCTATTTCTTTGGTTCCCACCACCTCTGCTATTCCATTCCTCAACAATTGGAGGGGACTCAGGAGGGCATTTCAGGTATTCCTGGTACTCTTTGTCATCTTCTGTGAATCTACTGGCAAACATCTCTTCAGAATTTGGAACAGCTTCAGAAGTGTCAGTCATTCTGAAATCCCCAGGGATTTGAAGCAGCTGTACTGTTTAATGTTTAGATTGTTTAGATCTCCGGCCCAGAACACCATCACAGGACCTCCAGACCCCTTCAGCTCTCCAAGGTAACAGGACCACACCTGTAGATGTATTCTTGATGTACTTGTGAGGAAGGGTGAATTCCGCATCCTCCTATTCTGCCATCTTGATTCCTCCCTCCTACAGTTTCTTCTTAACACAGAGACCAGAGGATCCTTTTAAAGTGTAAATCATATTATGTTAGTCTTTGGTGGCTTCTTACCTGACTCAGAGCTGAAGCCAAACTTACCAGGACTTAACCTGGCCCCATGTCCCTGGGGCCCTGGGCCTGGCCTCTCTGACCTCACCTTGTACCATCACCCACCCTTCCCACCCCGGGCTGGGCTGCTGCCTCACATGTTCAGCCTTCAGAGAGGCCCAGCCTTGCCCCTCTCCTGCTGATGCTCCCTCATCATGTCCTTCCCTGGCTTTATTCTTTTCCACAGCACCAGTGTCATTGGGCACCCTATGTATTTTATTGTTACTTTATTTGTTTGTCTCCCCCAACTAGAACATAAATTCCAGGATAGCAGGTACTGTATGAAGAATGGATTAGTAAAAATAAAAAAAAACAACAACAAAACAAAAACTAAAAGGAAAGAATGGATGAGTAAATGCTAACTTATTATTTCATTATGAGACAGGCCCACATTTATTTAGGGCTGAAGTTGATCACGACATAAAATGTCTCCATTCCCCTCCCTCCCCACTCCTCATGCACATACATAGCTTAAGGCTGCTTATGGATAACTTTGGAAGGTTCCAGTATAAGGGTTGGGAGTCATAGGCAGCACTGAATTAGGTGAAGCCGATGCTGAAAGTTCAGCCTCTCTGTACACCAGTGCCGAATTGAATCTTGGAGACAGAGTTTTGGGTGAAGTAGAAAAGGATAGCTTTATTGCTTTGCTGAGCAAAGGGGGACACAGCAGGCTCCTGTCTTGAAAAACTATGTGTCCCCACCTGGGAGGATTTGATGAGGAGTTTATAGCAATAGTTCAAGGGTGGGGTTGCTGACAAGATGAGGGTGTGTGCAGGGTCCCTTAATCTTGATGAACCTCTCTGGTCCCTTTAATCTTGCCTCAGGTGGTTTCTTGGCTGCTCCTCCCTTGATTAGCAACGGTTCGAATCTGCCCTTTGGAACTCAGGGAAGGTTATGGAGGCTGGAGTCTTGCTTACAAGAAACGGGGGACAGAAAATTCTCCACGCCCGGGAGCCCCACAGGGTCCTCCTCGGTTTCAAAGCCTGAATTTAGCCCCATAACATGGTCAGTGTTGGAGGAGGAGATTGTCACATTTCCTCTGCCTCGCAAAAGAAAAGTCAAAATGTGTAACTGATGGAGACACGGCAGAACTGTCAGCCATTTAACATGTGCAAAGTGGGACTTCCCTGGTGGTCCAGTGGCTGACTCCATGCTCCCAATGTAGGGGGCCCAGGTTTGATCCCTGGTCAGGGAACTATATCCCACATGCCACAGCTAAGAGTTCGCATGCCGCAACTAAAGATCCCACATGCTGCAACTAAAGAAACGATCCCCCATGCCCCAAAAAAGATCCCGCACGCGGTGACAAAAATCCCGCATGCCACAGCTAAGACCCAGCGCAGCCAAATAAATAAATAAATATTTTTAAAAAAATAACGTGTGTAAAGTAAGTTATAGACTCTTGTGCAGTGGCTTAAACTCTGTCACTTCTGTCAAGGCAAACACACACACACAGGTGAGTCACCCACCTCTGTGCTCTTGGAGTCCCAGTTCTTGAGAGTACTGAGCCTTAGCCTAAAAGAGAGGTTCAATTTCTGGAATCAAGGCAGGTAGGAGAGAGATTTGGGGATTTGCCTGTCTGCTGTCCTTGAAAAGCATCCTGTTTAGGTTTCCCACCCCCACACCTTCTCACACTCCCCTCCCCTCCCCATCCCGGAGCTTGACCTTTCCCAGTGGAACCATCCTTAGCGTCCATCTCCCGCCTTTTGCCCGTGGCTGTGCCTGACCCTCTGCAGCACTCCCAGCACGCCCGCTGGGCTGCACACAGTCCCCCAAGGAAGGTTCTGTGCCTGGGCATTTCTCTCTGCACCACAGGGTTCTGGAACGTCTTAGAATGGGTGAGCAATGATTGCTTCTGTTTGTGGAGGACTTGCTGCCCATCAGGTTCTGTGCTGCTGGGCTCCACGCTTAGTGTTTCTCAAACCTTTGCCACTTTCCATTTTTACCACAAACCTGAGAAATGGAAATTAGCCCTGTTTTATACATGAGGACATGAGGCTTAGAGAAGTTAGGAAACTTGCCCAGTGTCACTAATTAAATGGCAGAGCCGGGGTGAATCCAAAGGCAGCATTTTAAGTCATACTTTGAGACAAGTTTGCTCTTTTCTAACCTGGAAAATAACCAAGGGGCTGCTATCCTTGGGACAAGGAGCTGCTGGAAATAAATGTAGGCAAGTTTGTTAGCTTGATAGAACAAACAGCTCATTTTGGGAGGTGGTAATTTTAGGGAGGAATATTAGGTTTTGATACTATTTTATTCAGACTTAAATATTTTCAAAAATCTTCTTTGGCTGTACACTCGGCCACTCTGTAGTACTTTTGTAGGTTATGCCATTTATTACTGACAATACTTGTGACCGTTTTAAAAACAGACCAGATCACCCAGAGGTTCCTGCGAACTAAGTGGAAATGGTATCTTTGAGCCATGATGGGAGCAAGGATTATGCTGGGGTCAAATGGGAGGCAGCCATCCATTTATTTAACAGCCCGCATCTGAGAGTTTATGCTAAATGGGAATAACTGGGCTCAGGTCACACCACAAAAGGACTTCATTCTGACATCAGTAGGAGATGCTTACATGGAAAGCTGTTTATTTTGTTGTAAACATTCCAAATCTGCCTTTGGTGAGATTTTCTACAAAGTAAACTTAGGTTGTCACTGTTAATCTGGCCGTTATCAAGCCATGAACTTGAGATGGACAGCCTTAACCTCTAGGGTAGTCACTGCCCTGAGTGCCCAGCCGATGGGCTCTGTGCTGACCATCTTCCACCACCTGTTTCTGAGACTGTCCAGGAGCCTGAGGGTTCACTTTCTACTTGTAAATTGAGTCGCTTTCCTCCCCTCACTGCATGTTCTTAGGTGCCTGTGGTTACAGGCTCTCTCCCTCACCAGCCGTCTGGAGACTTTGGCCCATGTTTTAATCTAGTCCAATAACTCTGGATCCCTAGTTTGTCAGAGACCCGGCCTATCTGCACGTTGGTTTCTGCAGCTGTCCTGATGGTGGCCATCCCGTCTCAGCTTCCCAACACATCCACTTCCCAAGCCAACTTCATTCTTGGTTTGCTTTTTGCTGCTGTGTGTTGTTAGGAAATTGCTCTTGGAGGGGTTGGTGAACAGTCAAAAGTTTCCGGTTACAGTCACCAGGGTCACCCAGCATTGGGCGCATCCAACCTGGGACTCACTGCACTTGGCTCCTTTTGTACGGATTCCCCGTGTCACCATGCAGCTGCCTTTGTTGTGGGCCTGTCACTGACCCAACTTCTGGAAGGAGGCCCTGCTCTCCCTCCTCCCTCTTCACCTCACGCAAGACTCTTCCTCATTCTCCGGCCGTGACCTCCACCCCAACTGCTCCTGCTCAGGTGCCGGGAGCGAAACAGATACTCCTCTGCCCTTATCTGCTGTGCCCAGCTGCCACCTCACTGCCCGTGCCCCGGGGGAGGAGATTCGTGGCAAAGGACGTGAGGCTTGAGAGTGCTTTCCAAGAAGTGCGCGGGTTGATAAGAACCTGAGAGTATTAGTCAGAAAAACCTTAAAGCCTTGGTCGTTTCTGTCTGGGTACCAAAGGCAGGTGAGGCTGGGCTCTGTCTAAATAAACAGAGCTCATCTGTCCTGAAGTGACCGATTAGCCACATCCTATGAATTGCTGGGGAGCAAACAACAACTTGTCACCTTGGCCAAGCACAGGATTGTGAAACCCTCGCCCTTTGCGCTTCCTGGGGAGATCAGGCAGAAGAGCCACACGCCAAGAAGGTCCTCCCGAAACACAGTTGTCTTCACGTCCTCTATTTAAATCCCCTTGAGATGTCCTGGTCCACTTCACTTTCCTGCCAACTCCTCTCAAGGCTCCTGCGCCTCATTTTCAGGACTGTGTAATCTGATGTCTGGGGTATTTGTTCAAAATATTTAACAACCAATTCAACAGTATTGCAATATTTTAACAACTGGCAAGGCTGTGCAGGTGCACACCAGCTGAATACAAGCCCCTGCTGGTGTCTAAGTACTCATTAACACAGGCCTGCCGTTCCAGTCGGGCCTGTTTCTATTCTGAGTCAGGCCCTGGTGCCTCAGCTGCTTTGCTTCCCTCATTGAAGTGTGCTCTCCCCTCCCTGGTTAGCTCCAGTCCACTCCAGAGACTGATGAATTCAACCTGTCAATTAGTCCCAAGTACATTTTTGTTGATGAACTTGAACTCCCTGCCTCTTAGATACATATTTCCTTTCTCTTTCATTACTGGGCTCGAAGAAAGCATATAGTAAACAGAATGAAAGTGCAGAGTGAAATGGCAAATAGTCTTGGAGAAACCTCTCAAACTCAAGGTCACAAAGGCTTCCTGGAGGTGCAGTCCTGTGTGTACCGTTCTAGCTTGATAAACTCTGGGTAGCTCACGTGGCCTGTCTCATTAGAGCCCTCGCAAACCTTTATCCTGGAGAGTACCCAAGATGTATTCTAATGCAGGACACAGCATTCCTCTGCAGTTGCTTTGACATTGCAGCGTGGAGGTGGGAAACCTCAGCCCTTTCCTTCAACTTGAACTTCTAAGAGCAGTTGTTGGGGAAATTGGTTGAATGTATACAGCAAGTTGAATATTAAACACAGTGTCTTTGATGATTAAAGGCCCTGCTGACAAGTGGCTATAAGTTTAAAGTAAATGGTGGTTTGATGCTCCTTATTCTTCTTTTGGAATCTGTCAACATCCCAATCTTCAAAGGCCATTTTATAACCTGTGTATTTAGGCATTTCATCTAAGGAATTTATTTTTTAAGAGTAGATAGGTATGTCTTTTTCCTTTCTGCTATTCATGTGGTATCCATTTGTAATTCTTGAAAATTTTATTTCCATAAGAAATTATAAGCTCTTAAATTCAAAATCTCAAAATAGAATTTACATAATAACTGTAGAATTTTGGATGTGGTGTTGTCATTTTAAACAGGAGTCAGGGTATATTTCAGACATGGAAGTAATGTTAAAGACATTTTCTTTATAGCTGCATTAAATAGTACCCAACCTAGTAGCTAATGACACAGCCTCCTCTAAACTGGACCTAAGATACGGTCAGGAAGGGAAAGAAGGAGACTGATGAGCCAATTCTCTGAGATATCATAGAACAAAATCTGAAACTTCCTATCACATATCAAGTTGATGGGTTTTATTCGGGAAGTTTGAGTATTCTTCATGGCAATGCATCTCTGCATTTTGTTACCACTTCCTGGATTGAGTTATGCAGATTCAGCCAACTAGGCTTAATTTTCAGGTTCTAAACGGGTTTTGAACTCTTTTCTTGCCACTGTTGGAAGGCAGCAATGTGTCCTAATTGTGTGGCCCAAAGAGTGAAGGGTAAACCCTAAATGTACATGATTACGGCCCACAGAGTTAGAGAATGGTACAGCTTCTGGGCCAGTGTGCCCAAACTGTGCTCCAGGCAGCTCTTTGAGAGCTACAGGTCAGGACTGGGAGACAGTAGTGAGCCCTGGACTCTCCACTCTTGCTCATCCGTATTAGCTTATTTACACTGTGGGCTTCCAGATAATCATTCATTGGAAGAAAGGATGTCAGGGCCAAAAAAAAGGTTTGAAAACCACCAAGGTCTCCTAGTTGTCTCATTTTCTACAAGGGGAAGTTGAACCCCAGGATATTGAAGAAAGTCACCCAAAGTCACATAGTGACCTGGCAACTCCTATTTCCTTGGAGACCCTCTTTACAGACTACTTCTAACTGTGACTTTTCTATCCCTTAAAAAATATATATATATACATATATATATATATGTATATATATATACATACATACATATAGTTCTGTATTTTAGCCTGCTAAATTGTAGACAATGTTAAATAGTCAGTAGAGGTGATAACAGTTTGAGTAGGCTCACTGGCTTCAGTAGTTGTGGCTCATGGGTTCTAGAGTACAGGCTCAGTAGTTGTGGCACATGGGCATAGTTGCTCTGAGGCATGTGGGATCTTCCCGGACCAGGGATCAAACCCTTGTCCCCTGCATTGGCAGGCGGATTCTTAACCACTGTGCCACCAGGGAAGCCCGAGTAGAATTATTTTTAAGGCTCAGGAATGTTATTTGTGATCTGTGCCATCTCTCATCATCCTTAGTTTTGAGTGTCAAGGACACTTGCTGTGGGAGAAGAGGCTTGTTTACTTCTGTGCACTCTGCCTGCAGTTACAGTTTTTAAAGACAGGCTGTGTTCCTGTCGAGAGCTGCACCAACAGGCATTTACTCTTCAGTCCAGGCGTACAGCGGTGGCCCCGTGGCCTGACCATATAGCTCTCTTCAGGGGCTTCTCCAAGTGAACATTCATTCCTGACTCGTCACTCAGCTGTGTCTTCTTACAATATGAGGAAACAACTCGTTGGAAACAGTCAAACATACACCATCACTAGTCGCATTCATTGTCATATATTGGTAGGACAAAGAAGATCATATACAATTAAGGGGAGACGGAATTCCTTGGCAGTCCAGTGGTTAGGACTTGGTGCTTTCACTGCCGGAGCCCTAGTTCGATCCCTGGTCAGGGAACTAAGATCCCGCAAGCCGCACAGCACAGCCAAATAAAAAAAACAAAAAAAATTAAGGGGAGACAGGAAGATCAGTAGTTTATCATTTATTGTACACTTGCATTCCAGGCACTGTGCTATGCGTTTTACATGCATTGTTCCTTCTGATTCTCACAACCACCCCAAGAAGTAAATAATGTTATGATCTCCATGTTACCCATGAGGAAATGGAGCCATAGAAAGGTTAACATGTAACATATTAATATTTTACCCCGCAAACTGTGGAAAACTGAGACTCAAATCTGGGTTACATTGACTTCAAGGCAGAACTTTAAAGAAATGCAAACATCAAGGTATGAGTAAGTACTAAGTAATAAATATTGTCTTAAATATTTGCAGTTACCTCTTCTGGAAAGTCCTTTTGAGCCTCTTTCTGCTAACTCTGAATATCTTCACACCAGTCTCAGCACCGTCTCGGGCCACCAGGACTCTGGTTCATTGACCAGCACTGTGTCCGCTGCCCACTGAGCTCCCCTTTCAGCCTCTCATCTTCCCATCACTGAAGAAGCTCTACCTACCTGTAGACCTATCGGAAAGAAGGCATTGCCTTTTCAGATAAATTTCTCACACCAGGCAGGTTCCAACTTCTTATGTTAAAACTGAAGGAAGAAAATGAAGTCATGGTTTTTTAACTTTGCTGGAATGGATGGAACTCTCAATAACTCTTTCTGTCCAGAAAAGATTTTCTCATCTGGACCCGGAACTCTTCTTATTCTTGGCTCTTTGCCCTTTGAAGCTGTAAATCATGCTCTTTGTTTGCTGAGTGGCTGCTGTTTCCCAACCCGCCAGCTCCCTGGAGTTTTTGATGGAGCTAGGTCTTGCTAACATGCTCAAAGTTACAAAAACCCATCTTACTGGCACATAACTTGCAAGGATAAGTGTTTTTTAATTCATTCCTGGGAGCCTGGTGCTTCCCTGTGTGGGTTCTTGTTTTGCTCTCTGCCTGGTCTAAGAACAGTGCCTGTTGCAGACATTGTCCAGACCTGAACCCTGGCCTGTAGAATAAGGGTACAGTGCCTGTCACATAGTAGGTGCTCAGCGGAGGGTGGTTGAATAAATGAACAACACACTTAAGTGAAATTTGACAAGATTTTAACTTCATTTCTTTTTTTTTTTTTAATTTTTATTTATTTATTTATTTTTAATTTATGGCTATGTTGGGTCTTCGTTTCTGTGCGAGGGCTTTCACTAGTTGTGGCAAGTGGGGGTCACTCTTCATCGCTGTGCGCGGGCCTCTCACTATCGCGGCCTCTCTTGTTGCGGAGCACAGGCTCCAGACGCGCAGGCTCAGTAATTATGGCTCACGGGCCCAGCCGCTCCGCGGCATGTGGGATCCTCCCAGACCAGGGCTCGAACCCGTGTTCCCTGCATTAGCAGGCAGACTCTCAACCACTGCGCCACCAGGGAAGCCCAACTTCATTTCTTTACAATGTATTCAGTAATTGTTATGTCCAGAATTTTCTTTTACAAAGAACTTTTTGGAAAATTTGGGGCATGTTAAGCACAGTATAGATAAAAAGATGAGGACGTTATCCATGGACCAGTGGCATTTTAGAAGTAAAGTATAAGGGGAGAATGGGTTAAAATAATATCCCGTGGTTTTAGCCAGTAATACTTAAGCAGCTACTCTGGGTCTGGAGCCTGGACACCTGCTTGGCAGGCTCTTGCTATGGGGCAGAGTTGGAGTCTGCTGCCCTCTTGTGGCCACTTTTTTCATGTTCCTGAGCCTTACAGAGAAAAAGAATTTAAATGTACCATATGTGTTAAGCCTTTGTAATTCATTCTTTGCAGAGTTTTTTTCATCTTAAAACTTAAAGTTGTTAGAGATTATTTTACTCAAAGTCTGAGAAGCTAACTTATTAATTAGGCCTAGTTATTGCACATGTTGTTATATAATTTGAGGACACCTTTTCACATATCTTGCTTGATTGATTACAGGGTGGAATACAGATATAAAAAATGCTATCTGATTTTTTTTTTGCACATTTGCCAAGTATATGTTATGTTTTCTTCTGAAAAGATAAGATCAAAGGATTTAAATATGCCTTATTTGATGAAATTATAGGAGCATTAAAAGGTAAGAGATTTTAAAAATCTTTTGTAATCTGACAAAATAGTGTAGACCTATTTCTCCCTGCTTTTCTCTGCTAAGTACAACTATAGTCCTGGAAACGCAAGTGGCATCCAAAGTAGACCATTTGCAGTGGTAAGAAGAAGATGAATTGGTTTGGGGGCCCCAGGACTGAAGGAACAGCATAGAGAAGGTGGCCAGGACCAGTGTACCCTGACCTACATCTAGCAACAAGAAGGGGTCACATAGGCTCCTCTCGCCCCATGATTGACTGGTTGTCTATCCAACATCATCAGGAGAACCCAGCACCCAGCAAGGGGGAGCCTATAGGAGACCCGTAGCAATAAGTGACCAGGGGAAGCACTCTCCTCCACTGGGCCCGAGATGCCCCTCCCCTACTAAGCCAGACCTAGGCATCCAGGAGGCACAAACAGGGGGATTCTGCCAGCACTGCAAGTGACCCAGCCTGGGAAGTCCCTTTATCTTCATGGGCCTGAGACTCCCCTCCTTTACCCACATTCACTCAGGCAGATGGGGAGCAGCAAAGAGGGGGGCACTGTAAAGGGGAACCCCACCTCAACAAGCAGCCCTGCCTGGGAAGCCTGCCCAGGGGCCTGAGATCTCCCCCTGCCAAGAAACACCTATAGGCCAGGCCAGGCCCTCAGACAATACCAGCAGGGACCTGTGGGGGCCTCAGCAGCACCAGCCAAACCACAATGAACAGCAGAGTCTCTGAAAATTAGACCGCAGCCCATGAAAGCAGGCCAGAACCTGAGTGCTGAACCTAAAGAGAATGGCTGCCTGCTAAAATGAAGGATTTAAATAGGACCAAGATTCCCTAAAAAGAATAGTCTCTAAACATAGTGGACAAATGTTCAGGATACAACCCCAAATCTCCTGTCAAACCAAGAGCTGAAAAGTCACAACTTGAATGAAGAAGCAGTCACAGACACCAACAGTGAGATGAATCACACTGATTTGGAATTAAATGACAAGGGTTTTAAAGCAACCAACATAAAAATGCTTGACAATCAATTACAAATTCTCTGGAAATAAATGAAAAATAGAAAATCTCAGCAAAGAATTAGAAAAGGAGCAAATGTAAATAGTAGAATGAAAAATACAACAGCCAAAAAACTGATGAATTGAACCTCATCAAAATTAAAACCTTTTGCTCTCTGAAGGCCCACATGATGAAGATGAAAAGATAAGATACACACTGGGAGAAGTATTTGCAAATCTGATCTCGGACAAAGGACCAGTATCTCTAGAGTATGTAGAAACCTCTCAAAACTCAACAGAAAAAAATAATCCAATTAGAAAATGGGCAAAAGACACAAAGAGACATTTCTCTGAAGGGGATATCCAGATGGCAAATAAGCACGTGAAAATGTGTTCAGCATCATTAGCCACAGGGAGCTACAAACTAAAACCATAATGATACCTATCAGAATGCTAAGATAAAAAATAATGACAGCACCAAATGCTGGTGAGGAGGTAGAGAAACTGGATCATTCATACATTGCTGGTGGGAATGTAAAATGGTTCAGCCACTCTGGAAAATGGTTTGGCAGGTTCTTATATAAAACTAAACAGGCAATTACCACATGATCCAGTAATTGCACTCTTGGACATTTAATCTGAGAGAATTGAAAACTTAGATTTGTGCAAAAACCTGTACATGAATGTTCATAGCAGGTTTATTCATAATAGCTAAAAACTTGAACTGCCCAGTTATCCTTCAATAGGAGAATTGTTAAATTGTGGTGCATTTATACCATGAAACACTGCTCTGCAGTAAAGAGGAATGAACTAGCCATACACACAATAGCTTGGGTGAATTTCCAGGGAATTAGGCTGCATGGGAAAAAACAGCTAATTCCCAGAGGCTACATACTGTATTCCATTTATATAATATTTTTGAAATGACAGTATTTTTAGAAATTTCAGAACAGATTAGTGGACACCAGGGATTGGGGTGGGCAGAAGGGTGTGGGCCTGGTTATAAAGGGCAACATGAGGGATCCTTGTGGTGAGGGAAATATTCTGTATCTTGATGGTGATTGTGGATGTGTGAATCTACACATGTGATAAAATCGTATAGATACACATAAATGATTTTAAGTAAAACTGAGAAATATAAATAAGATGGTTGGATTTATCAATGTCAATATACAGTTTGAAGTACAATACATTAGGAGAAAGTGGGTAGATGTTCACAGGATCTATCTGCATTATTTCTCAGGCTTTTCAATAAAACTTCCTGTGAAAAAATCTGTTGGACATCTCAAGAAATACTGGTCCTTTTTCTTTTAAAATGCTTGTCAGATCACCTTTTCCTTGTTGTGCCTTATATTTCTCTGAAACAACTTTTAAAATCATTATACAAATAAACAGTTGCCTATCTTTGATCATTTTCACTGTTTCTAATGTTCTGCTATTATAAAGGGCTGTGTTCAACATCCTTATGGTTAAACCCTTGTATATACCTTAAATTGTTCTTCAAGCTATGTTCCTATAAGAAAAATTGCTGTAATACAATAAATTTTTTAATACGCATTGCTTGTTTGTTCTCCAGAACGAAAGGGATAAAAATCACTTTTTTCCAAAAAAAAAAAAAGAAAATGGAGGCAATTCACAGAAGAAAAAAAACCCAAATGACCAACAAACATATAAATCAGCCTCACTAGTAATCAAGGAAATTGCAAAATAAAACAACAATGAGATACCATTTTACATTTACCACCTAAGCAGAAGTTAAAATCTGACAATACAGCTGTTGATGGAGATGTAGAGGAATGAAATTCCTCTATGGTTGGTAGAGTCAGTTGGTATAAGCCCTTGGAGAGCAAAGTGAAGATGCTCATAGTCTTTGCCCCACCTATTCAGTTTACTCTTCTCAGTAAATATCCAAGAGAGAAATCTTAGCAACTGTGCTCCTACATTTATAGCAATATTTATTGCAACATTGTTTAAAACAGAAGGAAAAAATGGACACAAAGTAATGTCCACCAGAGGAGAATGGGTAAACAAATTAAGGTAAATGTATAACAGAATATGATGTAGCAGTTAAGATGAATGAACAAGAGTTACCTGTATCATTATTACCCACAGTGTCAACTTATATAAATCATTAATAGTGAGCAAAAAAAAGCAAGTTGCAGAAGGATACATAGAGTTTGATATCACTTATATACGGTGCTTTGGGGGCCAAAAAAATCACTTTTTTCAAGACTTATCAACACTAGTATTATAATTTTAAAATACTTTGATAATTCTATTATAGGCAAAAAATGATTTCTTGTTTTAATTTGCTTTTCTCTGATTGTGTTTTCTTGGACATGTTTTTTCTTCTATGAATCGCCTGTTTTCTATTAGAATTTTCATCTTTTCTTACTAATTTGTGAAAGTTCTCTATACATTGGGAATGCAGTTATTTTTTTCCAGTTTTGCCTTTTAATTTTAATGTATTGATTATTAATTATATGTATTGATTAAAGTTTGTTTTCTTTAAAGTGACCAAAGTAATATGTACTTTTTTAAAAAAAATTAAAATACTGAAGACCAAAAGGAAGTAGAAATGGGACATTCTCTATTCTCACTCTCCCCTTTCTACGTCCTAGTGGTAACCAGTAGTGTTGCGTGTATTTGGTTTTTGGTAGTGTACCCATAAATATGTCTCAGTGTGGGTAAATCTGTGCATGTGAACTATGTATTTTAGTACAGTTGTTTATGCACAATTTTTACCCAAAATATCTCTAACAAAAACATATTGTTCTACATCTTGTCTTTTAAAATACCACATTCTATAACGGCCATTATTAAATGTTAATACTTCAGTCCTTTTAATGTCTGCATAGTATTGTGGAGTGCAAATATCCTATAATATTTTAACTATCTCCCTATTAATGGCCATTAGTTCATCTCCAAGTTCTGATAATTACAAATAAATACATTGTTTTATTGATGTGAGAGATTTTAGGTTCTTATGTAGTTAGTTTTATCAATCAGTGCTTCTACTTTGGTGTAATATTTAGAAAATCATTCTCACTCCCAAGATTATAGAAATAGATACCTCCTGGTATTATTATTATTATTATTATTATTATTATTATTATTATTATTATTATTTGACTGTGCTACATGGCACGCAGGATCTTAGTTCCTCGACCAGGGATCGAACCTGTGCCCCCTGCAGTGGAAGCGTGGAGTCTTAACCACTGGACCTCCAGGGAAGTCCCTCCTGGAATTTTTAAGGTTTAGTTTTTTTTGGACTTTGAAATCTTTATTTTGGTGAAAGGTGTGGGACAAGGTGATAGCTTTATTATTCCAAATGGGAACCAGTTGTCTTAATGCTATTTATGTACTTGTATCCTTTTCCCTCTGGTTTTAAATGGTGTCCTGACTTTAAAAAAAAAAAAAACTGTATTCTTTATTTTTGGTTTGAGAGCCAGAGTAGTTTGGGTTTGACCTTGATTCTATACCTACTAGCTTTCTGACCTTGGGCAAGTTGCTGTACTTTGCTTTGCTCAGTTTCCTCATTGGTAGATTGAGAATGCCTGTTTCCTAGGTTGTCCGGAGAATTGAGTGAGGCACCTGGAGCTTAGCACGCTGAGTGGCAGCCATTACAGCTGCTGCTGTTAGAACTAGCACCGCCACTCGGGATGTTTCTGGACTCCCATGTCTTCGTTACTGAATTCCTTTCAGGAGGAGACCAAGCCTTGTCCTCCTTTATGTTGCTCAGTACTGGGCAAAAAAAAGGGATTTGTACTGGACAGAGCCCTTACAGAGAAGTTATTAACACTGACCCAAAGTATCTGTAGAATTACTTCCTAGCATTTGCTATTAATATATATGTTTTCTACTCACTTTGGATATATATATATTTTTTTTAATTTATTTATTTATTTATTTATTTTTAATATTTTTATTTATTCATTTATTTATTTATTTACTTATGGCTGTGTTGGGTCTTCATTTCTGTGCCAGGGCTTTCTCTGGTTGTGGCAAGCGGGGGCCACTCTTCATCGCGGTGCGCGGGCCTCTCACTATCGCAGCCTCTCTTGTCGCGGAGCATGGGCTCCAGACGCGCAGGCTCAGTAATTGTAGCTCACGGGCCTAGTTGCTCCGTGGCATGTGGGATCTTCCCAGACCAGGGCTCGAACCCGTGTCCCCTGCATTGGCAGGCAGATTCTCAACCACTGCGCCACCAGGGAAGCCCCTAATTTATTTATTTTTATTTTCGGCTGCGTTGGGTCTTTGTTGTTGCGTGGGCTTTCTCGAGCTGCGGTGAGCGGGGGCTACTCTTTGTTGTGGTGCACGGGCTTTTTATTGTGGTGGCTTCTCTTGTTGCAGAGCATGGGCTCTAGAGCGCAGGCTCAGTAGCTGCGGCGTACGGGCTTAGTTGCTCCGCGGCATGTGGGATCTTCCCAGACCAGGGCTCGAACCTGTGTCCCTTAGCATTGGCAGGAGGATTCTTAACCACTGCGCCACCAGGGAAGCCCACTAACTTTGGATATATTTTTAGGCAAATCATCTAATCCTATTCTCATATAAACTCTTCATTTCAAATGTTGTGTTTGTCAACAGATGCCTTCTCATTTGCAAAGTGCTTTGATCAGTATTTGCAGATGCTCCTAAGTAGTCTTTACAAATAATCTTATGATGAAGGCTCTCAATTAATTTGAGGTGGCTTTAAGCATAGCTGGGTCTGTGAGAATGTATTACATGGCATGTTTTTTACAGGTCTAACTAGTCAAATGAAACAGTTTTTTAGATTGTTGTCTTTATGTCAAGCTCCATGCTATAGATTGAGGTTGATATAAAATAGTCAGAATACATGATTCCTGTACACAAGGAGTTGATGGTCTAGTTGGGAAAATAAGATATGCAAAATCTTAAATAAAACTTAAAATAAGAGGGGACAAAATCAGGCAGTGTAACTTTCAAGGCTACACAGAACAAATAAAATGAACAAATTCATTCATAAAAAGAGTAGTTGGGACTTCCCTGGTGGAGCAGTGGTTAAGAATCCGCCTGCCAGTGCAGGGGACACGGGTTCGAGCCCTGGTCTGGGAAGATCCCATGTTCCACGGAGCAGCTAAGCCCGTGTGCCACAACTACTGAGCCTGCACTCTAGAGCCCGCAAGCCACAACTACTGAGCCCGTGTGCCCCAACTACTGAAGCCCACGCGCCTAGAGCCTGTGCTGTGCAAAAAGAGAAGCCACCGTAATGAGAAGCCCACGCACTGCAACCAAGAGTAGCCCCTGCTCGCCGCAACTAGAGAAGGCCTGCGCACAGCAACGAAGACCCAATGCAGTCAAAAATAAAATAAATAAATAAATTTTAAAAAAGAAAAGAGCAGTTATCTTCTTATTTTTCCATGTCAGAATCCTCTATGAAAAGATTAGCTGTTGAATCTATTACATTCTGGTGACACTAAAAAATATTACTCAGGGGTTAGAAATTAGCATCTTATTTTACATTTATGGCAGAAGAGCAGTAATACCAAATTTAATCAAATCTTAGAGGAAACTTTTTTATAACTTTATTACGAGACCTCAGTTTTCTTATTGTGAGTGTTCTCAAAATTACCTGTAGAGTTTTAAATTATTTTTTTTTAAATTGCCTAGTTGGCTATAGTTATTTTTAATATATTATTAATAAAAATATAGAGAGAAATAGTCATAATAAGGAATCGGTAATTGCTCAGTTATGATTTAAAGTGGTCCCAGCTGAGTTTTTCCTTTTATGGTACATCTCAGATACCCTAGAGTTTCCTACTGCTTTACCTCTGCCTATAAACTCTCAGCTAATTTCCTAAATTTGAATTTGAGTTACTTTGTGAAGATGAGAAGATTATTGATCTTTGTGGCCAAGTCCATGGCTAATCATGATTTCTTCCTTCAAAGAATGGGTGATCAAAATGTGCTGTCTCTCAAACTTGGAGCTCATGGATGTGGATTATGTGATAACTCGCTGCAACTACCCCAAGATAATAGCAGCCTGAAAAAATATAGAAATTGGCAGGATTCAGAAATTGGGAAAAACAAAGTTGGAATTGGCTATATAATGCTATAAATGAGAATTTTTTATACATTCAAGTGAATTTTGTGGGGTCAGTATGAACTAATAATATCAGATAATCATACTTATTCTATACAGTGAACTCAGTTGTCTTACATTATTTCCACACATTCACGTTACTGTCTATTTAATGCTTTTTATTCATCCAGTAAGCACTGAATAAGTGCATGCTCTGTTTTGAATACTGTGTCTTGTATTGAATATCCAGGAGCTTTACAGAATGGTAGAAAGTAAATGTCTTTCCTACTGCTAGATTGTGGCCACAACCCTTGCCACTACCTGAAGCTGTTTAAGTCCTTCCAAATAGACTCTTCCTACTTGTGATCTGTCTCTAGATTTCATCTAGTGAGGAGGTGACATGATGTGTACCCATGTGGTAGACACTCAGTGAACAGTTGCAGGGTGAGTTAGAACATGGGAGGTGAGTTGAAAGATACTTGGTATCTCCCAGTATTAGACTACAAACTTACATATAACTTTTCAAATATTAACCTTCAACAGGCAGGAGAAGTTGAAGTTGTTTGCAACCAGCCCGGAACCTAAAAAGGATTATCGAGTGTCTTTCAGCATATTAAGACCTGGGAAGAAAAACAAAAACAGAGCTCTGGATTCTGAGTTTTGCTCAAAGTAGTGACAGGAAGCTTTCTTTCATCTAACAGTATATGATGCAATTTAAAAATTTTTTAAACTACCCTCTTGATAAAAGAAGGAAGCAGGAAGGGTGTTAGGGAAGGGGGAGGGTGGAGGAAGAGACAAGTATGTTTATCTTCCAAGACTGTTTCAAGGATTAAGGATAATGTATGTAAAGTACCCAGGACAGTGTTCACTCATGCTAGACACACTATTAATAATATCTGCCATGATGATGGTCATGTAAAATTGTACATTCCAGGGAATAGTATTCGAAGACATGTCTACATTTGTTTAGCAGGTCACCTTCTACTTTGCCACTCATTCACATTCAATCACTTGATTTCACTGACATCTCTGAGATAGTCGGGAATTTCACACTCCTGGCCATGCAATCCTAGACCCTGCCATTGTCACAGGCTTCTCCACTCACTATTTCCTGGGCCACTCCTTGAACATTATGCCTGTCTCACATGTATATGTGACCCGTCTGGTCTCTGTCACTAACAACAGTTGGATCTGAGGTCATGTTTTGATTATGTTGCTGCCCAGCTCCTCCCAAACTTAGTGGTTTGAAACACCATTTTATTATCTCTCACAATTTTGTGGGTTGACTTGATTCAGATGGATGGTTCTTTTCTTTTTTAAAAAAGATTTATTTATCATTTATTTATTTTTATTTTTGACTGGGTCGGGTCTTAGTTGTGGCACGCAGGATCTTTGTTGAGGCATGCAGGATCTTTCGTTGCAGTGCATAGGCTTTTCACTGCAGCATGCGGGGTTCTCTTTAGTTGTGGCGTGCAGGCTCTAGGGCACATGGGCTCTGTGGTTGTGGTGCGTGGGCTTAGTTGCCCCGCAGCATGTGAGATCTTACTTCCCTGACCAGGGATCGAACCCACGTCCCCTGCATTGTAAGGCAGATTCTTTACCGCTGGACCACCAGGGAAGTCCCAGGTGGATGGTTCTTATGCTCCAAGTAATGTTGGCTGAGGCTGCAGTCACCTGGAGCTTGAATGGTCTGGAATATTCAAGATTGCTCATCCATATCACTGACAGCTGATGATGGCCATCAGCTGGGAGCTCAGGTAGGCTGTCAGCTGCAGCACCTGCATGTGGCCTTTCCATGCCCAGGTGGCCCGGGCTTCTCACAACATGGCGGCTGAGTTCCTACAGGGAAAATCCCAAGAGTGAGCATTCCAAGAGAAGAAAATCAGAAACTCCCAGTCCTCTCAAGAGCCTGGCTCACTTCTGTTGTATCTACTGGTCAAAGCAGTCACAGCAGCTCAAACTCAAGGGGGGGGAAGGAATCGACTCCACTCTTGATTCAGGAATGGCATACAGAGCGGGGAAGGAGTTGATGACTGGCCATCTTACAACATAGTAAACCTCACTTTCCTTTAAATTTGCCTTGAGTCTAAGTCTTTTAAAAGGACACTCACAGGCTCAAGGTTCATGTCCCAGAAGTAATTCTGGAAAAGGTGGTGAGACATCATTGGCCTAAACATCAGAACCTGGACTGATTTGTTTTGGGTCCGGTTGTGTCAGTACATAAACATGGTACTATCTAATCTCTTATGAAAGAAAATTGTTATCCAGTCTGTAGGAGAAGGTTTAAGTCTATTTGTGACCATAGCTAGGGCAGAAGTTCTCAACTGAAGGTGACTGTCCCTCAGGGAATATTTGGCGATGCCTAAAGGCATTTTTGGTTGTCTAAATGGGTTGGGGGCAGTGCCATTGGAATCTAGTGGGTAGAGGCCAGAGGTGATGCTAAATATCCTGCAGTGCACAGGACGGCCCTTCCCCCGCAACAAAGAATTTTCCAGCCCCAAATGTCAATAGTTCAGAGGTTGAGAAACCCTGAGCTAGAGCAAAGATTCTTCCCATGCTGTCTTGTAAATTCATACAGAGCACATTGCTTTTTATACTCCAAGACATCTATTGTGCCTTTCATTTTATAGATTAAAAAAATCTTTTATCTGTATATTTCCGATTCAAATTGTGAGATTTATCTAAGGGCTCTTAAAGCTGCAACTTCTATTTACTTTTCTTTAAAAATTTATTTATTTTATTTATTTATTTTTGGCTGCATTGGGTCGTAGTTGCTGCACACGGGCTTTTCTCTAGTTGCAGCGAGCGGGGGCTACTCTTCGTTGCGGTGCACGGGCTTCTGATTGCTGTGGCTTCTCTTGTTGCGGAGCACGGGCTCTAGGCACTCGGGCTTCAGTAGTTGTGGCTCGTGGGCTCTAGGGCACAGGATCAGTAGTTGTGGCACACGGGCTTAGTTGCTCCACGGCATGTGGGACCTTCCCGGACCAGGGCTCAAACCCATGTCCCCTGCATTGGCAGGCGGATTCTTAACCACTGTGCCACCAGGGAAGCCCTTCTATTTACTTTTGTGTTGAAATCATTTATATACAGAGATTGGATCGAGATGGCTGGTAGGGTTTTCACATGTTCTACCCTCTTCCTCCCACTTCAAAATCTAAGAAATAATAAGAAAAAATTATTTCTGTGACTATATCTATATATGACTCTATGTATCTCTGTCTCTTTCTTGGAAAATAAGGGGTGATCAGAAACTATGGACCAGAAACTTTGAGCCTTACTGAAAGGCTTTGTCAGTCAGTTATGCTGTGATAACAAACAATCCCCAAATCTAAGTGATTTTAAACTCTATAGTTTGTTACTCATGTTGCACGTTCATTTTGGGCAGTTAGGATGGCTCGTCACCCCAAGACCTAGCCACCATCTCACATGCTGCCATTGTCATGTAGAGGGAAATAAAAGAACTCCAGAGAGCCTCTTATTGGCAGTTAAATGATCCCTCCTGGAAGTGGCAAGCATCAGGAATTCTACTCACAGCTCATTGCCCAAAACTAATGATGTGGCCCCATTTCCACAAAGAAGCCAGGAAGTGCAATCCTGTCAGTGGCCTGGAGAGGGGAGAATTAGACATATTTGGCATATAGCTTTACTGATCCCTAAAAGGCCAAGGTAGAGGGGATCTAACGGAAGGAAGAAGCCACAGCTCAGAGTATGCACAGGGAGGAACTGCAGAGGTGGAGTGGCTCCTAAAGACACTGGGAGGAGGAGGGAACCTGTACCAAAAATAGAGCAATTTTTTAGAGTCCTGTAATAGGAATAGCCTGGGAGATTGATAGCCACCAATACCCTAGAGCTGGGAGAAGTAGGGGTGTTCTATTTTAAAATTTAGATTTCTTTTTTTTTTTTTTGGCCGTACCATGTGGCATGTGGGATCTTAGTTCCCAGACCAGGGATCGAACCCAGGCCCCCTGTGTTGGAAGGGCAGAGTCTTAACCACTGGACCACCAGGGAAGTCCCTAGAAATTTTTTAATGTTTAAAAAATATTTAGTGTGCTATGGAAATGACAAAAATTCTCCTTCTTTAAAGTCCTGTGTTCAAAGTCAGTGTGCCTAGTACAGTGCCTGGTAGATAGTATGTGCTCAATAAATACTAATTGATTGAATGATGGCTCTAAACTTACCATAGGAAAAAAGCAAGCATTGTTGTTATTATTTATCATCATCATCATCATCCTGTTGTCTCAGAGATAAATTTGGTTTTGGAAACAAGTCAGTGTCTTGAACCCTTGTGAGGTCACTTTAAGGAATTTCTCCTGCCCAGCAAGCTGGCAGGATCCAAATAAAGGGCACTGAAGCCTGGGGTTTTAGATCCTGAGTTCCCTTTTTTTCTAGCTGAGTCCTCATTTTTCCTTGCAACTTTCTTGACCCACCCACCATGCCTGCTCTTCTCACCCTCTCAGCTTTGAGAAAGGATGTCCCTGGTCCTCCAGGCCCAGCCTTCCTGTTGGTGACCTCTGTCTGCATTGGGTCTCTGGAGACACTGGAGGTTGGGAGTGGGTTCTGGTCAGACTGCCTGGGTCCAACTCTGCCACGTACTCACTCCATGGCTTTGGTCAAGTTACTTCATCTTTCTGGGCCTCATTTTCCTCATTTACAAAATCTGAATAATACTAGTATATATGTCATAAGGCACTGTGGTATTAAATGAGGTGATGCTTAGAAAGTTCTTAGAATGGTGCCCAGCACTTTGTTAGTACCTACGATTATGATCATGGCTGTCTACACCACCTCCCCTCCAAGCTCCATCTGCATCTAGCTCCCGGGACTTCTCCCTGGAGCTCCGCTGACCTGGATGGTGTCTCTTTGACATTAGTTTGTTTTGTTTTGAATTAATTTTCCAATACTCCAGAGTCCCAGGTTATCATTTTTAACACTGCCTTAGTCTCAGATATTTCTAGCTTTTAACCCACACAGCTTCAAAAGTCATTTAGTGGTTCTGTGCCCCGGTTTCCTTCTCTGTGAAATAGGAACAAGGCCTTTTTCTCCCCAATTCCCAGGGATTTTGGTGTTCTTTCTTCTTTGTTTTTCTTCCTTGGCTCTGTCTTTATTTTATGCCATCTTGTGATTTTGTGTGTCCGTAAAGCCACCTTCAGTCCTCGATGGGAAAAGGTAGGGGTATCAGTAAGTAAAGAACCACATAAATAAAATAAAGAGTAGTTATGAAAGCACTGAAAGAAGTTCAAAGCACCACACATATGAGACATTTTTAGCCAGTGAGTGTTATCAATGGCAGAGGTTGGAAAATCCACTTTGCCATTTTGTCTGTTAGTTTAGAAATGTTCAAATCATTGTAGACTTCATGCAATATCTACAGAAGATAAAATATTAGAAAAACGTGGATGAGATAAACTTTCTTTGGTCCTTTGAAGATAGAAGTTCTGAAATAGTTAAGTAGCAGAGCTAAGAATATACTTTTTTTTTTAGAATATACTTTTAAGACATGTGGCTGGAAGTTCTTAAAAAGAAGAATTAACATAGAGATTATAATACATCTCTCACCCTCAGGAAGTGCTCACTGCAAAGGTCACACAAAAGAATGATTACAAAGGGAGTATAAAGTCACTTATAAATAGTCATCACAATAGCTGACATGTATTGTTTCCTTGGCCCTATCCCAGGTAATCCTTCAATAAGCAAGGGGAGAGATACTGTTTTCATCCCCATTTTAGAGATTTCTTTTTTTTTTGGCTGTGTGGCATGTGAGATCTTAGTTCCCCAACCAGGGATCAAACCCGTGCCCCTTGCAGTGGAAGCACAGAGTCCTAACCACTGGACCACCAGGGAACTCCCTCATCCCCATGTTAGAGTTGAGAAAACTGAGGCCCAGCTAGGTTATTTAACCAAGGCTATGGTAGAACTAGGCAGTCTCACTCCAGAGCTTTGTCAGTGACCACCATACACAATATTGCCCAAGTGGTTCCCTCAAGCAGCAGTGCTTCTCGAGGTTTCCTCCGAGGCTTACACCATCAAGTTCTCTGTCACACACACTCCTGGGCCAGGGCCAGGATAAAGGGAAATGGGTGACTTTTTGCTCTGGCTCCCATCTGGCTTGATCACCAGCCCTGGCCTTCCCTTTTCACTGTCCTGGGCTTATTCTCACCCTCAGCATATGCTCAATAAGCCCACAATACTTGTAACTCAAGAGGGGCTGAATTTCAGCACAACATTCTTGAAGACCAGAGAGGTATGAGGACATTTGTTCTTCACCTTGTTTGACTGAAGATTCCTTCAAAAATCTGATAGATGGATAAAGAAGATGTGGTACATATACACAAAGGAATATTACTCAGCCATAAAAAAGAATGAAATAATGCCATTTACAGAAACATGGATGGACCTAAAGATTATCATATGAAGTGAAGTAAGACAAAGAAAGACAAATATTATATGATATCACTTCTATGTAGAATCTAAAAAAATGATACAAATGAACTTATTTACAAAACAAATAGACTCACAGTCATTGAAAACAAACTTATGATTACCAAAGGGGATAACGGAGACAAAGGGGGAGATAAATTAGGAGTTCGGGATTAACATATACACATTGCTATGTATAAAATAGATAAACAACAAGGACCTACTGTATAGCACAGGGAACTATATTCAATGTCTTATAATAACCTATCATGGAAAAGAATCTGAAAAAGAACATATAGATATAGATGTGTATATATAGATAGATAGATGTGTGTATATATATATATATATGAATCATCTTGCTGTACACCTGAAGCTAACACAACATTATACATCAACTATACTTCAATTTTTTAAAAATGGTTTTTAAAACGAAAGAATCTGGGGAATTCCCTGGCGGTTCAGTGGTTAGGACTCGGTGCTTTCACTGCTGGGTCCAGGTTCAATCTCTGGTCGGGGAACTAAGATCCTGCAAGCCGCGCAGTGCAGCCAGAAAAAAAAAGAAAAAAGAAAAGAATCTGGTAGAAAAAATGAAAACTTTCCCCACGGGGGGAAAAAGGGGGCCTCAAATGTAGCATGTGCTTTCGGGGGAACCCCCGCCAGAAGCCTAGGCCTTGATTTAACATTTAAAGGAATAAAACAACAATTACAAGAGGAGGTGTTGGTGGGCTTGCTAACTGGGAGTTGGGAGGCTGTCTCCTTCCTCCTCAATCAAAAGAGGAAGTTGCCTGTTCCTATGACTTGATCATTAAAATCAATGCAAAACATTAGTATAGTTCCCGAAAAGAATAATCTGTCTTCCACTCAGTCTCTTGTGTGTTTTCTACGTGACTTTAAGGTCCCTGCAGGCTAGTTTTGTTTGTTCAGGGTCTGCCACATCCTGTAAAATCTTTCACTGTCTTGGAAACAATCTGGGAGTGTACAAGAACATTTCCGTGATGGCCTAACAGGAATTCCATCGCAGACATTGCCCTAGATGAAGGTGTCTGTCACCTACCTAACCCTGTAGACCAGTGCACTTGACATTTTGCCACTGGCATGGATATGTGGATACATGTGCTGGTGTATCTAACAGGGATTTATGTTTAGAAGCGGGATCTTGTTCAGCTTTGCATGAGATGTTTCCTATTGACTTGGTAAACTTGAAGTGTTTGAAGGCAAAGGGAAAAACAACAAACAACCCAAGAGATGCCACATATTCAGTCTCTTTGGCAGTTTATTTACTGAAAAGAGAGTTATGTGCTGGTGGTGAATAAGGCCTTTGCCCAGCCCGGGAAATCTTGTGGAGTCCAGGCAGCAGGAACCCTGGCAGCATCCCACGGTGATCAGCTGAGGGAAAAACAAAAATCTTACAGCACTGTCCCCAAATGCCCCCTTTCCCTCCCAGAAGATAATCTTGTCTTGCCAGACCTAGGAAAGCTGTACCTGACGCTCAACTCTTGGTCTCACAGTCATGAAGCTGCAGTAACATGACTGTGTTTCCCCGGCTCACTGTCCTTCATCAATCAGTTCCCCATCACCCTTTTAGTTTCTTGAAATAAAGAAATTAGACCTTTCTACAAGTGGTACATTTTTCAGTTTCTTTAGACAGGAAAAAGGTACTTTGGAGCAGGCAACAAAGTAAGAATGTAAATATTTGAACTGTCTGCTAGATATGTGATCAGACAGAGGTGAACCTAATGTTGTAGGACACATGGCTGGGCCTGGTGACCTCCTTTTCTCTGTTGAATGGGGAGAAAGTACAACTTTTGGGGTTTAAAGGGTTTTATCATTTTTTACTGGGTGTCCTTAGGCATGTTAAGAACTTCTCTGAGCCTCAGTTTTTTCATCTGTTTTATGGGGCTAATAACACCTAACCAATGGGGTTGGACACACAACAGGTGTCACAAATGACAGTCCTCACCTCCATACTTTTAACTCTTGTTTAAGCATCAGGCTCAATGGTCCATAATGTATAGATTTCTGGATTATACCTTCTTCCTCCCTGTTGAAAATTAAGACACTTGCTTGTCTCTTTTTCTTCTATCATATATCCATCTCTTGTGATGGTTAAGAGCACTGATCATTTTCCTATATTACTGTGAGAAAGCATATTATCTGCAATAAATGCCTTGTGCCCATTTCTACTCTTACCAGTCAGGCCTGAGTTTTGATAAACTACTTCCCAAGTTCTGAAGGAATTGGATTTAGGGCTAAAAAAAATCAAACAATAATCTTGATAGAAGTGGAACAGAGGCCCACAGTGTTGTCCCTGGATCTGTTGAGGTCTCTGGTATCTGCTTCTGGCCATGGACAGAGAGATTCAGCATCACTATGTCTCTTCAGAGTGATGGGAGAATTGACTCTCCTAGCCATCTTGCCTATGCTGTGCGGATCAGTTAAGGTACCAACATTCCTTATTTGTATCCCCTGTTTTTGTTTCTGTGCACCCAGGGGATGTAAACTGAGTAACTTGGGGTGAGAGAGGGTGTAGAGTGGCAGTGATGGTTGCCAGCCCTCTGTCACCATCTTCTCCACTAGAATGCCGCACATTGTGTCTTTCACTGCAAGACTTGCTTTTAGTACCTGAGAGCAAGTGAGTTGTCCTGTAACCATCACCTGTAATTTTCTGCCTTGAATCCTCATTGTGTTCATGAGCACACTAGCTTAGAAGTCAGCTGGCTAGCAGCCACATGCTGGGACAGTGCCCACTGCTTTCAGCTGCAGCCCCGCAGGGCTGTGCTCTCTGTCTTGGGTCCCTTTCCTATGCTGGGCCAAGGGCAGCTCTTGGCCACATTTGATTCTGCTTGAATTGTGATTTAAAATTGGAACAATGATATCATTTTGGTATTAAAAAAATTAAAATCCAGAAATACAGTGTAAACTCCTGACTTCTGAAAATATCTCTGAAAATAATATATAGGATACTGCATTATTCAAAGCAGTTTCATAAGTTAGAGTCCTATTTCTATGGAATGTTCCCAATTTGGCAAGCCAGATAACCCTAGAATTATGCGAACACTACTGGAAAAGCAGTGCCCTGGAGACTTCCTTTTTAAAGATATAGCCTTTCTTTGTCGGGCTTCAGGATTCGTGCTCCCTGGAAGCCATTAGTGATTTCAGGCAATGAGCTGTAGAGAAAATCCAAAACATATCTTTCTTGTTGCAGACTTGCTGGTACGTTTTTGGAAGGAGGTCCCCACTTTGGTATATGTATGATTGTTACGATATTAGTGATGAAGACATTAGTCATCCTTTTAAAAAATTTATTTAAATAAATAACACAGAAGGGTATGAAATGAAATATAAAAGTCTCGTGTCTCTTCAGTACTTCTCCCTAGAGATCATCATAAATAACTTCTGTGCATCTTTCCAGATATTTTCTATGCAATTATAAGCATATACATACATATAGTTATACTTACACATACATACATATACACACATACACATACACCACATATATTACACATAACACAAACAGCTCATATATCTGTTTTTTAGAAATGCAAATAGGATTTTACTATACATACCATTTTGTATCTTACTCTATTCACTTAATGCTATATTAAGGCATCTTGCCATTTTAGTACATGTAAATCTCATATTTTGGGTGGCTGCATAGTATTCCACTGTATGGTTGGACCATACTTTATCTGATGTGATGTCTGTTGATGGATGTTTAGGTCATCCCCACTTTTTAACTCTCACAATCTGGTAGTGGGTTTCCTCATAACATATCTTACCCAATGCATTTGGTGAATGAATACTCTCATTAATAGAATCATATCTTGAGAACTATATTGCTTTATTTTAAATATTAGTGATTTAGTAGATTTTAGTGGAGAATATTTATAATAAAGCCTAATGACTAACAAAAGATCCCTTTAAGAATGTATAAGAAACACATTTACAGATGGCGGAAGGGCTATAGAAGTCAGGTTAGTTAGGTTGATCTTACTATTTGCCAGGAGTTAATTCATGGTAAAGTATTTGTTTTAGAACATCAAATTAATATGCCATGAAGGAATTTAAGGGGGTGGCATTTTTAAATGAGTTTCCATAGTGGCAGATACAGAGCTGTGGCACATGCATCATTAGAATGTTCTTCCAGAGGTGGAACTATAAAAGAATTTTTCATAAGAGGAGGTGAGAAGTGTTGGGGTGGATTCTTCTTTCTAAAACTGTGTTCATAAGTGATTAAAGTGACAGCTTTTTAAAAAGTCACTAAAGAACTAGATGTACAACTAAATAGTAGAAAGGAGCTGAATGTACATGTTTGCACAAAAATGGGCAACCCATTTTAATTACATGAAATGAATACTAACTACTGTTTAGAGTAAATCTTGATAGCATTAACAGATATGCTCTCCTTGAAGTAACAACTGACACCGCAGAAATACAAAGGATCATGAGAGACTCCTACAACCAACTATATGCCAATAAAATGGACAACCTGGAAGAAATGGACAAAGTCTTAGAAAAGTACAACCTTCCAAGATTGAACCAGGAAGAAATAGAAAATATGAACAGACCAATTACAAGCACTGAAATTGAAACTGTGATTAAAAATCTTCCAACAAACAAAAGCCCAGGGCCAGATGGCTTCACAGGTGAATTCTATCAAACATTCAGAGAAGAGCTAACACCTATCCTTCTCAAACTCTTCCAAAATATAGCAGAGGGAGGAACACTCCCAAACTCATTCTACGAGGCCACCATCACCCTGATACCAAAACCAAACAAAGATGTCACAAAAAAAGAAAATTACAGGCCAATATCACTGATGAACATAGATGCAAAAATCCTCAACAAAATACTAGCAAACAGAATCTAACAGCACATGAAAAGGATCATACACCATGATCAAGTGAGGTTTATCCCAGGAATGCAAGGATTCTTCAATATACACAAATCAATCAATGTGATACACCATATTAACAAATTGTAGGATAAAAACCTTATGATCATCTCAATAGATGCAGAAAAACCTTTTGACAAAATTCAACACCCATTTATGATAAAAAGTCTCCAGAAAGTGGGCATAGAGGGAACCTACCTCAACATAATAAAGGCCATATATGACAAACCCACAGCCAATATCATTCTCAGTGGTGATAAACTGAAACCATTTCCTTTAAGATCAGGAACAAGACAAGGTTGTCCACTCTCACCACTATTATTCAACATAGTTTTGGAAGTTTTAGCCACAGCAATCAGAAAAGGAAAAGAAATAAAAGGAATCCAAATTGGAAAAGAAGAAGTAAAACTGTCACTCTTTGCAGATGACATAATACTATACATAGAAAATCCTAAAGATGCCACCAGAGAACTACCAGAGCTAATCAATGAATTTGGTAAAGTAGCAGGATACAAAATTAATGCACAGAAATCTCTTGCATTCCTATACACTAACAATGAAAAATCAGAAAGAGAAATTAAGGAAACACTCCTGTTTAGTATTGCAACAACAAAAATAAAATACCTAGGAATAAACCCCACCTAAGGAGGCAAAAGACATGTATGCAGAAAACTATAAGACACTAATGAAAGAAGTCAAAGACAATACAAACAGGTGGAAAGATATACCCTGTTTTTGGACTTGAAGAATCAACATTGTGAAAATGACTATACTATCCAAAGCAATCTACAGATTCAGTGCAATCCCTATCAAATTACTAATGGCGTTTTTCACAGAACTAGAACAAAAAATTTCACAGTTTGTATGGAAACACAAAAGACCCTGAATAGCCAAAACATTCTTGAGAAAGAAAAATGGAGCTGGAGGAATCAGGCTACCTGACTTCAGACTATACTACAAAGCTACATTAATCAAGACAGTATGGTACTGGCACAAAAACAGAAATATAGATCAGTGGAACAGGATAGAAAGCCCAGTGATAAACCCACGCACATATGGTCACCTTATCTTTCACAAAGGAGGCAAGAATGCACAATGGAGAAAAGACAGCCTCTTCAATAAATGGTGCTGGGAAAACTGGACAGCTACATGTAAAACAATGAAATTAGAACACTCCCTAACACCATACACAAAAATAAACTAAAAATGGATTAAAGACCTAAATGTAAGGCCAAACACTATAAAACTGTTAGAGGAAAACATAGCAGAACACTCTATGACATAAATCACAGCAAGATCCTTTTTTTTTTTAAAGTTAATTAATTAATTTATTTATTTATTTATTTATTTATTTTTGGCTGTGTTGGGTCTTCGTTGCTGCATGCGGGCTTTCTCTAGTTGCAGTGAGCGGAGGCTACTCTTCGTTGCAGTGTGCGGGCTTCTCATTGTGGTGACTTCTCTTGTTGCAGAGCACGGGCTCTAGGCACATGGGCTTCAGTAGTTGTGGCATGCAGGCTCAGTAGTTGTGGCTCACAGGCTCTAGAGCGCAGGCTCAGTAGTTGTGGCACACAGGCTTAGTTGCTCTGCAGCATGAGGGATCTTCCTGGACCAGGGCTGGATCACATGTCCCCTGCATTGGCCAGTGGATTCTTAACCACTGTGCAACCAGGGAAGTCCCAGCAAGATCCTTTTTGACCCAGTTCCTAGAGTAATGGAAATAAAATCAAAAATAAACAAATGGGACCTAATGAAACTTAAAATCTTTTGCACAGCAAAGTAAACCATAAACAAGACAAAAAGACAACCCTCAGGTTGGGAGAAAATATTTGCAAATGAAGCAACTGATAAAGGATTAATCGTCAAAATATACAAACAGCTTATGCAGCTCAATACCAAAAAAACAAACAACCCAATCCAAAAATGGGCAGATGACCTAAATAGACACCTCTCCAAAGTAGATATACAAATTTCCAATGAACACATGAAAAGATGCTCAACATCACTCATCGTTAGAGAAATACAAATCAAAACCACAATGAGGTATCACCTCACACCAGTCAGAATGGCCATCATCAAAAATCTAGAAACAAGGGCTTCCCTGGTGGTGCAGTGGTTGAGAATCTGCCTGTTAATGCAGAGGATACGGGTTTGAGCCCTGGTCTGGGAGGATCCCACATGCTGCGGAGCAACTAGGCCCGTGAGCCACAACTACTGAGCCTGCGCGTCTGGAGCCTGTGCTCTGCAGCGAGAGAGCCCACGATAGTGAGAGCCCCGTGCACCACGATGAGGAGTGGCCCCTGCTTGCCGCAGCTAGAGGAAGCCCTCGCACAGAAACGAAGACCCAACACAGCCAAATAAATAAATAAATAAATAAATAATTTTAAAAGGTGCTAATAATTTTTTTAAAAAATCTAGAAACAATAAATGCTGGAGAGGGTGTGGAGAAAAGGAAACCCTCCTGGACTGTTGGTGGAAATGTAAATTGATACAGCCATTATGGAGAACAGTATGGAGCTTCCTTAAAAAACTAAAAATAAGGACTTCCCTGGTGGCACAGTGGTTAACAGTCCTCCTGCCAAAGCAGGGGACACGGGTTCGATCCCTGGTCCAGGAAGATCCCACATGCTGCGGAGCAACTAAGCCCATGCACCACAACTACTGAGCCTGCGCACCTAGAGCCCGTGCTCCGCAACAAAGAGAAGCCACCACAATGAGAAGCACACGTACCACAGTGAAGAGTAGCCCCAGCTCGCCACAACTAGAGAAAGACCGTGTGCAGCAACAAAGACCCAATGCAGCCAAAAATAAATAAATAAAAAATAAAATAAAATAAAAAAACAAAAAAAATCTAAAATAGAATTACCATATGACCCAGCAATCCCACTACTGGGTATATACCCTGAGAAAACCATAATTCAAAAAGATACATGTACCACAATGTTCACTGCAGCACTATTTACAATAGCCAGGACATGGAAGCAACCTAAATGTCCATCAACAGATGAATGGATAAAGAAGATGTGGTACATATATAAATAATGCAATTATTACTCAGCCATAAAAAGGAACGAAATTGTGCAATTTGCAGAGACGTGGATGGACCTAGAGACTGTCATACAGAGTGAAGTAAGTCAAAAAGAGAAAAACAAATACTGTATGCTAATGCACACACATGGAATATTTAAAAAAGTAGTACTGATGAACCTAGTGGCAGGGCAGGAATAAAGACGCAGACGTAGAGAATGGACTTGAGGACACGGGGGAAGGGTAACATGGGATGAAGTGAGAGAGTAGCATTGACATATATACAGTACCAAATGTAAAATGGATGGCTAGTGGGAAGCAACCGCATAGCACAGGGAGATCAGCTCAGTGCTTTGTGATGACCTAGAGGGGTGGGATATGGAGGGTGGGAGGGAGGCTCAAGAGGGAGGGGATATGGGGATATATGTATACATATAGCTGATCCACTTTGTTGTACAGAAGAAACTAACACAACATTGTAAAGCAATTATACTCCAATAAGATATTTAAAAAATAAAATAAAAATAAATAAATAATTTATGGGGGCTGGGGAACAGATCTTAGAATTAGATTTATTTGTTCTGCATTCACACTTAAATCCCCTTTCCCTTTGTGGGCACATCCTTCGGTCAGGTGTGTGATTAGTGGCGTCCATGTTGGGAAAGCTGTGTGTCTCATGTGAGGTGGGTCCCCAGTGCCACACTCCAGCTTGCTCCTGAAGGGACTGCCGCTCTGCCACCAAGAATGGCCCTCGGCAGCTCCAGCTACAGGCCGGGACAAATTTCTTCTAATTACTATTATTCTATGTCTTATAACAATGCATCCATCCTCCCTCACTTGTGTAGATAACTCAAGTTTTCACCCCATACCAGTGATTCTCAACCAGGGGTGATTTTGCCCCCTGGAGACATTTGGCAGTGTTTGGATACAGTTTGGGTTCTCCTCCTCTCTCTCCTCCTCCTCCTTTTTTTGAGGCCCAACAGAGATTGACCCAACTTTTTATTTTGCCAATGAAAGATCTTAAAAACAGCCTATACCAGTCACTCCACAAATCCCCCATCATTCTGTGAAAGAAAGGATATTTTAATATCCACAATGGAAGAAGAACCTAATCCCAAAATAACTATCAGCCTTCTCTAGTCACTAGTTTTCTCACTTGGCCGTGGACTGGTGAGAATTTCATCATGGCCCAGCATGAGTTTATAGGCCAGCACTCAGGACACTTTGATGTACAGAGCATATAAAGCACTGCTTACTGTGCCCTGGTACTTAATAGGCAACTGGAAAATGGTAATAAATACTATTAATAACTATTTCTTAGAGATTATGATGCATGAAATTTGAGTCCTTCCTTCCATTTTTAAAAATTCTGGTATCTTTGAACAAGTGAATGGTTGGCTGGCTATTCTTTTCTGTTG